>NC_086447.1:603594173-603928673 GCF_028390025.1 Pseudophryne corroboree
GCGTCATGCTGTGGACTTACCGGACGCAGGGGAGGACTTCTGCTCCTGGGAACTAGCTGTGTGCTGCAGCTTTTTCCCCCTTCCTCTGCCCCTCGGCAGAAAGGATGAGCTTCTAGCCCGCTTATTTTTCTGGGGCCGAAAGGACTGTACCTGATAATACGGTGCTTTCTTTTGCTGTGGGGTAGCCTGTGGCAAAAAAATCGATTTCCCAGCAGTAGCTGTGGAAACGAGGTCTGAAAGACCTTCCCCAAAAAGTTCCACCCCTTTATAGGGTAAAACTTCCATGTGCCGCTTGGAGTCGGCATCACCTGACCATTGCCTAGTCCATAACCCCCGTCTGGCGGCAATGGACATAGCGCTTATTTTTGATGCCAGCCGGCAAATATCCCTCTGTGCATCACGCATGTATAAGACCGCGTCTTTTATATGGTCAATCGTAAGCAAAATATTGTCCCTATCCATGGTATCAATGTTTTCCGACAGGGAGTCGGACCACGCAGCAGCAGCACTGCACATCCAAGCTGATGCAATAGCGGGTCTCAATATAATGCCAGTGTGTGTGTATATAGCTTTTAGGGTACTTTCCAGCTTTCTATCAGCAGGTTCTTTTAGGGCGGCCGTATCCGGAGACGGTAGTGCCACCTTCTTTGATAAGCGTGTCAATCTTTATCTACCCTAGGGGGTGTTTCCCAGCGTAACCTATCCTCTGGCGGGAAAGGGTACGCAGCCATTAACCGTTTAGAAATGATCAATTTCTAATCTGTGGAAGTCCACGCTTCCTCACACACCTCATTTAATTCGTCAGATGCAGGAAAAAATAAGAATTTACTCACCGGTAATTCTATTTCTCGTAGTCCGTAGTGGATGCTGGGAACTCCGTAAGGACCATGGGGAATAGCGGGCTCCGAAGGAGGCTGGGCACTCTAGAAAGAATTAGGACTACCTGGTGTGCACTGGCTCCTCCCACTATGACCCTCCTCCAAGCCTCAGTTAAGACACTGTGCCCGGACGAGCTGACATAACAAGGAAGGATTTTGAATCCTGGGTAAGACTCATACCAGCCACACCCATCAAACCGTACAACTCGTGATACTATATCCAGTTTTACAGCATGAAAACAACAGAGCCTCTCAACAGATGGCTCAACAATAACCCTTTAGTTAACAATAACTATTTACAAGTATTGCAGACAATCCGCACTTGGGATGGGCGCCCAGCATCCACTACGGACTACGAGAAATAGAATTACCGGTGAGTAAATTCTTATTTTCTCTGACGTCCTAGTGGATGCTGGGAACTCCGTAAGGACCATGGGGATTATACCAAAGCTCCCAAACGGGCGGGAGAGTGCGGGTGACTCTGCAGCACCGAATGAGAGAACTCCAGGTCCTCCTCAGCCAGGGTATCAAATTTGTAAAATTTTGCAAACGTGTTTGCCCCTGACCAAGTAGCAGCTCGGCAAAGTTGTAAAGCCGAGACCCCTCGGGCAGCCGCCCAAGATGAGCCCACCTTCCTTGTGGAATGGGCATTTACAGATTTTGGCTGTGGCAGGCCTGCCACAGAATGTGCAAGCTGAATTGTACTACAAATCCAGCGAGCAATAGTCTGCTTAGAAGCAGGAGCACCCAACTTGTTGGGTGCATACAGGATAAACAGCGAGTCAGATTTTCTGACTCCAGCCGTCCTGGAAACATATATTTTCAGGGCCCTGACAACGTCTAGCAACTTGGAGTCCTCCAAATCCCTAGTAGCCGCAGGCACCACAATAGGCTGGTTCAGGTGAAACGCTGACACCACCTTGGGAGAAACTGGGGACGAGTCCTCAATTCTGCCCTATCCATATGGAAAATCAGATAAGGGCTTTTACATGATAAAGCCGCCAATTCTGACACTCGCCTGGCTGAAGCCAAGGCCAATAACATGACCACTTTCCACGTGAGATATTTCAGATCCACGGTTTTTAGTGGCTCAAACCAATGTGATTTTAAGAAACTCAACACCACGTTGAGATCCCAAGGTGCCACAGGAGGCACAAACGGGGGCTGAATATGCAGCACTCCTTTCACAAATGTCTGAACTTCAGGTACTGAAGCTAGTTCTTTTTGAAAGAAAATCGACAGAGCCGAGATCTGTACTTTAATGGAGCCTAGTTTTAGGCCCATATTCACTCCTGCTTGCAGGAAATGCAGAAATCGACCTAGTTGAAATTCCTCTGTTGGGGCCTTTTCGGCCTTGCACCATGCAACATATTTCCGCCATATGCGGTGATAATGATTTGCCGCAACATCTTTCCTGGCTTTAATAAGCGTAGGAATGACTTCTTCCGGAATACCTTTTTCCTTCAGGATCCGGCGTTCAACCGCCATGCCGTCAAACGCAGCCGTGGTAAGTCTTGGAACAGACAGGGCCCCTGCTGTAGCAGGTCTTGTCTGAGCGGCAGAGGCCACGGGTCCTCTGAGATCATCTCTTGAAGTTCCGGGTACCACGCTCGTCTTGGCCAATCCGGAACCACGAGAATGGTGTTTACTCCTCGCTTTCTTATTATTCTCAATACCTTTGGTATGAGAGGCAGAGGAGGGAACACATAAACCGACTGGTACACCCACGGTGTCACTAGAGCGTCCACAGCTATCGCCTGAGGGTCCCTTGACCTGGCGCAATATCTTTTTAACTTTTTGTTGAGGCGGGACGCCATCATGTCCACCTGTGGTTTTTCCCAACGGTTTACCAGCATCTGGAAGACTTCTGGATGAGGTCCCCACTCTCCCGGGTGGAGGTCGTGTCTGCTGAGGAAGTCTGCTTCCCAGTTGTCCACTCCCGGAATGAACACTGCTGACAGTGCTAGTACATGATTCTCCGCCCATCGGAGAATTCTTGTGGCTTCTGCCATCGCCATCCTGCTTCTTGTGCCGCCCTGTCGATTTACATGGGCGACTGCCGTGATGTTGTCTGACTGGATCAGCACCGGCTGGTGTAGGAGCAGGGATTTTGCTTGACTTAGGGCATTGTAAATGGCCCTTAGTTCCAGAATATTTATGTGAAGGGAAGTCTCCTGACTCGACCATAGTCCTTGGAAGTTTCTTCCCCGTGTGACTGCCCCCCAGCCTCGAAGGCTGGCATCCGTGGTCACCAGGACCCAGTCCTGTATGCCGAACCTGCGGCCCTCTAGAAGATGGGCACTCTGCAGCCACCACAGTAGAGACACCCTGGTTCTTGGAAACAGGGTTATTAAGCGATGCATCTGAAGATGCGATCCGGACCATTTGTCCAACAGGTCCCACTGAAAGATTCTGGCATGGAACCTGCCGAAGGGAATTGCTTCGTAAGAAGCTACCATCTTTCCCAGGACCCGCGTGCAGTGATGCACCGATACCTGTTTTGGTTTCAGGAGGTCTCTGACTAGAGATGACAACTCCCAGGCTTTCTCCTCCGGGAGAAACACTTTTTTCTGGACTGTATCCAAAATCATACCCAGGAACAGTAGACGTGTCGTTGGAACCAGCTGTGACTTTGGGATATTCAGAATCCAGCCGTGCTGGTGCAGCACTTCCTGAGATAGTGCTACTCCCACCAACAACTGTTCCTTGGACCTCGCCTTTATTAGGAGATCGTCCAAGTACGGGATAATTAAAACTCCCTTTTTTCGAAGGAGTATCATCATTTCCGCCATAACCTTGGTAAATACCCTCGGTGCCGTGGACAGTCCAAACGGCAGCGTCTGAAATTGGTAATGGCAATCCTGTACCACAAATCTGAGGTACTCCTGGTGAGGATGGAAAATGGGGACATGCAAGTAAGCATCCTTGATGTCCAGGGATACCATGTAATCCCCCTCGTCCAGGCTTGCAATAACCGCCCTGAGCGATTTCATCTTGAACTTGAATTTTTTTATGAATGTGTTCAAGGATTTCAAATTTAGAATGGGTCTCACCGAACCGTCCGGTTTCGGCACCACAAATAGTGTGGAATAGTAACCCCGGCCTTGTTGAAGTAGGGGTACCTTGATTATCACCTGCTGGGAATACAGCTTGTGAATTGCCGCTAGCACCGCCTCCCTGTCTGAGGGAGCAATCGGCAAGGCAGATTTTAGGAACCGGTGGGGTGGAGATGCCTCGAATTCCAGTTTGTACCCTTGAGATACTATTTGAAGGATCCAGGGATCCACCTGTGAGCGAGCCCACTGATCGCTGAAATTCTTGAGGCGGCCCCCCACCGTACCTGGCTCCGCCTGTGGAGTCCCACCGTCATGCGGCGGACTTGGAAGAAGAAGCGGGGGAGGACTTTTGCTCCTGGGAACCTGCTGTTTGTTGCAGCCTTTTTCCCCTACCTCTGCCTCTGGACAGAAAAGACCCGCCTTTTCCACGCTTGTTTTTCTGGGTCCGAAAGGACTGAACCTGATAAAACGGCGCCTTCTTAGGCTGTGAGGGGACATGGGGTAAAAATGCTGACTTCCCAGACGTTGCTGTGGAAACTAGGTCCGAGAGACCATCCCCAAATAATTCCTCACCCCTATACGGCAAAACTTCCATGTGCCTTTTAGAATCTGCATCTCCTGTCCACTGGCGAGTCCATAAGCCTCTCCTAGCAGAAATGGACAATGCACTTACTTTGGATGCCAGCCGGCAGATTTCCCTCTGTGCATCTCTCATATATAAGACTGAGTCTTTGATATGGTCTATGGTTAACAGGATCGTGTCTCTGTCTAGTGTGTCAATATTTTCTGACAGTTTATCTGACCACGCAGCGGCAGCACTGCACATCCATGCTGACGCAATAGCTGGCCTAAGTATAATGCCTGAGTGTGTGTATACAGACTTCAGGATCGCCTCCTGCTTTCTATCAGCAGGTTCCTTGAGGGCGGCTGTATCCGGAGACGGTAGTGCCACCTTTTTAGACAAACGTGTGAGCGCTTTATCCACCCTAGGGGGTGTTTCCCAACGTGACCTATCCTCTGGCGGGAAAGGGAACGCCATTAGTACCTTCTTAGGAATTACCAATTTTTTATCAGGGAAAGCCCACGCTTCTTCACACACTTCATTTAATTCATCTGATGGGGGAAAAACTACGGGTAGTTTTTTCTCCCCAAACATAATACCCTTTTTAGTGGTACCTGTATTTATATCAGAAATGTGTAACACCTCTTTCATTGCCTCAATCATGCAGTGAATGGCCTTAGTGGGCATCAGGTTAGACTCATCGTCGTCGACACTGGTGTCAGTATCCGTGTCGACATCTGCGTCTGCGGTCTGAGGTAGCGGGCGTTTCAGAGCCCCTGATGACCTTTGAGACGCCTGGACAGGCCCGAGCTGAGAAGTCGGCTGTCCCACATTTGGCATGTCGTCAAATTTCTTATGTAAAGAGTCTATACGTGCACTCATTTCTTTCCATAAGCCAGTGGTTCCCAAACTGTGTGCCGTGGCACCCTGGGGTGCCGCGGGACACTTGTAGGGGTGCCTCGGGTTGGTGGTCCAGAACCAATTCAAAATATTTATTATCCATGTAATAGGAAAAACTAGTACTTGTGGCTGCCAGTCATAAAATATGTGTACAAACAGAACAAATCTTGTCCCTCACCACATAACTGAACCTAAGTATGACATATAAACATAATTTACTTAAATTCATATTTTTTATAAATTTCCCAATTAGAAACTTTTGGACTAGGGGTGCCGTGATAAAAATTCTGATACTCTAGGGCGCCGTGATTCAAAAAAGTTTGGGAACCACTGCCATAAGCTCATCCACTCAGGTGTCTGCCCCGAAGGGGGTGACATCCCTCCTAAAGGCATCTGCTCCGTCTCCACATCATTATCCTCATCAAACATATCGACACAGCCGTACCGACACACCGCACACACACAGGGAATGCTCTAACAGAGGACAGGTCCCACAAAAGCCCTTTGGGGGGACAGAGTGAGAGTATGCCAGCACACACCAGAGCGCTATATAATGCAGGGACTAACTGAGTTATGTCCCCTATAGCTGCTTTTTCTATATAACTGTATACTGCGCCTAAATTTAGTGCCCCCCCCCCTCTCTTTTTTACCCTTTTCTGTAGTGTAGACTGCAGGGGAGAGCCAGGGAGCTTCCTTCCAGCGGAGCTGTGAGGGAGAAATGGCGCCAGTGTGCTGAGGGAGATAGCTCCGCCCCTTTTCCGCGGACTATTCTCCCGCTTTTTCCTATATTCTGGCAGGGGTATTTTCCACATATATAGCCTCTGGGGCTATATATTGTGGTATTTTTGCCAGCCAAGGTGTTATTATTGCTTCTCAGGGCGCCCCCCCCCCCCCCAGCGCCCTGCACTCTCAGTGACCGGAGTGTGAAGTGTGTGTGAGGAGCAATGGCGCACAGCTGCAGTGCTGTGCGCTACCTTGGTGAAGACTGATGTCTTCTGCCGCCGATTTTCCGGACCTCTTCTTGCTTCTGGCTCTGTAAGGGGGACGGCGGCGCGGCTCCGGGACCGAACACCAAGGCTGGGCCTGCGGTCGATCCCTCTGTAGCTAATGGTGTCCAGTAGCCTAAGAAGCCCAAGCTGGCTGCAAGCAGGCAGGTTCGCTTCTTCTCCCCTTAGTCCCTCGCTGCTGTGAGCCTGTTGCCAGCAGGTCTCACTGAAAATAAAAAACCTAATTTCTATACTTTCTCTCTAAAGGCTCAGGAGAGCCCCTAGTGTGCATCCAACCTCGGCCGGGCCCAAAATCTAACTGAGGCTTGGAGGAGGGTCATAGTGGGAGGAGCCAGTGCACACCAGATAGTCCTAAATCTTTCTTAGATGTGCCCAGTCTCCTGCGGAGCCCGCTATTCCCCATGGTCCTTATGGAGTTCCCAGCATCCACTAGGACGTCAGAGAAATAGATTTACCGGTCCTAGTGGATGCTGGGGACTCCGTAAGGACCATGGGGATTATACCAAAGCTCCCAAACGGGCGGGAGAGTGCGGATGACTCTGCAGCACCAATTGAGCAAACAATAGGTCCTCCTCAGCCAGGGTATCAAACTTGTAGAACTTTGCAAAAGTGTTTGAACCTGACCAAGTAGCAGCTCGGCATAGTTGTAATGCCGAGACCCCTCTGGCAGCCGCCCAAGAAGAGCCTACCTTCCTAGTGGAATGGGCTTTAACTGATTTTGGCAGCGGCAATCTAGCTGCAGAATGAGCCTGCTGAATCGTGTTACAGATCCAGCGAGCAATAGTTTGCTTTGAAGCAGGAGCACCCGGCTTGTTGGATGCATACAGGATGAACAGTTACTCCGTTTTCCAGACTCTAGCCGTTCTGGCTACATAAACCTTCAAAGCCCTGACCACATCCAGTAACTCGGAATCCTCCAAGTCACGAGTAGCCACAGGCACCACAATAGGTTGGTTCATATGAAAAGATGACACCACTTCTAACAGAAATTGTGGACGGGTCCGCAATTCTGCTCTATCCATATGGAAAACCAGATAGGGGCTTTTATGTGACAAAGCCGCTAATTCTGACACACGCCTAGCCGAAGCCAAGGCTAATAGCATGACCACTTTCCATGTGAGATATTTTAACTCCACCGTTTTAAGTGGTTCAAACCAGTGTGATTTCAGGAAACTCAACACCACGTTAAGATCCCAAGGTGCCACTGGAGGCACAAAAGGAGGCTAATATGCAGCACTCCCTTTAACAACGTCTGAACTTCTGGTAGAGAAGCCAACTCTTTTTGAAAGAAAATGGATAGGGCCGAAATCTGGACCTTAATGGAACCCAATTTTAGGCCCAAATTCACTCCCGACTGTAGGAAGTGACGGCCCAGCTGGAATTCCTTTGTAGGAGCATTCCTGGCCTCACACCAATAAACATATTTTCGCCATATACGGTGATAATGTTTAGCTGTCACGTCCTTCCTAGCCTTTATCCGCGTAGGAATGACCTCGTCCGGAATGCCCTTTCCTGCTAGGATCCAGCGATCAACCGCCATGCCGTCAAACGCAGCCGCGGTAAGTCTTGGAACAGACAGGGCCCCTGTTGCAACAGGTCCCGTCTTAGAGGAAGAGGCCACGGGTCCTCTGTGAGCATTTCTTGCAGATCTGGATACCAGGTCCTTCGTGGCCAATCTGGAACAATGAGGATTGTTCTCACTCCTCTTTTTCTTATTATCCTCAGCACCTTGGGTATGAGAGGAAGAGGAGGAAATACATAGACCGACTGCCACCAGTGCGTCCACAGCTATCACCTGAGGGTCTCATGACCTGGCGCAATACCTCTGTCATGTCCACCTGTCATGTCCACCTGTGGCAGTTCCCACCGACTTGCAATCTGCGTGAAGACTTCTTGATGAAGTCCCCACTCTCCCGGGTGGAGGTCGTGCCTGCTGAGGAAGTCTGCTTCCCAGTTGTCCACTCCCGGGATGAACACTGCTGACAGTGCGCTTACGTGATTCTCCGCCCAGCGAAGAATTCTGGTGGCTTCTGACTGAATCAGAACCGGGTGGTTGCGCAGCAGGGTCTCCGCTTGACGTAAGGCGTTGTATTCCCTTAGTTCCAGGATGTTGATGTGAAGGCAAGCCCACAGACCTTGGAACTTTTTTCCCTGTGTGACTGCTCCCCAACCTCGGAGGCTTGCATCCGTGGTCACCAGGATCCAGTCCTGAATGCCGATTCTGCGGCCTTCGAGAAGGTGAGCACTCTGCAGCCACCACAGGAGAGACACCCTGGCCCTGGGGGATAGGGTGATTAACTGATGCATTTGAAGATGTGATCCGGACCACTTGTCCAGTAAGTCCCATTGAAAGGTCCTCGCATGGAACCTGCCGAAGGGAATGGCCTCGTATGATGCCACCATCCTTCCCAGGACTCGAGTGCAGTGATGCACTGACACCTGTTTTGGTTTTAACAGGTTCCTGACCAGTGTCATGAGCTCCTGAGCTCTCTCTATCGGGAGATAAACCCTTTTCTGGTCTGTCTAGAATCATGCCTAGAAAAGGCAGATGAGCCGTAGGGACCAACTGCGACTTTGGAATATTTAGAATCCAGCCGTGTTGCCGTTACACTTCCAGAGAAAGTGATACGCTGTTCAGCAACTGCTCTCTTGATCTCGCTTTTATGGGGAGATCGTCCCAGTACGTGATAATTGTGACACCTTGCTTCCGCAGGAGCACCATCATTTCCGCCATTACCTTGGTGAAGATTCTCAGGGCCATGGAGAGACCAAACGGCAACGTCTGAAATTGGTAATGACAATCCTGTACCGCAAATCTGAGGTACGCCTGATGAGGTGGATAAATGGGGACATGAAGGTATGCCTCCTTTATGTCCAGAGACACCATAAAATCTCCCCCTTTCAGGCTTGCGATGACCGCTCTTAGCGATTCCATCTTGAACTTGAACCCTTTCAGGTATATGTTCATGGATTTTAAATTCAATATGGGTCTGACCGAACAATCCGGTTTCGGGACTACAACATGGTCGAATAATAACCCCCTCCTTGTTGAAGGAGGGGAACCTTGACCACCACCTTTTGAAGATACAATTCATGAATTGCAGTTAACACTATTTCTCTCTCGTGGGGGGAAGCCGGCAGGGCCATCGGTGAGGGGGCGTGAGGGGGCATCTCTTCAAAGTCCAGCTAGTATCCCCGAGATACAATATCTATTGCCCAGGGATCCAACAGGGAGTGAACCCACTTGTGGCTGAAATGACGAAGACGTGCCCCCACCGGGCCTAGCTCCGCCTGTGGAACCCCAGCGACATGCGGTGGATTTTGTAGAGGCCGGGGAGGACTTCTGTTCCTGGGAACTAGCTGTGTTGTGCAGCTTCTTTCCTCTGCCCCTGCCTCTGGCAAGAAAGGACGTACCTCGGACTTTGTTTCTTTGTGATCGAAAGGCTGCATTTGATAATGTCGTGCTTTCCTAGGCTGTGCAGGAATATAAGGCAAAAGATCAGAATTACCAGCCATAGCTGTGGAGACCAGGTCCGAGATCCCTTCTCCACAAAATCCTCAGCCTTCCATATGCCTCTTAAGTCGGCATCACCTGTTCATTGCATATCTACCGGACACGTCAAGCAGAAATCGACATAGCGTTGACTCTAGAACCCAGTAGACTAATGCCTCTTTGGGCATGTTTTATATATATATATATATATATATATATATATATATATCTCTTAAGACAGCATCTTTAATATATCTATCTATCTATCTATATATATATATACACACACACATACATACTAGGTTCTCAATCTCTGCTGATAAGGTACCTGTCCACGCTGCTACAGCGCTATAAACCCATGCACACAATCGCCGGTCTGAGTAGTGTACCAGAATGTGTACGCTATCTGCAGGATCCCTGAGGATAGCTGTTAAGTCAGGGCTACCTTTTGGGCAAACGTGACACCCTAGGGGAAGATTCCCATCGTATCCTGGCCCTAGTAGGGGAAGGATATTCCCTGAGAATTCTTTGTGGGAAACTGCAGTCTCTTGTCTGGAGATTCCCGCTCTTTTTCATCATGCGAGGAGGGAAATTTACCTCAGCTTTCTTCCCCTTAAACATGTGTACCCTTGTGTCAGGGACAGATGAGTCATCAGTGATATGCAAATCATCTTTTATTACAATAATCATATATTGAATACTTTCCTGCCATTTTGGCTGTAACTTTGCATTATCGTAGTCGACACAGGAGTCAGACACCGTGTCGATATCAGTGTCTATTATTTTGGATAGTGAGCATTGAGAGCCTCTGAAGGTCTCTGCGACATAGGGACAGACATGGGTAGATTCCCTGTCTGTTCTCTAATCTTTTGTGCAATAAATTCACCTTAGCACTTAATTACACATATCCAAACAGGTGTCGGCGTTGTCGACGGAGACACCCCTCACACACATATTTGCTCCATCTCCTCCTTAGGGGAGCCTTTTACCTCAGACATCTCGACACACACGTACCGACACACCACACACTCAGGGAATGCTCATCTGAAGACAATTCCCCCACAAGGCCCTTCGGAGAGACAGAGAGAGTATGCCAGCACACACCCCAGCGCTATCAACCCAGGAATAACACAGTAACTTAATGTTAACCCAGTAGCTGCTGTTTATAATAATTTTTGACCTAATTATGTGCACCCCCCCCTCTCTTTTTACCCTCTTCTACCGTGTATCTGCAGGGGAGAGGCTGGGGAGCTTCCTCTCAGCGGTGCTGTGGAGAAAAAACATGGCGCTGGTGAGTGCTGAGGAAGAAGCCCCGCCCCCTCGACGGCGGGCTTATGTCCCGCTTAAATATACATTTTCTTGGCAAGGGCTCATACATATATACAGTGCCCAACTGTATATATGCTAAACTTTTGCCAAAGAGGTCCCAATTGCTGCCCAGGGCGCCCCCCCCTGCGCCCTTACAGTGACCGGAGTATGTGAGGTGTGTGGGAGCAATGGCGCACAGCTGCAGTGCTGTGCGTTACCTCAGTGAAGAACGGAGTCTTCTGCCGCCGATTTCGAAGTCTTCTTGCTTCTCATACTCACCCGGCTTCTGTCTTCTGGCTCTGCGAGGGGGACGGCGGCGCGGCTCTGGGATCGGACGACGAGGGTGAGATCCTGTGTACGATCCCTCTGGAGCTAATGGTGTCCAGTAGTCTAAGGAGCAGGACCTATCTGCAGAGAGTAGGGCTGCTTCTCTCCCCTCAGTCCCACGATGCAGGGAGTCTGTTGCCAGCAGAGCTCCCTGAAAATAAAAAACCTAACAAAATACTTTCTCACAGCAAGCTCAGAAGAGCTCACTGAACAGCACCCAGCTCGTCTGGGCACAGATTCAAACTGAGGTCTGGAGGAGGGACATAGAGGGAGGAGCCAGAGCACACCAGAATCTAAATTCTTTCTTAAAGTGCCCATGTCTCCTGCGGAGCCAGTCTATTCCCCATGGTCCTTACGGAGTCCCCAGCATCCACTAGGACGTTAGAGAAATAGGTATCAAGAACCTAATATCTATAGGTGATGTAAGGATAAATTAATGAGACTGAAAACGTGTTTAGTTTCTATTTCATATATTGAAGAACACACTGGGATAATCCCACAACCAATATTTATTAAATTCTCATTATTTCTTACAAGATCTGCCTGTAATAATGTGGCTGTCTGGACCAGTTACTGCTGACAGCTGACCTTGTTACACCCTCGTTTAATTATTCATATACAGTGAGACCGCAGCCGATTATCCAAGTCTGCTTAATATTGGTCCCTAAATAATATGTTATTCCAACTTTTATGTGCAAGTTAGGTCACGTCAATTATGCAGATTGGTCCTATAGGCACCCTTCACATGTCAGGTGGATATTTGTGAATGCAGATAATTTATTATAAGCAGCTGCCGCTGTTCTCCGCATCCTTACTCCCCATAAAAACTGTAGGAGTTATTATATCCGAAGTGTGGTCTGAGATCACAATGGCTATACTGCCTGCCACTTAATATAGTTAGCTACTATGTCCCATCAATTATTAATGTTAAGTGTTAAAGGGATGCATCTCCATTACAATCCTCAGTGTGATAATTTTAATCCATATAGATATGGGTAAAAGTTCGAATCATAAACAATTATCCTCTCTCATCGTCTAATGTGTATACAGCGTGCTTGTTAATTGCCACTGCACTTATATCAATTAGTTAGTGGGACCCTGATGTGTAGGTTCAAAATACGCACTCCGCATCCAATTGTACTGCCGGCCTGAATCTTATTAACCTCTTGATCTACAGCAACTATAAGTAGATCCCAATAAAGACCCATTTGTTTGGTGCTAGGGGAGCACCCTATATAGCTGTTTTAATTGAATAGATATATCTTTATTAGAGCGAGTTGCACACACCTAACAATAATAATACTGCTGTTCTGTACGTGCTGTTGGTTAAGAATCAAAGTCTCCCACACCCAGTGTGTACAGTGAATATTTGAATACAATATTATACGTATCGATAAAGCCGTACCACAATGATATTAATGGGTGAAAGCTGTGTTAAATAAATTCCTATCTGGCACGTATCTCAGAGATCTTAATAGAGAGGCAAAGCGGCTGTGCAAAGTGTTCTGACTTGTATTGTAAATAGGGATACATTTTCAATCACTTTAATAATGTTCACTGGGCAGGACAAATTGATTGATGCCTCACAACCGTGTTCTATTACAAGTCCTAAAAACTGCTCATGGTCCGCTATTACCAAATCACATCTGTCATCCATTTTCTGAAGTGTTTTCGCTTTTTCCACTGCTAGAAACACCTTCTGGGCCACAGTATCCAGCAACATCCCCAGGAACAGGAGCCTTTGAGTAGGCTCCAGGTGGGACTTCTGTAAGTTGAGGATCCACCCGTGGTATGACAGAAGATGGATGGTGTGGTCGATATGGAGCAACAAAAGTTCTCTGGATCTTGCCTTTATCAGAAGATTGTCCAGGTAAGGGACCACATTGATCCCCTGGACCCGGAGCTATAACATCATCTCCGCAATCACCTGTGAATACTCTCGGGGCTGTAGATAGACCGAAGGGTAGGGCCTGGAACTGGAAGTGATCGTCCAGCAGGGAAAATCGTATGTACGCCTGATGAGGCGACCAAATCGGAATATGGAGGTAGGCGTCCTTGATATCCAAGGAGACCATAAATTCCCGGTCTTCCTGACCTGCAATCACTGCTCGCAGGGATTCCATTTTGAACTTGAACACCCTCAAATACGGATTCAAAGACTTCAGATTCAAAATGGGCCTCACCGAACTGTCCGGTTTCGGTACCACGAATAGGTTTGAGTAAAACCCCTTACCGCATTGCGGCAGTGGTACTGGAACATTGAAGTGGGACTGGACCAACTTTTGGATAGCCAGCTGCAACGTAACTTGCATATCCTCCAAAGCTGGCAAGCTTGATTTTAAATATAGTTGAGTGGGGGGGGGGGGGGAATACTGTCGAACTCCATCTTGTAGCCTTGAGTAATGAGCTCTCTGACCCAGACATCCTGGCAGGAATTCTCCCAGACGCGGCTGAAGTGACGCAGTCCAGCTCCCACATCGAGATCCCATTGGGGTGGGTGGGCACAGTCATGCTGAGGCCTTAGTGGAAGCAGAACCGGAGGACTGTTCCTGAGAACTGGTGCTTGCAGGTTTTTTGGACTTACCTCTGGTGCCTCTGACCACATTGGAGGCACCTCTGGCCTTCGAGCAAAATTTGTGCGACCAAAAGTACTGGACAGACGGCTCCGGATAAGAGCATCTTGCCAGCGGGGCCCCAGAGGGGCGAAACATGGATTTTCCAGCTGTAGCCTTGGAAATCCAGGTATCTAACTCAACCCCAAAAAGCCATTCCCCAGAAAAGGAGAGAGATTCCACACTATGGGGTAAATTTACTAACATTCGTAATTTTCGGAAAAAGGTCAAAGTTCAATCACGAATGACATCGAAAGTGTAAAACTGCAACTTTTTGAATTTATTACGATTAATTTACTAAGCTGTCGTATTCGGGTTTTTCTTTTCTTCCGATGTCGATGTCATTCGTGTTTTATTTTTTATTTTTACGGCAGTGATTAGCAAAACACTGTCGTCTTTTTTTACAATGAATCTCGGCCGGATCTGTGTGATCCGTGCTGGGGTTAATTTTTTTTTTTTTTTAAATTAAACAATGTAAAATTATAAAAAAAAAAATGCGTGGGGTCCCCCCTCCTATGCATAACCAGCCTCGGGCTCTTTGAACCGATCCTGGTTGCAGAAATATGGGGGGGAAAATGACAGGGGTTCCCCCATATTTAAGCAACCAGCATCGGGCTCTGCGCCTGGTCCTGGTTCCAAAAATACGGGGGACAAAAAGAGTAGGGGTCCCCCGTATTTTTAAAACCAGCACCGGGCTCCACTAGCTGGACAGATAATGCCACAGCCGGGGGTCACTTTTATATAGTGCCCTGCGGCCGTGGCATCAAAAATCCAACTAGTCACCCCTGGCCGGGGTACCCTGGGGGAGTGGGGACCCCTTCAATCAAGGGGTCCCCCCCCCCCCAGCCACCCAAGGGCCAGGGGTGAAGCCCGAGGCTATCCCCCCCATCCAATGGGCTGCGGATGGGGGGGCTGATAGCCTTTGATGTAAATGAAAAGATATTGTTTTTAGTAGCAGTACTACAAGTCCCAGCAAGCCTCCCCCGCATGCTGGTACTTGGAGAACCACAAGTACCAGCATGCGGCGGAAAAACGGGCCCGCTGGTACCTGTAGTACTACTACTAAAAAAATACCCAAAAAAACACAAGACACACACACCTTGAAAGTATAATTTTATTACATACATACACACAAACATACATACATACATACTTACCTATGTTCCCACGCAGGTCGGTCCACTTGTCCAGTAGAATCCAAGGGTACCTGTTGAATAAATTATACTCACGAGATCCAGGGGCCCAGGGTCGCATCCATTTATAATCCAGGTACTTGAATAAAAAAACAAAACGCAGAGCTGAGCCACGAACTGAAAGGGGACCCATGTTTTCACATGGGTCACCTTTCCCCGAATGCCAGAAACCCACTCTGACTTCTGTCTAAGTGGGTTTCTTCAGCCAATCAGGGAGCGCCACGTTGTAGCACTCTCCTGATCGGCTGTGTGCTCCTGTCCTAACTGACAGGCGGCACACGGCAGTGTTACAATGTAGCGCCTATGCGCTCCATTGTAACCAATGCTGGGAACTTTCTGCCCTGCGGTTGACCTAAAGTGACGTCACCGCTGAGCAGAAAGTTCCCAGCATTGGTTACAATGGAGCGCATAGGCGCTACATTGTAACACTGCCGTGTGCCGCCTGTCAGTTAGGACAGGAGCACACAGCCGATCAGGAGAGTGCTACAACGTGGCACTCCCCGATTGGCTGAAGAAACCCACTTAGACATCAGTCAGAGTGGGTTTCTGGCAGTCGGGAAAAGGGGATCCATGTGCAAACATGGGTCCCCTTTTAGTGCGTGGCTCGGGTGTCCGTTTTGTTATTTTTTTCAAGTACGTGAATTACACCTGGATTCCCCGAGGACCCTGGACCCCTGGATCTCGTGAGTATAATTTCTTCAACAGGTACCCCTTGGATTCTACTGGAGAAGAGGACCGACCTGCGTGGGAACATAAGGTAAGTATGTATGTATGTGTGTATGTATGTAATAAAATTATACTTTCACGGTGTGTGTGTCTTGTGTTTTTTTGGGTATTTTTTTAGTAGTAGTACTACAGGTACCAGCGGGCCCGTTTTTCCGCCGCATGCTGGTACTTGTGGTTCTCCAAGTACCAGCATGCGGGGGAGGCTTGCTGGGACTTGTAGTACTGCTACTAAAAACAATATCTTTTCATTTACATCAAAGGCTATCAGCCCCCCCATCCGCAGCCCATTGGATGGGGGGGGACAGCCTCGGGCTTCACCCCTGGCCCTTGGGTGGCTGGGGGGGGGGACCCCTTGTTTGAAGGGGTCCCCACTCCCCCAGGGTACCCCGGCCAGGGGTGACTAGTTGGATTTTTGATGCCACGGCCGCAGGGCACTATATAAAAGTGACCCCCGGCTGTGGCATTATCTGTCCAGCTAGTGGAGCCCGGTGCTGGTTTTAAAAATACGGGGGACCCCTACTCTTTTTGTCCCCTGTATTTTTGGAACCAGGACCAGGCGCAGAGCCCGATGCTGGTTGCTTAAATATGGGGGAACCCCTGTCAATTTTTTCCCCATATTTCTGCAACCAGGATCGGCTCAAAGAGCCCGAGGCTGGTTATGCTTAGGAGGGGGGACCCCACGCAATTTTTTTTGAAAAAATAAGCACTTTCCCACCCCTTCCCACTGATATACATGCACGGATCTCATGGATCCGTGCATGCCTATCCAATCACGAATAAAAAAAAAAGGTCTGTTTTTTTTTAGCACTTTTTTACGAGTTGTAATTTTTCACGGCAGTGTTTGTTTTTTTTTGCTTTGCACTTCTTAGTAAATGACCGAGATTCATACTTAAACAGCCGCGTTTTGACCGATGGTGTATTCATTCGTGATTTTTTTCCTAGGACTTCAAAATATTACGAATGCCCTCATCACTGCCGTGATTATTGCTTAGTAAATTACCGAGATGACACTTTGATGAAAAAACGGCATCACGGTCAAAATCGGGAGCTTAGTAAATTTACCCCTATGTTTGGATTCTGCATCCGCAATCCACTGACGCAACCACAAGGCCCTGCGTGCTGACACAGTCATGGCATTAATATTCCCCAACTCCTTGAGGGAATCACACAGGACACGCGTAGTGTACTGAATGTGCTTCAATAGGGTGACCAAAGTAACTGAGGGCATATCCCCCGAGAGTCACCTGAATTTGAATGGCCCAAGAGCAGGGCCGGACTGGCCATCCGGCACTTCTGGCAAATGCCAGAAGGGCCAATAGCCACGTGGGCCGGTCCAGCCGAGCAGCAGCAGCAGTTTGCTTCCGAACCGAGGAGCTATGAAACGTGCTACGCCCCGCCCACTTCTATGACATCAGTTGAACTGTCCGTCCACCGAACGAGCTCTCTAGCAGTCTGCTGCACGTGACGACTGTGGACTGTAGCATGAAGCTGAGAAGATTCCTCCAACCCCACACACACAAAGCAGACGATGACAATAGCAGTAACCCCCCCTCCCCCTCATTCAGTGTGCTATAATGTGAATTGCGGCTCATTCAGTGTGCTATAATGTGAATTGCGGCTCATTCAGTGTGCTATAATGTGAAAGGGATTCAGTGTGCTAAATTACTTAACAGAAAGGGTAGTGGATAAGTGCATAACTTCCCATCAGAGGTGGTAGAGGCTAAGACTGTAGGGCAATTTAAACATGCTTGGGACAGGCATATGAATATCCTTACAAAGAATTAAGGTTAAAAAAGGGTTGAGATTGCCTAAAGGATAAAATAAAAAAGGGGCAGACTAGATGGGCCAAGTGGTTCTTATCTGCCGTCAAATTCTATGTTTCTAATGTGAACTGCGGCTCATTCAGTGTGCTATAATGTGAATTGCGGCTCATTCAGTGTGCTATAATGTGAATTTCGGCTCATTCCGTGTGCTATAATGTGAAAGGGGCACCAGTACTAGATAGAATAAGGGGTCCTACTATTGTGGTGCATACTGTGTATAAGGAGTATATGGTGTGGTAAACTACACTGATGGACACGCCCCATTTTGAGCGGCCATGACCCTTTACTGGAGCGCGCGCGCGCCTAGTTACAACCTTTATTTTTCCATATCCCCACTTCAACATTTCCACTTCAACCAATGCTTGTGTGTATTTTAATAGAGAATGATGTACACTTGTATGTTGTTATAATATTAATTATATTTGTAAGAGCATATACTAAGAAGTAGGAGGAGTCGGGAATAGTAAGGGGAGGAGTTAGATGCTGACACCGAGGTGGGCCTGTGTGCCTAAAAAATGCCAGGGCCTATTTTTAGTCCCAGTCCAGCCCTGCCCAAGAATGAATAGCATGGGTCATCCAGCAACCTGCAATAACCGGTCTTTGTAAAAGGCCGGCCGCAGTGTATATAGCCTTTAGGGTAGTTTCTATCTTCCGATTCCCAGGGTCCTTCATGGAAAAGGAGCCCGGGGTAGGTAGCACTGCCTTCTTAGTAGAGATGTGCGGCGGACACTTTTCTTGTTTTGTGTTTTGGTTCTAATTCCACTTTCGTGTTTTGGTTTGGTTTTGCCAAAACCACCCTTTCGTGTTTTGGATCTGGATGATTTTTGAAAAAAACATAAAAACAGCTAAAATCACAGAATTTGGGGGTAATTTTGCTCCTACGGTATTATTAACCTCAATCAAATTCATTTCCACTCATTTCCAGTCTATTCTGAACACCTCACAATATTGTTTTTAGGCCTAAAAGTTGTACCGAGGTGGCTGTATGACCAAGCTAAACGACACAAGTGTGCGGCACAAACACCTGGCCCATCTAGGAGTGGCACTGGAGTTGCAGACAAGATGGCACTATTCAAAAACTAGTCCCCAAACAGCACATGATGCAAAGAAGAAAAAGAGGTGCACAGAGGCTGCTGTATGACTAAGCCAAGCGACACAAGTGTGTAGCACAAACACCTGGCCAATCTAGGAGTGGCACTGCAGTGTCAGACAGGATGGCACTTTTCAAAAACTAGGCCCCAAACAGCACCTCATGCAAACATGTAGAAGAGGTGCAATGAGGTAGCTGTATGACTAAGCCAAGCGACACAAACAATTGGCCCATCTAGGAGTGGCACTGCAGAGGCAGACAGGAGGGCAGATATCAAAAAAACGCCCCAAACAGCACATGATGCAAAGAAAAAAAGGTGCACCGAGGTTGCTGAATGACTAAGTTAGGCGACACAACCACCTGGCCCATCTAGTAGTGTCACGCAGTGGCTGAATGTCGAGAGTGGGCCGCAATTGTTCGGTCCACTGACAGCATCTCCAGCACGCCCCGTCATATTTCAAAAATTCTGCAATTGGTGGGCTTATACGGCAATACCCCAGGACTAATACAGCAGTACCCCTGGACTCATACTACAGGGTCAGACAGGATGGCACTTTTCAAAAACTAGGCCCCAAACAGCACCTCATGCAAAGATGCCGAAGAGGTGCAATGAGGTAGTTGTATGACTAAGCCAAGCAACACAAACAATTCCAACTGGAATTGTCGCAATCCAGGTAATTCCTTAACAGTATTTACCTTCCAAATGCCTCCTGAGACTGTCCCAGCGTTCCAAGCCTGGATTCTATCTGCACTGTCTGCATGCAGCACGCTGCATATCATTGTCTTAAGTCTCTTCACTGTGATTCTGGCAGCTTCATGGTTAAAACTCACATGCAAGTTACAAACAGTCTTTCCCTCCAAATTCAAACATGGGCGCAGCCATGTTTGTTTTAATCACATGTAACTTTTCAGACTATCAGCTGCACTCTGGTTTCTGCTTAATTATCCAGCAGCTGCACTCTAGACTCTGCTTAATCAGCCAGCCAATCCCTGTTTCACAGCTGGTATAAATATCCTGTTCCTGGGCTGGAAAGTTGTCAGTGCTTCAGTTGTCATCCTAGTGAAACCAGTCTCTTCCTATTGTGGTCATTCCTGCCTGCAAACTCCACTAGAGACTCACACCAGTTCCACTCTCCATGGTGCATCCTGACTGCAGAGTCTCATCATTGCATCCTGTGACCGGCAGTTACCCGACACCGGCTACCAGCATTCCAACTTCCAGCGGTGCTCTGCCCTGCCAGTCACCATCGGTGTCCCGCCATCGATCTCCAGTCACCATCGGTGTCTCGCCATCGATCTCCAGTCACTCTGGTGTCCCGCCATCAATCTCTAGCTACATCGGTGTTCCGCCATCGATCTCCCATTGCACCGTGCATCTGGCAGATTACTATAACACCAGCTTCCAGCATTCCAGCGGTGCCCTGTTCCTGTATTCCGGTAATCTGCGCTCACGAGCATCTCCTGTGTCTGCGCTCACGAGCATCTCCTGTGTCTGCGCTCACGAGCATCTCCTGTGTCTGCGCTCACGAGCATCTCCTGTGTCTGCGCTCACGAGCATCTCCTGTGTCTGCGCTCACGAGCATCTCCTGTGTCTGCGCTCACGAGCATCTCCTGTGTCTGCGCTCACGAGCATCTCCTGTGTCTGCGCTCACGAGCATCTCCTACATAACTCCTCGCTCTCAAGCTACAGTTTGCATTCCAGCAATATTAACACAGCTCTTCAGTGCATCTCGGAGAGCTGTGACTTGTCATCCTATTACCATACTGCTAACTGGTCGCTATCATTTGTGAGCTGAGTTCATTTAATAAACCTGTTGAACATATCCTCTGTTGTCGTGGTCACGCCTTCGGGCGTTAGGTACTGCAGGTTCACGCATGTCCAGGAGTCTTATCTGGCCTCTCACATTTAAGTATACCTCAGCCCCTATAACTGAGGCTTCCAGTAGTGAGCACCATCTCTCAGTTGTGACAGGAAGTATACGTCCAAATCACTGGAATTAACTGGCAAAATCACTGTAATTATACGTCAAAATCACTGGAATTAATTGGCAAAAATCACTGTAATTAATAATTATACGTCCAAATCACTGTAATTATATGTTCAAATCACTGGAACTATACTGCAAAATCACTGTAATAATTATACGTCCAAATCACTGGAATTAATTGGCAAAATCATTAATTATACGTACAAATCACTGGAATTAATTGGCAAAATCACTGTAATTAATAATTATACGTCCAAATCACTGGAATTAAATGGCAAAATCTCGGTATCGCCTGCCTAGTAAAGTTGAATCTAGATGGGATTTGTTACCGGGGACACAATACCTCCATCAATTATCTAAATCCCACTGCACTAATGGCGGATACCGGATGCACATCTAACACCAACATAAGTGTCAAGGCCTCAGTTATCAGGGCTTCCATCGTCATGTGAAGCTGAACCACTAGTCATGAACATAGGCCAGGGCCTCAGCCGTTCCTTGCCACTCCGTGTCGTAAATGGCATATTGGCAAGTTTACATTTTTCTCCTCAGACCATTTATTTAAATTTCTTTTTTTGGGTCTTTTTACTGAACTTTGGCTTTTTGGATTTTACATGCCCTCTACCATCACAATGGGCATCGGCCTTGGCAGCCGACGTTGATGGCATTTCATCATCTAGGTCATGGCTAGTGGCAGCAGCTTCAGCACTAGGAGGAAGTGGTTCTTGATCTTTCCCTATTTTATCCTCCAAATGTTTGTTCTCCATTATTTTTCTGGAGTTATATAACACAATATGCGGCACAAGAGAGCGTACCCCTACACATCACAGGGCAACCCTGTAAAATTATTTGGATTAAAATAAGAATTTACTTACCGATAATTCTATTTCTCGTAGTCCGTAGTGGATGCTGGGGACTCCGTCAGGACCATGGGGAATAGCGGCTCCGCAGGAGACAGGGCACAAAAATAAAGCTTTAGGATTAGGTGGTGTGTACTGGCTCCTCCCCCCATGACCCTCCTCCAAGCCTCAGTTAGGATACTGTGCCCGGACGAGCGTACACAATAAGGAAGGATATTGAATCCCGGGTAAGACTCATACCAGCCACACCAATCACACCGTATAACTTGTGATCTGAACCCAGTTAACAGTATGACAAACGTAGGAGCCTCTGAACAGACGGCTCACAACAATAACAACCCGAATTTGTTTGTAACAATAACTATGTACAAGTATTGCAGACAATCCGCACTTGGGATGGGCGCCCAGCATCCACTACGGACTACGAGAAATAGAATTATCGGTAAGTAAATTCTTATTTTCTCTAACGTCCTAAGTGGATGCTGGGGACTCCGTCAGGACCATGGGGATTATACCAAAGCTCCCAAACGGGCGGGAGAGTGCGGATGACTCTGCAGCACCGAATGAGAGAACTCAAGGTCCTCCTCAGCCAGGGTATCAAATTTGTAGAATTTTGCAAACGTGTTTGCCCCTGACCAAGTAGCAGCTCGGCAGAGTTGTAATGCCGAGACCCCCCGGGCAGCCGCCCAGGATGAGCCCACTTTCCTTGTGGAATGGGCCTTGACAGATTTAGGTTGTGGCAAGCCTGCCACAGAATGTGCAAGTTGAATTGTGCTACAAATCCAACGAGCAATCGTCTGCTTAGAAGCAGGAGCACCCATCTTGTTGGGTGCATACAATATAAACAGTGAGTCAGACATTCTGACTCCCGCCGTTCTTGAAATATATATTTTCAATGCCCGGACCACGTCCAACAACTTGGAATCCTCCAAATCGTTAGTAGCCGCAGGCACCACAATAGGCTGGTTCAGGTGAAACGCTGACACCACCTTAGGCAGAAAATGAGGACGCGTCCGCAGTTCTGCCCTGTCCGTATGGAAAATCAGATATGGGCTCTTATATGATAAAGCCGCCAATTCTGATACTCTCCTGGCTGAAGCCAGGGCCAGTAGCATGGTTACTTTCCATGTAAGATACTTCAACTCCACCGATTTGAGCGGCTCAAACCAATGGGATTTGAGAAAATCCAAGACTACATTAAGATCCCACGGTGCCACTGGGGGCACAACCGGGGGCTGTATATGTAGTACTCCTTTTACAAAAGTCTGGACTTCAGGAACTGAAGCCAATTCTTTCTGGAAGAAAATCGACAGGGCCGAAATTTGAACCTTAATGGACCCCAATTTGAGGCCCATAGACAATCCTGTTTGCAGGAAATGTAGGAATCGACCCAGTTGAAATTCCTCCGTGGGGGCCTTCCTGGCCTCACACCACGCAACATATTTCCTCCAAATGCGGTGATAATGTTGTGCAGTCACCTCCTTCCTGGCTTTTACCAGTGTAGGAATGACCTCTTCCGGAATGCCTTTTTCCCTTAGAATTCGGCGCTCAACCGCCATGCCGTCAAACGCAGCCGCGGTAAGTCTTGGAATAGACACGGTCCCTGCTGAAGCAGGTCCCGTCTTAGAGGTAGAGGCCACGGATCCTCCGTGAGCATCTCTTGAAGTTCCGGGTACCAAGTTCTTCTTGGCCAATCCGGAGCCACTAGTATCGTTCTTACTCCCTTTTGCCGTATAATTCTCAGTACTTTTGGTATGAGAGGCAGAGGAGGGAACACATACACTGACTGGAACACCCACGGTGTTACCAGAGCGTCCACAGCTATTGCCTGAGGGTCTCTTGACCTGGCGCAATACCTGTCCAGTTTTTTGTTGAGGCGGGACGCCATCATATCCACCATTGGTTTTTTCCCAACGGTTCACAATCATGTGGAAGACTTCTGGATGAAGTCCCCACTCTCCCGGGTGTAGATCGTGTCTGCTGAGGAAGTCTGCTTCCCAGTTGTCCACTCCCGGAATGAATACTGCTGACAGTGCTATCACATGATCTTCCGCCCAGCGAAGAATCCTTGCAGCTTCTGCCATTGCTGTCCTGCTTCTTGTGCCGCCCTGTCTGTTTACGTGGGCGACTGCCGTGATGTTGTCCGACTGGATCAACACCGGCTGACCCTGAAGCAGGGGTTTTGCCAGACTTAGAGCATTGTAAATCGCTCTTAGCTCCAGTATATTTATGTGAAGAGACATCTCCAGGCTTGACCATACTCCCTGGAAGTTTCTTCCCTGTGTGACCGCTCCCCAGCCTCTCAGACTGGCATCCGTGGTCAGAAGGACCCAGTCCTGTATGCCGAATCTGCGGCCCTCTAACAGATGAGCACTCTGCAACCACCACAGAAGAGACACCCTTGTCCGTGGCGATAAGGTTATCCGCTGATGCATCTGCAGATGTGATCCGGACCATTTGTCCAGCAGATCCCACTGAAAAGTTCGTGCGTGGAATCTGCCGAATGGAATCGCTTCGTAAGAAGCCACCATCTTTCCCAGGACTCTTGTGCATTGATGCACAGACACTTTCCCTGGTTTTAGGAGGTTCCTGACAAGTTCGGATAACTCCCTGGCTTTCTCCTCCGGAAGAAACACCTTTTTCTGAACCGTGTCCAGAATCATTCCCAGGAACAGCAGACGTGTCGTCGGGGTCAACTGAGATTTTGGAAAATTCAGAATCCACCCGTGTTGTTGCAGCACTAGTCGGGTTAGTGCTACTCCGTCCTCCAGCTGTTCTCTGGACCTTGCCCTTATCAGGAGATCGTCCAAGTAAGGGATAATTAATACGCCTCTTCTTCGCAGAAGAATCATCATTTCGGCCATTACCTTGGTAAAGACCCGAGGTGCCGTGGACAATCCAAACGGCAGCGTCTGAAACTGATAATGACAGTTTTGCACCACGAACCTGAGGTACCCTTGACGTGAAGGGCAAATTGGGACATGCAGGTAAGCATCCTTTATGTCCAGGGACACCATAAAGTCCCCTTCTTCCAGATTCGCTATCACTGCTCTGAGTGACTCCATCTTGAACTTGAATTTTTGTATGTACAGGTTCAAAGATTTCAGATTTAGAATAGGTCTTACCGAGCCGTCCGGCTTCGGTACCACAAATAGCGTGGAGTAATACCCCTTTCCCTGTTGTAGGAGGGGTACCTTGACTATCACCTGCTGAGAAAACAGCTTGTGAATGGACTCCAATACCGTCGCCCTGTCTGAGGGAGACGTTGGCAAAGCAGACTTTAGGAACCTGCGAGGGGGAGACTTCTCGAATTCCAACCTGTAACCCTGAGATACTACCTGCAGGATCCAGGGGTCCACCTGTGAGCAAGCCCACTGTGCGCTGAAATTCTTGAGTCGACCCCCCACCGCTCCTGAGTCCGCTTGTAAGGCCCCAGCGTCATGCTGAGGGCTTTGCAGAACCCTGAGAGGGCTTCTGTTCCTGGGCAGGGGCTGCTTGCTGCCCTCTCTTACCCCTTCCTCTGCCCCGAGGCAGATATGACTGTCCTTTTGTCCGCTTGTTCTTATAGGACCGAAAGGACTGCGGCTGAAAAGACGGTGTCTTTTTCTGTTGGGAGGGGGTCTGAGGTAAAAAGGTGGATTTTCCGGCAGTTGCCGTGGCCACCAGATCCGATAGACCGACGCCAAATAATTCCTCCCCTTTATACGGCAATACTTCCATATGTCGTTTGGAATCCGCATCACCTGACCACTGTCGCGTCCATAAACTCCTTCTGGCAGATATGGACATCGCATTTACTCTCGATGCCAGAGTGCAAATATCTCTCTGAGCATCTCGCATATAAAGGAAAGCATCCTTTAATTGCTCTATAGTCAATAAAATACTGTCCCTATCCAGGGTATCAATATTTTCAGTCAGGGAATCCAACCAGACGACCCCAGCACTGCACATCCAGGCTGAGGCGATGGCTGGTCGCAGTATAACACCAGTATGTGTGTATATACTTTTTAGGGTAGTTTCCAGTCTCCTATCAGCTGGATCCCTGAGGGCGGCCGTATCAGGAGACGGTAACGCCACTTGTTTTGATAAGCGTGTGAGCGCCTTATCCACCCTAGGGGGTGTTTCCCAGCGCGCCCTAACCTCTGGCGGGAAAGGGTATAATGCTAATAACTTTTTTGAAATTAGCACTTTTCTATCTGGGTTAACCCACGCTTCATCACATACATCATTTAATTCCTCTGATTCAGGAAAAACTACAGGTAGTTTTTTCACCCCCCACATAATACCCCTTTTTGTGGTACTTGCAGTATCAGAGATATGCAAAGCCTCCTTCATTGCCGTGATCATATAACGTGTGGCCCTACTTGAAAATACGTTTGTTTCATCACCGTCGACACTAGATTCAGTGTCTGTGTCTGGGTCTGTGTCGACCGACTGAGGTAAAGGGCGCTTTACAGCCCCTGACGGTGTCTGAGACGCCTGGGCAGGTACTAACTGGTTTGCCGGCCGTCTCATGTCGTCAACTGATTTTTGTAATGTGCTGACATTATCACGTAATTCCATAAACAAAGCCATCCATTCCGGTGTCGACTCCCTGGGGGGTGACATCACCATTATCGGCAATTGCTCTGCCTCCACACCAACATCGTCCTCATACATGTCGACACACACGTACCGACACACAGCAGACACACAGGGAATGCTCTTATCGAAGACAGGACCCCACTAGCCCTTTGGGGAGACAGAGGGAGAGTTTGCCAGCACACACCCAAGCGCTATAATATATATGGGAACAACCTTATATAAGTGTTGTTCCTTATAGCAGCTTAAATATATCAAAATATCGCCAAAAAATGCCCCCCCTCTCTGTTTTACCCTGTTTCTGTAGTGCAGTGCAGGGGAGAGTCCTGGGAGCCTTCCTCACAGCGGAGCTGAGCAGGAAAATGGCGCTGTGTGCTGAGGAGAATAAGCCCCGCCCCCTATTTCGGCGGGCTTTTCTCCCGGAGTTTTAGATATCTGGCATGGGTTAAATACATACATATAGCCTCAATGGCTATATGTGATGTATTCTTTTGCCATAAAGGTATTAAATATTGCTGCCCAGGGCGCCCCCAGCAGCGCCCTGCACCCTCCGTGACCGCTTGGTGTGAAGTGTGTGACAACAATGGCGCACAGCTGCAGTGCTGTGCGCTACCTTCATGAAGACTGAAGAGCCTTCTGCCGCCTGTTTCCGGACCTTCAATCTTCAGCATCTGTAAGGGGGGTCGGCGGCGCGGCTCCGGGACGAACCCCAGGGTGAGACCTGTGTTCCGACTCCCTCTGGAGCTAATGGTGTCCAGTAGCCTAAGAATCCAATCCATCCTGCACGCAAGTGAGTTGAAATTCTCTCCCCTAAGTCCCTCGATGCAGTGAGCCTGTTGCCAGCAGGACTCACTGAAAATAAAAAACCTAAAAACTTTTTCTAAGCAGCTCTTTAGGAGAGCCACCTAGATTGCACCCTGCTCGGACGGGCACAAAAACCTAACTGAGGCTTGGAGGAGGGTCATGGGGGGAGGAGCCAGTACACACCACCTAATCCTAAAGCTTTATTTTTGTGCCCTGTCTCCTGCGGAGCCGCTATTCCCCATGGTCCTGACGGAGTCCCCAGCATCCACTTAGGACGTTAGAGAAATATTAATAACCCCCTTTATTTGTAGTAAATCGTGTACAGCACAGGACAGCACAGCACCCCTGAACTTACAGGGCAGCACCACTGTACTGGATTTATATGGAATTATACGACAGGATAACTGGAATTATACGGCAGTATAACGGGAATTATACGACTATCACAGAAATTATATGCCAGTATAACGGGAATTATACGCCAGTATTCCGAGAATTATACGGCAACGTCACAGGAATTATACGCCAGTATTCCAAGAATTATACGGCAATGTCACAGGAATTATACGCCAGTATCACGGGAATTATACGGCAGTAACACTGGATATATGGCAGCAGAGGACACCACCAGTGTGACTGGTCACTGAACTGATGCTGCACAAGAAACACTACCCCTGGTCTGATGCTGCACAAGAAACACTACCCCTGGTCTGATGCAAGACAACACATCAAAACTGCAACCCAGCCGCACTGGGGACATATAGCAGCAGAGGACACCAACACTGTGACTGGCTAGACCGATGCAGCACAATATACTGACTACACTGGACTGGACAGCACAACACAGCACAAGACTCGCTACCCCACTTTCCCGCCCTCACACAGACACTGAGGACAGAGACACGTCCTCTCACTACACTCTCCGAGACTGGAGTGAAAACCCGCGAGAATCCGACAGCGGGATGATGACGTTTTGCCTCGTTCGGGTTTCCGAGTCAGGCGGAAAATCCCAAGCCGGGCTCAAAGCGTGAGGTACGGTACGGTTCGGTTCTCTGAGAACCGAACCCGCTTATCCCTACTTCTTAGACAGGCGAGAGACCGAGACATCCACCCCAGGAGGTTCCTCACAAAATTTTCTACCTTCAGGAGGAAATGGGAAAGGTGGTCATTCTGAGTTGATCGCACGGTGCAACTTTTTGCTGCTTGTGCGATCAACTTGACGCCGCCTATGGGGGAGTGTATTTTAGCACAGCTGCTATGCTAAAAAAGTTTCCTACAAAACAAGACCAGGGTCAGACCTACTTACCCTGTGCGACAGATCCAGCGACGAAGGTCCCGGGATTGACGTCAGACATCCGCCCTCCAAACGCCTTCGTTCGGATCTCCACACCCGGAATACAGTGAGTAGACGCCCCGGAACGCCTCCCCGCCGTCAATCTTCTTGCAATTGCCACTGCGATCACTCAGCGCTGGCAGCGTCGCTGCCAACGACGCGCGTGTGCATTGTGGGCAGCGCGCAGCCGCCGTCCCGACCCGTGTGCACCGAAGCGAAGAACCGCTGCGTGCGAACGGGCCAGAATGACCCCCAAATTGTGAAAAAAAATTTGGACACTTGGAATTTTCTGTCTGGATTTTTCCAGGCCTGTTTGAATACGTCATCTAACTCTGGAGAATCAGGGAAAGTGACATTGGTCTTATTTTGCACAAAGAAAAACGACTGCTGTGGGGAGCTTTAACACCTCCCTTATAGCCAAAATGACGGGTTTAATATCCTGGGCAGAATCAGGATCCCCACTAACAGGATCCGGGTCATCCCCATCATCATCTGTATCAGACAGCAGTGCAGGTAAACCATGCTTCTGGGGACCTGCATGGGAGGGGGAGGGGGGATGGGTTGGGCTGTGCATCAGCCCTAGCAGCTACATCTGCAGCAGCTTGTTGCAGTAGCTGAGTTTTCTGCACATTTGAGATGACATATCAGACATCATGGTTTTAAGAGACCCTAACCAGTGGGGCTCTGTACCCTCTCCCCCAACCTCTTCACTAAGTTGGGACGACTGACTACATTGCTCACAGGAGACAGAGTCATTAGATAATGGAGAGAATCTGGTGTGACAGATACTGCACAGTTTGTGCTTACCCATATTTCACAATAAACACAACAACATACACACAGAGAGTAATATCAGGATTTTGGTACTTACCGATAAATCCCTTTCTCCGATTCCACAGGGGCCACTGGAGTGCAGATACAATGGGGATATAGTAGGCAGTAACTGGGAGCTGGCACTTTAAATTTATAACCATGTGACTAGCTCCTCCCCTACTATGTCCCCCCCTCCAAGCCAGTCTAGTGAAAACTGTGCCCGAGGAGAGCTGGAAAAGACCAACGTCAAAGTAGAGGAGGTTCGCTAAGTCAACTAAAACAATATAACATCCAGGAAACCTGGAAACATAGTGATAGGGTAATAGGAACAAAACGCACAGTCACACAGTGACCTGCAACCCGATAAGCGTAGAAGGACGAAACAGCGCTGGGCGGGCGTCCAGTGGCCCCTGTGGAATCGGAGAAGGGGATTTATCGGTAAGTACCAAAATCCTGATTTCTACTTCATCCACTAGGGGCCACTGGAGTGCAGATACAATGGGGACGTCCCAGAGCTCCCAAGACGGGAGGGAGAGCGCTGAGAGTCCTGTAAAACCGCTCTGCCAACCTGTGACACAGAGGCCGCAAAAAAGTCAAAACCGTAAAACGTGATCAACGTGTAATGACCCGACTAAGCGGCATCGCAACAGAAAGCATTCACGGAAACCCCGTGGGCGGCCGCCCCCGAAGGTCCCCCAGAGCGCGCAGAAATGTAAAACGGAGGCTCTCGAGCAACCGCCAAATAAGACTGTCCGATGGTGAGATGTATCCAACGTCCCAGCTTATGCTGGGACCCCGGCCATTTAGGACGGGAGCATCGTACAGAACAAAGAAGAAAACAAGTTGTCGAATAGCCGAAGACCTCTGTAGAGAGAGTCGGTGAGCCCTGACAACATCCAAAGAGGGACGAAAACACCAGCGTCAGATTTATATGAAAAGTGTACATCACCCCAGGAAGAAACGAGAGCGGAGTATGACGCTCAGCCGTAACCTTAATCGAAAGGGGGGCTGCCAGAAGAGTACTCCCTGCAAGAGAGCCTGAACTTCCGGCAGCCAGGCTAATTTCCTTTGGAAAAGAAACCGAAAAAGGAGAGACCTGAAAGTCATGTCAAACTAGTCGAAGCGCAGCCGAGCAAACCACCCAGAGAAACCAAAGGCGGTGGCTAAATGAAAAACCGGAGGAAAAAACCCTCGTCATCCACACCAGACCACATAAAGTTTCCCAAAAGTGCGACGAGGTAACAGACTTTCAAAATCGGGGCCCAGTAGGTATCACCGAACTAGGGAACTCCTGCCTTCTGAGAAGGTCTTGTGAACAGCCACGCCGTTAAATGAAACCTGTGTAAGACTGCAGGGTGGATGTTCAAGTCATGCGCGGCCAAACTGTAATCACAGGGAAGACTAGCGCGCGCATTCTCCCTTTATGTGTTGCAGAAAGAGAGGTAGAAACAGAAAAGGAGGAAAGATAGACTAATCAGACACTCCAAGGAGCCGTGAGGGCATCCTCTGCTACTGCCGCCAGAGCTCACGTCCGAGAGTAGCAAAGGGTTGAAGAGTCAGTCGGAACGCCCTGAGGTCGATCCGAGTTCTCTGCCGACAGCGGACCAGCTGACAAAACTCCGGGGAATGTCCACTCACCCGGGTGCCTGACCTGGCGGCTTGACCTGGAATGAAGATTGTCATCCTCTGCTCAGAGGAGAATGTAGGCGACCTCTCTCAGCGCCGCAACTTGCCTGCAAAGAGAGAGGAACTGGCCCCGAAGAAGGAAAAAATCCTCTGACGGACCGAGGGGCATAAATGGGACCCGGGTCGAATCAGAAAATCCTGAATCCTACAGATATTCAGAAGTAACCTAAACTGCAGAGTGGGTTTCCATCAGTAGATTGTTCAGTTAAGGAACAAACGTCACTCCCTGCCTTTGAAGTAGGGCCCTCCTGTGACCTTCATGAACACGGTGGGAGCGGAAGAGAGACCGAACGGAAAGGTCTGACAGTAGAAATTAGTATTCTGTACTACGAATTGGAGAAAAACCTGACGAGGAAGCCCAATGGAAAACAGTAAACACGCATCCCTGATGACTAAGGAAGCCTAAAACCCCTTTTTTCTTCAAATTAGCAATCACAGGCTGAAAGAATTCTAAATTCAGAATAGGCCTGGCCGAGCCATCTGGCTACGGCACGGGAAAAACCAAAGGCCTGAGAAAAAACCCAGATTCCAATGATGTGCGGAAACAGGGATCAGGACCCTTGCGGTTTGAAGCATCTGGAACGCCGCCTGCAGGACGACTCTCTTGTCGTCGTAAACCGGCAGACCCGTGGTGAGGTAACCCTGAGGCGGTTGAACTCCGAAATCGAGTGTGTAACCGCCTGTGCTGAGAAACCTAGCCCAAGCATACCCAGGCCTCCCAGAAAAACCACAGACATGCGCCCACCCTGGGATCTCCCAGGTGGGAGGTAGTTCTGACTTGCGGTGGGTGTGTTGGAGGACCTACAATCAGACTGGCCGAGGATGCTGAACCTCTGCTTCTTACTCTGAGATCCCTTGGTGACGGAGATACCGCCCCTGTCATGGATTCGCAACCTGAAAAGGGCACGGAAAGATCTAAAGGAAAGACCGGTATAGGTCCGTATTGGAGCTGGAGCAGCAGTAGGGGAAAGAAAAGTGGACTTACCCCCAATGGCCTGACAAATCCAGGCAAGAAGAACCTTCCCGACCAGGCCCGTAATGAACCTGCTGCCCATTAGGATTCAATATCCGCCTGCTACTGTCGCATCCCCAAAGGTCGTCGGGTTAAGACAGCCCAAGCGGAAATTCAGGCTCCGAGTATACAGACGTCCTTGGAGGCCTCAAAAGAATATAAAGAAGAATCGAGACTCTGATCTGCCCCAGGTATCAGCTGATCCTGATGTAAACCATCCGGTAACCTAGAGGACAATTGTTCCACAACCTACCTGCTCCGGACAAGGTAGAATCCCTGCTGCCGCATATTTCTCTCAGATGGCTCCCTCAGCAAGGTTGCCCCAGGAAACGGCAGCTTGGACCGGCGATACATCGAGGGATATACCCTTGGAGAGGTCCGATATCGTTTCCCGCTATCTGCGGGGAAAGGATAGGAAAACCAACATTGTTTGATACCTGAGATTGTGCATTCGGATGTCTTCAGGCCACCGACCGGAGCATATCCAGCTCATCCAAAACTGGACAAGTCGCTGTCATTTCTTCATTGGCGCCAAACTCTGCGGTACATTAAGCGGCCGACTCCTTTACCTGCAGCACCAGATGAACTGCTGTACAATGCACCTCGATATCCTGAGATATTGTATCAGTATCCTGGACATCTCTCGCCTCCTCCAAGAAAGGCCTCTCATCCGCAGAGTTGTGTAACATGGAGGTTAGCAAGCTCCTTTTAGAAACCTGGAGAGGAAAAATAACGTACGAGGTCTCTGGTTAACAGCGACATTACCTGCATAAGCCGAGCTGTTCAAACAGGAGTGTGCTGCAGTTGCGTTGAGGGCTGAGCAGATGTTTCTACCGCACAATCCTCACATAACAGGAATTCTCTGACTGGGTGTTTCGTTCAGTAAATGGAAAGAGAAAAGATGGGTTAAAGAAGCGTAGCCCTATGTAATCTCTGCACTCTAACGTGCAGTGACAGATACGTTTCAAATAAACATTCTGGAGCAGCGGAGACTTGAACTGGTAGCGCTGCGGGTCAGGAGTCTTAGCCACTAGGCCATAGGAGCTTCCATTAAAGTTGCTTTTGTTGGGAGTGAAACCCTGGTCTCCGTGTTCAGATGTTCCCGCTACTAGCGTAACGAGCCACAGCAGCTATTTGTCTGATGCCACATTCATTCCTCAAAATACAAACAGCATTAGTATCAAGCGAAAACAAAGGAATAATAAAGGGAAGGCAACACCCGCCCTGTATGTAGTGTACTGCTAAATTAGAAAAAACAGGTGCAATACATGTTTCTCAGAGGCTCCGCTGGTTTCCCAAAATGGCGGTCAGCCTGTGATAAAAGCCGGGGGAAAATGCTATGTGGCAAAGCGGAGCTATGTGGAAATGTGAACCCAGGTCTGTATGTTATTATAAAACATTGTGAAAGAGTTTAGTTCTATCCACTATATATGTATTGTAACAGTATACATACATATACACATATATATATATATATATATATATATATACACATATACACATATATATATACACACATATATATATATATATATATACATACACACATACCTATATACACCCACACACACCCACAGTGCACCTAATTGAGGTAGTTTAATACACTTTTGTATTTATAGATGGGGCCATGTGTACATTGCAGGGAATACTGTGAATCTGGGTTCTACTAACCATATTGGCTCCTATAAAGATGTGAGAGTGCTGCATTGCAATGTGAGCCGCGGCCGGGGAGCCCGCTGAGCAAAGTGGGATTAAGCTCTGCCCCCCCCGAGTGCAACTTGAACTCGTAAATATGCGTGCTGTGGCCGGGGAGCAGTGAGCGCTGAGCCCGCTGTACAGAGCGGGAGTCAGAGCCGCTAAATCAGATGGAGCGGGGAGCGTACTGCATCCCCCGCCGGCAATGCGTGCTGTGGCCGGGGAGCGCTGAGATCGCTGTACAGAGCGGGAGATAGCGGCGCCCCCTCTATTTTAAACCAAACCGCTGAGCCCGCTCTACAGAGCGGGAGTTAGCGCCGCCCCCCGTAATGGCGCGTAATTCAAACTTACCCGCTGCCCGGGGAGAGCTGAGCCCGCTTTACAGAACGGGATGAAGCTCCGCCCCCCCTCAATGGCGCCGATTTTAAACTAGAAAAGGCGCCTCTAGTCTTAACCCTGACCCACTCCAGACAGGGTATGACTGGAATAAAAGTATTACAAATTAGTATGAGTGCCTAGGAATCTATAGCATTAGTCCACTACACTACAGCCTCTCTCCATATAGCATATGTGGGCACTGCAAACTAAACATGGCTTAGCAATGTAATACAGGTTGAGTATCCCTTATCCAAAATGCTTGGGACCAGAGGTATTTTGGATATCGGATTTTTCCGTATTTTGGAATAATTGCATACCATAATGAGATATCATGGTGATGGGACCTAAATCTAAGCACAGAATGCATTTATGTTACATATACACCTTATACACACAGCCTGAAGGTCATTGTAGCCAATATTTTTTATAACTTTGTGCATTAAACAAAGTGTGTCTACATTCACACAATTCATTTATGTTTCATATACACCTTATACACACAGCCTAAAGGTCATTTAATACAATATTTTTAATAACTTTGTGTATTAAACAAAGGTTGTGTACATTGAGCCATCAAAAAAACAAAGGTTTCACTATTTCACTCTCACTCAATAAAGTCCGTATTTCGGAATATTCCGTATTTCGGAATATTTGGATATGGGATACTCAACCTGTACAACAATGTGGAGGGGGGGTGTTTACTCACCACTGTTTGCAGATGATAGAGTGGCCCCCGACACGCGCCGCACGCAGCGGTGTCCGGCCTCTGGCGACGGAGTGGCCCCGACACGCGCCGCACGCAGCGGTGTCCGGCCACTGTTACTTACCGCTGCCGTGCTGCCGGAATCTTCTGCCGACGGAGCGGCCCCGACACGCGCCGCACGCAGCGGTGTCCGGCCAGCTCTGGAGAGCTCAGTGTCTCCTTCAGCCGGGGCCCATCCCGAGCCGCACGCAGCTGCGATGGGACCCCGCCGGCAGCCTCCCGCGGTGCAGACTGGCAGTGGCAAAGCTGCCAGTCTGTGTGTGTAAGAAAGAATAAGAAAAAATAATAAAAAGAAATAAAAAAACTCTTCAGAGAAGAGCCAAGTGACCAGCTCACTCGGGAACTAAAATAAGACTGGCTTGGAGGGGGGACATAGTAGGGGAGGAGCTAGTCACATGGTTATAAATTTAAAGTGCCAGCTCCCAGTTACTGCCTACTATATCCCCATTGTATCTGCACTCCAGTGGCCCCTAGTGGATGAAGGAGAAAATGCAAGCCTGCCCTACTGTATGTGAGCGGAGACACATAGAGAGGACCTCAGCACACCCTGAGCTGCACAGACCCAGTGAGGCTTTCAGCTCTGTAATTCACGTTAAACACTATAAAATACAGTGGTAGATGTATTAACCTGTAGAAGGCATAAGGAAGTGATAAACCAGTGATAAAGCAGTGTTAAGTGCAAGGTGATAATGTTTATTTACATATGTGAGCTGATTGGCTGGTGTTTATCACCTTGCATTTATCACTGGTTTATCACTGGTTTATCACTTCCTTATGCCTTCTCTAGGTTAATACATCTGCCCCACAGTCCTAATTAGACACAGGACAGTGTACACAAGCGGCTCTCCCCCTTTTGCTACACCCTGTACCGGTTTCCAGCGTGTCTGTGAGGCAGGAAGTACTGAGTGTGTGCTGCTGATGGCTTCTGTAAGCAGAGGATGGTGCCGAAAACTCCCTGGTCCCGCTCTGAGGAAGCTCCCCCCCCCAATGGCGCCGGAACTAATCATATTATTTATACTGGCAAAATCTCCAAACAGTCTAAAACCTCACACAAGTGCTCAGTTCTGCATTTTTGTGCCAGTTTACACACTGGGGATCTTAGTGGGACCCCCAGGGAGGGTCCTGTACGCCGCGCATGTGGTCTGCCGCACTTTGAAACCGGGGCCCCGGTGTGTACTCACCACCGGTCACAACTTCAGGCAGCGTTATGGGTGTGCGGCGTGCTGCAACTGTGACAGCAAAGAAGCAGTGCCCTGCTGAACAAACAGCCCCTGGGAACAGTGCTCCTGCAGCGGGGATGAGGCTCTGCACCTCGTAAGGCCGGTGACCATCTTCCCTAACTCCCACGGTGGAGGTATGCTGTTACCCAGACAGCATGCCGAAAAAAATAAGTAATAAGTTTTAAATGAAGAATTGAAGAAAACTCTCTGTAGCTGCAGAGATGTGCATCCTCTCCCGAGGGCACTTTTTTCTAAACTGCCTGTGGGAGGGGGCATAGAGGGGAGGGGACAGCACAGCACACCCAGTTGAAGAAATTTAAAGTGCACCGGCTCCTTTGGACCAGTCTATACCCCATTGTACTAGTTCTCCCCAATATCCCTTATGGATGCTAGAGAAAACACCATTAGTAATACGTGCATTCCCCCAAGAGTAATGGAACATTGATAGAATGCATCAGTTAAAAAAAGAGAACTCTATTTGCTGGGATACTCTTAACATATGTTAAAACATAACTTTTATTTTTAATTATAGGACTCACCAATCCAACAAACAAAAATAATAAACTGACAAACAATACAGAACAATAATGCCTTCTTGGCATTATAATGATGAAACCATCCAAAGACTGCAGAACCTATAATAGCAGAAAGATATTGGGGCTTATTCATGATCACTTAAAACTGATTTTTTGCTATTATTTCAATGCTATTTCTCAATTTTAAGTGTCAGCCTCATTCATCAAGGCTGTAACGAAAGAGAGATCACTCATATCTCTTGTTACAGTCATGCCCAGATCAATGCTGGTAGATCAAATGCCGTCGCCGTTAACCATCTACCTATGATGGTGGTGCAATGGAAGGCTCCCTAGTCCTCACTATGCCACATACATGTGCCATCATGGCAGGCTGCGGGTGATGTCACCGGGAACTACTGTCAGTGCCTGCCAGGCTGCCTCTCACAATGGGCACTTGGGCAGGGGGAGCAGCGTAAATGTTTCCCTTGGCCGCCACAACCCGATCCACTGACTGCTGATGATGAAAACCGGAGCGGTGACAGAAAAGGCTGCTTTGGTTTCCCTAATCAGCAGCTTTCTGAGTGGAGCGGAGACGGAGCAGAGCTGTGGCTGTATCAGCGCAGCGCTATCGCTGGTGCTAGATTGGCCTGCCGTGCAGGCCAATCTAGCGGGTCGCTCATTTCACCAGCTGGGTGAAATGAGTGCCCCCCCACCCCGTCTCCCCCCGCACGCTCAGCACACATCACGCTGTGCTGAGCGGTTCGCTCAGCACACATCTCTCCCGTGTATAGGGCCCCTTAGTTGTTGCTGAAATTAGAAAGTGTCACTTGGCTGGCTCCACCTCCTCCTTCACACTTGGCAAAGTGTTAAATGTGTGCACTTTGCATCACTAGTGCTGCTACTTCTGCAGACAAAACTGGAGGATTGGGAGTGGGAAGAGATTAAAGGGGTACACAAGAAGAGATCCGTACTTAAAATCTAAGCAATCTGACTAGATTGCTTAGATTTTCAGCACGGATCTGTCGAGTGTATGCCCCCCAGCGATAGCGATGCGCGGCCCCGCACGTTGCTATCACCGGGGTTAGATTGAGCCTGCATGCAGGCTCAATCTAGCGGGTCGCTCACTTCAGTGCTGTGTGAAGTGAGCGGCCCCCTGTCGTCGCCCCCCCTCGCTCAGCACACATCGGGCTGTGCTGAGCAGGGGGAGAGATGTGTGCTGAGCGGTCTGTGTTAAGATCGCTCAGCACACATTTCTCCCGTCAGTACTGGCCTTAACAGTTGGGAATTGAGGTATGGACTAGAGGACGTACTATACATTTGTTTGTTCCAAATATTAAAAAAATAAATAATAAAAATGAAATTAGATTATTATATACATTTTTTTTTACATTTTTAATTTCATTTTTATTATATATTTTTTTCATGTCCTATACATTTTTTCATATTGCGTGTATTTGTACAGCCATATTTTTGCACCTCCCTCCATTTGTTGTGGACCCCATCCACTGTGCATACCACCAGGCTACTGCTATTACCAGCTATCTCCACAATATACAGCCTGTTATTGCAGGCTCTAACTCTCACTGACATTTTCAGTTTACCTCCTGGGCCACCGATATGTGTTGCCAGATTGGCAACACCATGCGCGTACCCATGTTGCCAGTGTCGGACTGGGGCATGAAGGGCCCACTGGGGGAATGCAGTGGTAGTGGCCCATGTTTAGATGCTTAGCGGACCATTGGCGAGTGCATAATATAATAAGAATTTACTCACCGGTAATTCTATTTCTCGTAGTCCGTAGTGGATGCTGGGTACTCCGTAAGGACCATGGGGAACAGCGGGCTCCGCAGGAGACTGGGCACTCCAAAAGAAAGATTAGATACTATCTGGTGTGCACTGGCTCCTCCCTCTATGCCCCTCCTCCAGACCCCAGCCAGGGAAACTGTGCCCGGAAGAGCTGACATTACTAGGAAAGGATTTGGAATCCAGGGTAAGCCTCATACCAGCCACACCAATCACACCGTACAACTTGTGATAACTATACCCAGTTAACAGTATGAAAACAATAATGAGCCTCATGAACAGATGGCTCATAACAAAACCCTTTAGTTACGCAATAACTATATACATGTATTGCAGAGAGTCCGCACTTGGGACGGGCTCCCAGCATCCACTACGGACTACGAGAAATAGCATTACCGGTGAGTAAATTCTTATTTTCTCTGATGTCCTAGTGGATGCTGGGTACTCCGTAAGGACCATGGGGATTATACCAAAGCTCCCAAACGGGCGGGAGAGTGCGGATGACTCTGCAGCACCGAATGAGCAAACTCAAGGTCCTCCTCAGCCAGGGTATCAAACTTGTAGAATTTTGCAAATGTGTTTGAACCCGACCAAGTAGCAGCTCGGCAAAGTTGTAAAGCCGAGACCCCTCGGGCAGCCGCCCAAGAAGAGCCCACTTTCCTCGTGGAATGGGCTTTTACAGATTTAGGATGCGGCAGTCCAGCCGCAGAATGTGCAAGTTGAATCGTGCTACAGATCCAGCGAGCAATAGTCTGCTTTGAAGCAGGAGCACCCAGCTTGTTGGGTGCATACAGGATAAATAGCGAGTCAGTTTTCCTGACTCTAGCCGTCCTGGAAACATAGATTTTCAGGGCCCTGACTACGTCCAGCAACTTGGAATCCTCCAAGTCCCGAGTAGCCGCAGGCACCACAATAGGTTGGTTCAAATGAAACGCTGATACCACCTTAGGAAGAAATTGGGAACGAGTCCTCAATTCCGCCCTATCCATATGGAAAATCAGATAAGGGCTTTTACATGACAAAGCCGCCAATTCTGATACACGCTTGGCCGAAGCCAAGGCCAACAGCATGACCACTTTCCACGTGAGATATTTTAGCTCCACGGTTTTAAGTGGCTCAAACCAATGCGACTTTAGGAAATCCAACACCACGTTGAAATCCCAAGGTGCCACTGGAGGCACAAAAGGGGGCTGAATATGCAGCACTCCTTTAACAAATGTCTGAACTTCAGGCAGTGAAGCCAGTTCTTTTTGGAAGAAAATCGACAGCCGAAATCTGGACCTTAATGGAACCCAATTTGAGGCCCATAGTCACCCCTGACTGTAGGAAGTGCAGAAATCGACCCAGCCGAAATTCCTCCGTTGGGGCCTTCATGGCCTCACACCAAGCAACATATTTCCGCCATATGCGGTGATAATGTTTTGCGGTCACATCCTTCCTAGCTTTAATCAGCGTAGGAATGACTTCCTCCGGAATGCCCTTTTCCTTCAGGATCCGGTGTTCAACCGCCATGCCGTCAAACGCAGCCGCGGTAAGTCTTGGAACAGACAGGGCCCCTGCTGCAGCAGGTTCTGTCTGAACGGCAGAGGGCATGGGTCCTCTGAGATCATTTCTTGAAGTTCGGTGTACCAAGCTCTTCTTGGCCAATCCGGAACAATGAGTATAGTTCTCTTTCTTTCTCTCCTTCTTATTATCCTCAGTACCTTGGGTATGAGAGGAAGAGGAGGGAACACATAAACCGACTGGTACACCCACGGTGTCACTAGAGCGTCCACAGCTATCGCCTGAGGGTCCCTTGACCTGGCGCAATATCTTTTAAGCTTTTTGTTTAGGCGGGACGCCATCATGTCCACCTGTGGCCGTTCCCAACGGTTTACAATCAGCTGGAAGACTTCTGGATGAAGTCCCCACTCTCCCGGGTGGAGGTCGTGCCTGCTGAGGAAGTCTGCTTCCCAGTTGTCCACTCCCGGAATGAACACTGCTGACAGTGCTATCACGTGATTCTCCACCCATTGAAGAATCCTTGTGGCTTCTGCCATTGCCACCCTGCTTCTTGTGCCGCCCTGGCGGTTTACATGGGCGACCGCTGTGATGTTGTCTGACTGAATCAGAACCGGTTGGTTTTGAAGCAGGGGTTCTGCTTGACTCAGGGCGTTGTAAATGGCCCTTAGTTCCAGAATATTTATATGTAGGGAAGTTTCCTGACTCGACCATTGTCCTTGGAAGTTTCTTCCCTGGGTGACTGCCCCCCAACCTCGGAGGCTTGCATCCGTGGTCACCAGGACCCAGTCCTGTATGCCGAATCTGCGGCCTCCGAGCAGATGAACACTCTGCAGCCACCACAGCAGAGACACCCTGGCCCTCGGGGACAGGGTGATTAACCTATGCATCTGGAGATGCGATCCGGACCACTTGTCCAACAGATCCCACTGGAAGATCCTCGCATGGAATCTGCCGAAGGGAATTGCTTCGTAAGAAGCTACCATCTTTCCCAGGACTCGCATGCAGTGATGCACCGACACCTGCTTTGGTTTCAGGAGGTCCCTGACCAGAGATGATAATTCCTGGGCCTTCTCCTCCGGGAGAAAGATCTTCTTCTGTTCTGTGTCCAGAATCATGCCCAAGAACAGCAGACGCGTCGCAGGAATCAGCTGCGACTTTGGGATATTCAGAATCCAGCCGTGCTGATGCAGCACTTCCTGAGATAGTGCTACGCTGACTAGCAACTGCTCTTTGGACCTCGCCTTTATAAGGAGATCGTCCAAGTACGGAATAATCATGACTCCCTTCTTTCGGAGGAGCATCATCATTTCGGCCATTACCTTGGTAAATACCCGCGGTGCCGTGGACAGACCAAACAGCAACGTCTGGAATTGGTAATGACAGTCTTTTGAATGGGTCTCACCGTACCGTCTGGTTTCGGTACCACAAACATTGTGGAATAGTAACCCCGTCCCTGTTGAAGAAGAGCTACCCTGATTATCACCTGCTGAAGATACAGCTTGTGAATTGCAGCCAGTACTACCTCCCTTTCTCCGAGGGCAGCAGGCAAGTCTGATTTGAGGTAACGGCGTGGGGGAGTCGCCTCGAACTCCAGCTTGTATCCCTGTGATACTACTTGCAGAACCCAGGGATCCACCTGTGAGCGAGCCCACTGGTCGCTGAAGTTCCGGAGACGCGCCCCCACCGCACCTGGCTCCGCCTGTGGAGCCCCAGCGTCATGCGGTGGACTTAGAGGAAGCGGGGGAAGATTTTTGATCCTGGGAACTGGCTGTCTGGTGCAGCTTTTTCCCTCTTCCCTTGCCTCTGGGCAGAAAGGAAGCGCCTTTGACCCGCTTGCTTTTCTGAGGCCGAAAGGACTGTACCTAATAATACGGTGCTTTCTTAGGCTGTTCTTCTTGCTTCTGGCTCTGTAAGGGGGACGGCGGCGCGGCTCCGGGACCAGACGACCGAGGCTGGGCCTGTGTTCGATCCCTCTGGAGCTAATGGTGTCCAGTAGCCTAAGAAGCCCAAGCTAGCTGCAAGCAGGTAGGTTCGCTTCTTCTCCCCTTAGTCCCTCGTAGCAGTGAGTCTGTTGCCAGCAGATCTCACTGAAAATAAAAAACCTAACAAATACTTTCTTTACTAGGAGCTCAGGAGAGCCCCTAGTGAGCAACCAGCTCGGGCCGGGCACAGATTCTAACTGGGGTCTGGAGGAGGGGCATAGAGGGAGGAGCCAGTGCACACCAGATAGTACCTAATCTTTCTTTTGGAGTGCCCAGTCTCCTGCGGAGCCCGCTGTTCCCCATGGTCCTTACGGAATACCCAGCATCCACTAGGACGTCAGAGAAATAGTAAATACTGCTAGTGCATGCATGATAATGTACCAGATTGATAACAGAGATGCACTGTAGGAATTACTCCATAGTACTGTGCAGTATAATGTAATGTGTAATTTAAGTGCACAATCTGGAACCAGATCCCTAAGGAAGGGGAGAGCCCACTGGCACTGGGGCACACTGGGGGTTTCCCCAGTGGTCCAGTCCAACCCTGCAGCAGTCAGTCGGGAGCAATGGGAGTCTGTCGGGAGCAGCTTGAACGGCAGCAGCGGTAGTGGCAGTCACTTGGGAGCAGCAGAAGTGGTTGGGGTGCTTATATACAAACACACATATTATATTGTTAGAGAGACTGACACTAACACAAGACAACATTTCTATATTTTCTGAGGATGGGAATCGATCATTTCTCGTAATAATAACTTCTGATTAGATATATACCCCTGAAGAAGTCCAACTAAAGGGACGAAACGCGTTGGGTTATTTAAACGACCTGGAAATATACAGAGGCCTTACACTATCACCAAATCATCTAAATTAAAACCTGGCAACTGTATCTCATAATATAACTGCAAAAATGCAGTTTGGTGATAGTGTAGGACCTGCATGAAGGTGGGGTACCGTGGAGCGGTATGCAGGCTTCCGTGCATTGGCCAATTCACTAACTAAACCCCCATCGTTTATTCATTTATCCATAGATGTTGTGAGGATAATTGAGCTTATTTTGGTGAGTGCTGTACTTTTTGTTTCTATATTTTTGAGTAGGTGGCCATGGGCTACATGCACCCCACCCTATGAGTGGCGAGTGCGGATACTGCACCCCACTTCTGGGGTGGCGAGTGCTGTGGTTTTCTATATGCTGGTATATTTTAGGGTTAACCCCTGGTTAACTCATTAACTGTGGCCACAAACTCTGTTCATGCACCCCAATTATCTTAAACCTGTGTCAGCTGCCCTTTAGTAAATGATTAGCCAGTGTCAGGTGACTAGTGTACCTTTAAAAGCCATGCAGTTCATGGCAGGTATACCTTACACCAAGTGGGCATTTTTGCAGTTATATTATGAGATACAGTTGCCAGGTTTTAATTTAGATGATTTGGTGATAGTGTAGGACCTGCATGAAGGTGGGGTACCGTGGAGCGGTATGCAGGCTTCCGTGCATTGGCCAATTCACTAACTAAACCCCCATCGTTTATTCATTTATCCAACACGTCAGTGCAGCACTGGATGAAAGATGCAATGGTCTTTCAGGAGTCTAGAAACTTACTGACCTTTTATACACATACACTGATTACAAGCAAACAGATCACAGGTGAGGATGGTTACCTTTAGTAGCCATTGAAACCCGTTTGTGTCAACTTGTGTGCATGTTATCAGGCCAAAATCTCAGTGGTATGTAAACTTTTGATCAGGGTCATTTGGGTAGTTTCTGTTGTCATTATGATTTAAAAAGAGTAAACACAGTTGTTTGACAATAAATGGCTTCACCCAACCACTAACCATGAGTGAAAGAAAGGTTTGTGAGTTATCATTCATATTCTCTGACAAATGGCCAGAAAATCACAAATTCTGCTAGGGTATGTAAACTTATGAGCACAACTGTATGTGTATATAATATATATTTAACTTATTTTTTTCTACAGAGCCGGTGCACTCAACGCAGACTCTGCAGAAGTGATGCTGGTGATGGGAGTGGGCAGATCCGGACTGTGAGGCAGAGAACAAAAGCCGGGCTGTTGGTCAGAGGACTTGCACTGCTGCAGTGGAGAGGACAGAAGCCAGGCTGCGGCAGAGGATCCACAGGTGCAGAGGATGCGGGCAGGAGCAGAGACACAGGCAGATGCTGTGGGCAGGACCCCAGGCTGCGGGCACATAGCTTATACCCCTGCCCCCACAGAGCTCCCCCTCCCCTCGTCCGTGGGGCTGGTGAGGATGCTAGGGATACGCGGAAGGAGCGCCTGCACTGGAAACTGCTTGTGACCGGAGCCGCCACTTGTGAAGGTGCTGGAGGGAGCAGACATCGGGGGGACTGCGGATCAGTGCTGTTCATTGTAATGGACAAGCAGGAGAAAAGTCTAAAGGTGCGTACACACTGGCTGATATATTGGACGTGCTCTTCAACAGCTGATAGATCGCTGGTCTGTCTGCCAGTGTGTACGAGCGATATGTCTGTGAACTCCGTCGTTCACAGACATATTGCGTCGGCCCTGCTGCACAGCCAACGCACAATGTGCGTTAGATATATTGGCATGTTGGTGTGTGTGTGTACGGGCACTCAGCCGAGCACCTGTACACAAGCTGCAGCAGCCAGCGGTGACTGACAGCTGAACTGGGCGGGCGTTGATGAAGGAAGTGTGTATGCACAGCACACTGCCCGATCCGGCTTTAGATGTATCTGCAGATCAATTGATCTGCAGAGATATCTGTAGGTGTGTGCCCAGCATAATGTTGGGTACCCACTGACAGATATATTGGCCAATCAATTGATCGGCCAATATATCTTTTGCCGATCTGCAGGTGTGTACAAGAAAATATGGGGTAAATTTGCTAAACCTAAAGGGAGGTACACACAGAGAGATCTGTGGTTAATTTCTAAGCAATCTGACTAGATTGCTTAGAAATTAATTCACGGATCTCTCCGTGTGTATGCCCCATATCAATAGCACGCATCGCAATTGCCGGTACTAGATTAGCCACATCTAGTTAGATCGATGATTTCACCGCTGGGTGAAATGAGCGTCAGTTTGCCTAGGTGAAAAAAAAAATGAGCATTTTCGCTGTTTTTAGTGCGAATGGAGATTCGCCCTATGCAATGGCAGGGTCGGATTTTCGCCTAGGCAGGGGCGGATAACTCGTGGATCGGCAAATCCACTTGTTTTCCATCAAAAATGCGGGCCATTTTCGCTGATTTTTAGGCATTTTTCGCCAATGGCCTTTCACTTAATAAAAAAGGTATTGGCGAAAATGTCTTCAAAACAGCTGAAAATGGCCCTAATTGAATACTCATGTGGGTGAATTAATTAGTTCTGAAATGATCAGAACTAATTGCACACCCCCCATAGTCTGTGAAAAACGTCTTCCACAGATATACAGCATTTGCTGTGCAACACAGCAAATGGACAACATATCTGCAGATATATGAACAACCAACATTGGCAGATCGATTGAACTGCAGATATATCTGCCAGTGTGTACCCAGCTTCCGAAAAACAGTCTTAGCAAAAAACAAAAAAAAACAAAAAAAAAACAACAAACAGTTTTTCGGAGGTGATCATTTTATGCTGGGGGCATAATGAATGTCGAAAAAATTGTGAATTCCACAATATTTTCATGATGTATATGCCCCATTGTGTCATAAACCTTTGCTACTGAATATATTGTGTTGCTCAGTTTTATCATGGCAGGGAAACCTCCAATTATCTGGCAACAGTGTCTTTCAAATGAGATGTAGCTATGTGACTGGCGCTCACAACACCAGGCACCTACATCCCGTCCCCTCACTATCCGATGGTCGGCATGCTGACCAACAGGGCCTATTCCGACTCGTGGGTGTCCACGACACCCATAAAGTGGAAACAGAGCAGCCACTGAGCCCGCAAGGGGCTTTGTTACCTCCTCCCCCCCCGGGATCTAAATGCCAGGAGGCCGCCGTCGGTATTGTGACCAGCGGCCTCCTGACCTCCGGTCACATATACCCATCCGCTTTCAGATACAATTGTATAGTACAGTAGTCACAGATAACATGGGGGTAAATGTATGAAGCAGTGATAAAAGTGGAGAAGTTGCCCATGACAATCAGCTGCTCTGTATAATTTTATAGTATGCAAATTATAAATGTTACTGCAATGCTGATTGGTTGCCATGGCAACTTCTCCACTTTTATCACTGCTTCATACATTTACCAGCTGTTAGACACATTTAAATAAAGCGCACCCACTGTAGCACCTTACAGCGCCTCAGGCTATGATATTATCTTAATATTCCACTTATAATAACATTTTTTCTATAGTGCCCACATGAAGCATCCAGAGACATAAGCAGAATCAACACACAGCAGCTTTGAGCACGGGAGGGAAAGTGGGCTGCTGCAGTGCTTACCAGATGTCAAGGGAATCACACCCATTCGCCCCCGCTGTAGCCCGGGAATCCCGCTGCCCAGTATGCGGCATCCCAGCCCCAAGAGGCAGCGCCTCACAGGAATCATCTCACACACACACACACACACACACATAGGAACAGAACCCCGGAAGCGGCTGTACTCACGATCAGACTGCAGCATGTGTCTCTGCACCCTTTGACCCCGCTGGCCAGGTCCTGGCAGATACATAATTAATGTTAAACTGGGTTCGCTGTTAGACCATTACCGGGCACTGGTGTCTCATTATAGGTGTGTTATAGTAGTACATGTATGATAGGAAAATATGTGATGTCCTGTGCTTGTTATGTGATGTTTGGCGATGTGTTTGTGTTACAGCTAAGACAGGACGCGTGCGTTTCCGGTGTACAGTCGCACCACGCTGCTTCCCCAGCTGCTGCTCAGCCCCAGTCTACACACTGTACGCAGCGGCAGCCATGAAGGCTTTCATGAAGCCGGGTCGTGATCGGGGCGCCGAGGCCATGGATCTGGGGGATGACGCAGACATTGGGGAGGACACAGAAGGCGGCTTTACGCTGGCCGAGGTGCTTCGCTTAGGGGGAACCAAGGTATGGCGTTGTGTGCGGCATTACTCCTGTGTAAGGCATATATAGGTGGGTATGTACTAAGCCTTAGAGAGTGATAAAGTGTAGAGAGATTTTACTTGTTGTGGATAGGCTATATCCCCGAGGACAGGGCTGGCCAAACCGGTCCTCGAGAACTACCTACAGTTCATGTTTTCCAGGCCTCCTAGAGATCTGTAGAATTGTCAGTTATGGGCCCTACACACACATCGATCCGCCGCCGAGCTGCCAGACGGCGAATACAACCGACGGGCGACCCGGTGGCGGGGGGGGTGTCACCCAGCTCCATAGCACTGCATGCCAATATGGACAATATCGTCCATATTGGCCTGCGGGGCTGCACATCTTTAATTGTTGGTGCCTACACACAGAACAATATGAACGAGTACGTTCATATCGTTCTGTTTTATCTGCCAGTGTGTAGGGCCCATTAGGAATGAATGAGGCTCATCTTAATTAGTAATGACTACACCTGTGCATCAGCTAGGTGCAGGGCCGGTTCTAGGCCTTGTGGCGCCCCGGGTGAAAATAGGGGCATGGCTTCATACAGGGGCGTGGTCAGTTACGCCCCCTGTAGAGTTTTGCCCCTGTAGAGTAGTGCCACTTACATAATAAAAAAAAATGAATACTTACTATCCCCGCTCCTGATTCCCGACTGCTGCTGACCTCTGCTGGCTCCGCTCCTCGGATCTATGGGAGAGACGTCATAACGTCTCTCCCATAGCACAGCATAGATAGACACTAGAGGTCAATTATGACCCCTAGCGTCTGTGCCAGTCCCACAATGCTGTGCGGTGCGCGATGACGTAATCGCGCACAGCAAAGGTCCTCTCCACGAAGGGAAACTAGACGGGTAGCGTCTAGTTCCCTTCACAGCGGGGGGCACTGCCAAACAGTAGTGGATCTTTCCATGGTGCGGCGCCCTCCGGATGGCTCCGGCGCCCTCTGGAAGGCGGCGCCCCGGGCAAGAATCCTGTGTGCCCGTAGCAAGATCTGCTACTGGCTAGGTGGTCTGGAAAATGTGAACTGTTTGTAGATCTCGAGGACTGGTTTGGCCAGCCCTACCCTATGGGAAATTCAGTTGGGCCCAAGGTTTTGCAAAGTGAAAAATCTTGTGGACCTTGCTTAAAATTTTGGATTACTGCGAATATGCGTGCTCCCGATACCAATAAAAACAAAAAAAAGTTGTCTCGGGGGTTATAAGCTCTTTTGGCATGTGAAAATAAAATGTAAAAAAAAAAAGTTATTTCACCGTGGCTCATTGGTCTCCCTCCATCTTCCCATTGGGACGGGACTGCTGGGAGGTGTAGTTCTCTGCTGTCTCCAGGAGCATGACACACACACACTCTCACTCATCCATTATATTCACAGCTGCTGGAGGAACGCTTTGAAAGGTGAGTAATTACACACAAAGGTGCCGATCCAATTAGGGCATCTAATTTTCCTGTCTAAATGGGAATATTTAGACTCCCAAACAATTGTCACAATTCAGTTGTAGCACCTGCACGTGTTGCGCCCAAACAGACAGGGTTTAGCCGCCTAAAACGACTAAACCCATCTAAAGTCTAGCTTTGGGTGTCCAAACTCCCGTTCAGACGCCCAAAGTGCCAACTTAGCGCACATTTCCTCTCGCACCTCAGGAGGCTGCAATAAGAAATGTCATCCCCGCAGCTGTTGGGCATCTAAACAGAGCAATATTTGAATTGCTCCAGTTTGTGCCCCTAGTGGTAGCCACAGGGGTTAAACAATTAAATCGGCTCCTAAGTGAGCGAATTGGAAACTTCCAATTGCTTAATTAGTCATCGGGTAGGGGGGTGGGGATGTACCACAAGAGTCCCAGAGCAAGTTCTAGTGATTTTTCCCCCCCAAAAAATAACGATTTTAGGAAAAATCAGACTTGTTGTAGAGATGCGGAAAAAAAGACCACTGCATCTTATTTTCAGTCTTCTAATTGAATAGCAAAACTCTGCAGCTGCGGAAAAAACCCTGCAGCTGCAGAAAAAACCTTGCATCGTGGAGTTTTCAGAATTTCTCGCCTGCAATTGAATTCACCCCCTAGTCAACATCCGCCACTGCTCCTAACTACCATGTAACACGCTGTGTTTGAAGATGGCAGTTAGGAGTTGACTGTCTGGTATTTTATCTGTCTCCAATATATCACTCTCCAAGGCTTAATACATCTGCCCCATAGTGACCAGTAAGTTACACTGCCTAACAAACCACATCTGTGAAAATTTATATAGTGTTTAGTAAAACAAAATTCTGTTGGGTAAATTTACTAACGCTTTTAAAAATGAAAGTGGTGATGTTGCCCATAGAACCAGTCAGATTCTTTCTATCATTTCTCTCTTGAACCCTAAAAAATGATAAACAGAATCTGATTGGCTGCTATGGGCAACATCACTACTTTTAATTTTTAGCTATAGTAAATATACCCCTATGTATTTATCTACCCTTTTTCCCCTTTCATCTTAATGGTTTGATATCAGTGTTGTTTTGTGATTGATATCAAACCATTAAAGTGTTAAAGAAGAAAAATACTTTTAAAGCGGTCTATATATTACATGGGCGACTTTCATAGGCTCATGTCGAGCTTGAGACAACTTAAGTGCATTAATGCAAGGGTTCTTTTACCCTGACATTAATAGATTTTATTAAATACATTTACAAATATCCCCTCCCATTATGTAGAATTGTGAGATAATGAACTACCATTGAAATAAGTGAGAGTGGTTTTGGAAGGTATCCAGATAGAAAATCGACATGGGAAATGTTGCCATTCTCAGAATGCCAGCACTTAGGTACTGATGAATGGCCTGTTTGGTAGGGATTAGATAGCAAAGTAGGTATTATGAGATAATCTGCAATAAAATCAATGACGCAGCTGTAATCTAAATCTTATAGTGCATCCCAAAAGCACCAAAATAACAGAACTTTCAAAATGTATAAGAAATTGGAAGCACACCAAATTATTTTCACCACACAGTGATAAATAAATAGAAAAAAAAATAAAAATTTTCTGGTATCACAAATAGCAGATGGTATTCCAGTGGTTCCTTCTGATGGAATCTGTAATAGACTGTGACCCCTTCATATATAAAACTGAGCTGATTTAGCTCATAAAGGGGTACACAAGAAAGGATACAATAGTGCAAAGTATAATTTTAAAGAAGGTGGATTTAATAATACATCATACTTACAAACATAGAAGATAAAAAGCGCATAGAAAATCCCCCCCCCAGGCACTAGCAGCAACGAGTACAAAGGTCCTGGGAACACCCTGGTGGATCTGGGTTTTACTGGACAATCAGGTTCCGGAACCGGACTCCGGTGCAGGACCTTTGAAGTAGCAGCAGCCTCTTAGCGGGATAGTACAAACAGGAGAGCAGTACGCTCTACTCGTTGCTGCTAGTGCCTGAGGGGCAATTTTCTATGCGCTGTTTATCTTTGGAGCGCTTCAAATCTATCTCCTATACTTTCTAAAAGTTCTATCTGGAAGGGATTAGGAAAAAATAGTACTGACCAGAACACATCTTGTCCGATGTCTCCACCTGATTTGCTCCTCAAGTGTCCGCCGGGACCCAGAGGGCACTGTTGCCACTGGGATCAAGTAAGTGACCGCTCGGCCACCATGGATGTTATGTCTACAGTACATTCTGTAATGTTGACTTGGTTCCTGTCAGCATTTTGACTGAATGTTGACATGATGACGGTCGACATAATATACCACACTGATTTTGGAGAAGGTTTTCCACGTTGTCAACCAGTGCTGTTGGAGAACCAATATAAGGTGTTAACCAGATTGGAATTTTTGCCAAGTTAAAATTCACAAATATATTTACACTGTGTCCAGTCTCTGCTGGAGTTGTCCCAGGGATACAGGTTCTCTGTTCCATATGTGGTGGGAATTGCACTCATTCCCTTTTGGACCAAAATATTAACCTTGACTGCAGAGATCTTAAGTCATCCCTTGACTTTGAGCCCCAAATTTGTTTTTTCTTGTATTCTGATACAACTCTTGCCATGTACCGTATAAAATAAAAGTTCTTAAACATATGAATAATGCTTAGCAACAAGAATGTAACCTAGCACAAACTTCAGGGCAGAGATCAGTCACCTAATACATATATAGCACGTGTCCTTCCAAATAACCACAATCATTCCAAAACTCCAATTGCTTATGACGATAGGTTCGGAGTCAAAGTGCCATCCGCATCCACCTTCACACAGTGTATCTGGTTTCCTCAAGCTTCCAACTGATCAAAATCATTCCATACATAGAAAGAGGGGGAGAAAGGATTCACAGTAGTGAAATACCATTTCTCTTACGTCCTAGAGGATGCTGGGGTCCATATTAGTACCATGGGGTATAGACGGATCCACTAGGAGCCACTGGCACTTTAAGACTTTGAGAGTATGGGCTGGCTCCTCCCTCTCTGCCCCTCCTACCAGAGTCAGTTTAGAAAATGTGCCCGGAGGAGCCGGTCACAGCTAGGGGAGTTCTATAGCGCTTCTTTAGTAAAGTTTATTTTAGAGTTTATTATTTTACAGGGAGGCTGCTGGCAACAGCCTCCCTGCTTCGTGGGACTAAGGCGGGGAGTAGTGTCTGCCCTGCGGGGTCTGAACCACTATCTCCGCTGACAGGACACTGAGCTCCTGAGGGTATCGAATGTTCCCCGCCACATGGGATCGCTCACCCCGCAGCATGCCGCCACCTCCTTACAGAGCCAGAAGATCGGTGGCGAGTTAGTCACCGGCTACCCTAGCAAGCGGGGAGTCGGTGTGAAGATGGCGGCAACAGGGTATGGAGCGCAGTACTAACTGCGCTCCGGGGCTCAGCGGTACATAGTGTGGCGCTGTGAGGGGCGCCCTGAGCCAGCGCCTACACCCTACACTGGTCACACAGCCTGTCGGGGTCCCGAGATCTCTGCCAGCATAAAACCTTGGGCCGGTATAATCCTATGAAGAGCGGGAAGACAGTGCCATTAAGAGGGCGGAGCGTCTCAGAGCGGACCCAGCAGCATTCAGCGCCATTTTCCTGCCTGCAGAAACGCTGTCAGTGATGTGCAATCCCTCCAGAGCAACTCCAGCTATCTCTCACGGTACCAGGGGGTTGTAGAATGGGGGGAGGCTGTGTAAAGACTGTGTAACCTATTCCGGTACACAGTCGGCGCTGGTTTAGGGTCTCCCTATACCTGGAAAGCGCTGTGTGTGGGTTGATTCCAATCTCTGTCTCTCTCTTGCCATTCTTGGGGGTGAAACTCTGTCTGTCCTCCCCTGTGTGTGTGTGGAGTGTCTGTGGTCTCCATTAAGCGATGTCCAGGGACTCTGTGTCATATGCTGCAGAGGATATGTCCTCTCTGGATGATCCCATTCCATGTAATCAGGATTGCACTGTTTTAGCGCAGATACCAGCAAGGGAGCCTGAATGGTTATCCTCTATCAAATCCATGATTTCTACTAGGGTTGCACAGAATGAAACTGCAACTCAGGTTTTACAGAACTATGTGGCAGTTTGGTCCGGTTCTGTTACCTCAGGGCCCCCCTCAGGAGGTTCCCATAAACGTGCTCTTGCACAGATTATGCAGGATGACAAGGATACCGACTCTGACACGGCAGACGGCGATGGGGATGTGCTTAGGGGGGGGCTGCATCTCTTGCTAAAGGGGTGCAGTTGATGAGAGAGGCTATAAGGGGTGTTTAATATTGCAGATACAATACCGGAGCAGGTTGAGGAGGCTTACTTCACTGACAATAAGAAAGGCTCGCTAACCTTCCCTGCGTCCAAAGAATTAAATGCTATATTTGAGAAAGCATGGGAAAACCCAGAGAAAAAATTCCAGATCCCTAGAAGGGTTCTGGTTTCTTTTCTCTTCCCTGAGGAAGATAGAAAAAAATGGGAAAACCCACCCATAGTGGACGTGTCTGTATCCAGACTCTCAAAAAAGGTGTTTTTACCTGTTCCAGGATCTGCCGCCTTAAAGGAGCCGGCTGATCGCAAAATTGGTACTACGCTCAAATCCATATACACAGCTTCAGGGGCGATACTACGGCCACTATTGCCTGTGCATGGATTTCCAAAGCTATAGTAAAGTGGTCAGGCACGTTACTTGAGGATTTGGATGTTATGGATAAAATTGACGTAGAATTGTTTATACATAACATTCAGGATTCTGCAGGATTTATGGTAGAATCCATGAAGGACCTGGGTTCAATGGCTGCAGGAATTTCTTCAATGTCTGTCTCAGCTCGTCGAGGACTGGCTGCGCCAGTGGTCTGCCGACGCAGAATCCAGGAGAGGTGTGGAGACCCTACCCTACACAGGTCATGCTCTCTTTGGGGAAGTTTTGGATACATGGATCTCCACGGCTACAGCGGGTAAGTCACCTTTTCTTCCCTCAGCTGCACCTGCTGTGAAGAAACCGTTTTCTTCACCTGCATCACAATCCTTTCGTGTTGCTAAACCAAGAAAGGCCAAACCGTCCAACACCTTCTTTAGAGGAGGATGGCCAAAATCCAAGAAACCTGCTGCGGCAGGTTCCCAGGAAGAGGCATTTGGCTCACCGCACCAAACGGAGATTCAGCTTATGACAGCTAGCAGTGTGCTCCAGGTGAAGCTTGATGGAAAGTGGTGAGAGAGCATTATAGCCTTTGAATTTTCATGCCGTTCTGAATGAGACTGTGAGCGTTATATCTATTATTTCCCACAAGCCCTGCACATTCTAATGCAGTGTCATAGAGCGGGCAGCCGGCGCCCTACGGACATAACACAATTGTTGCCCATTGCATAAGTTGGGTTAAGTATAATAACAGACTCCAAAATAGCGTCACATGCTTAATCTGTTATTGTGCAATTATAAGCTTCAGAAGAAAAGCTGGTCAATTCTGGACGGCATTATTGAGAAATAAGAGCTAAATAGGGATTTCTCTATCGTCCTAAGTGGATGCTGGGGTTCCTGAAAGGACCATGGGGAATAGCGGCTCCGCAGGAGACAGGGCACAAAAAAGTAAAGCTTTTACCAGATCAGGTGGTGTGCACTGGCTCCTCCCCCTATGACCCTCCTCCAGACTCCAGTTAGATTTTGTGCCCGAACGAGAAGGGTGCAATCTAGGTGGCTCTCCTAAAGAGCTGCTTAGAGAAAGTTTAGCTTAGGTTTTTTACTTTACAGTGAGTCCTGCTGGCAACAGGATCACTGCAACGAGGGACTTAGGGGAGAAGTAGTGAACTCACCTGCGTGCAGAGTGGATTTGCTGCTTGGCTACTGGACAAGCTCCAGAGGGACGATCACAGGTACAGCCTGGATGGTCACCGGAGCCGCGCCGCCGGCCCCCTTGCAGACGCTGAAGAGAGAAGAGGTCCAAAATCGGCGGCTGAAGACTCCTGAGTCTTCATAAAGGTAGCGCACAGCACTGCAGCTGTGCGCCATTTTCCTCTCAGCACACTTCACACAACAGTCACTGAGGGTGCAGAGCGCTGGGGGGGGCGCTCTGAGAGGCAAATAAAAACCTTATTAGAGGCAAAAAATACCTCACATATAGCCCACAGAGGCTATATGGAGATATTTAACCCCTGCCTAACTTCAAAAATAGCGGGAGACGAGCCCGCCGATAAAGGGGCGGGGCCTATCTCCTCAGCACACAGCGCCATTTTCTCTCACAGAAAAGCTGGAGAGAAGGCTCCCAGGCTCTCCCCTGCACTGCACTACAGAAACAGGGTTAAAACAGAGAGGGGGGGCACTGATTTTGGCGATATTGTATATATATAAAAGATGCTATAAGGGAGAAACACTTATATAAGGTTGTCCCTATATAATTATAGCGTTTTTGGTGTGTGCTGGCAGACTCTCCCTCTGTCTCCCCAAAGGGCTAGTGGGTCCTGTCCTCTGTCAGAGCATTCCCGGTGTGTGTGCTGTGTGTCGGTACGTGTGTGTCGACATGTATGAGGACGATGTTGGTGAGGAGGCGGAGAAATTGCCTGTAATGGTGATGTCACTCTCTAGGGAGTCGACACCGGAATGGATGGCTTATTTAGAGAATTACGTGAGAATGTCAACACGCTGCAAGGTCGGTTGACGACATGAGACGGCCGACAATCTATTAGGACCGGTCCAGGCGTCTCAGAAACACCGTCAGGGGTTTTAAAAACGCCCATTTACCTCAGTCGGTCGACACAGACACAGACACGGACACTGAATACAGTGTCGACGGTGAATAAACAAACGTATTTCTCATTAGGGCCACACGTTAAGGGCAATGAAGGAGGTGTTACGTGTTTCTGATACTACAAGTACCACAAGAAAGGGTATTATGTGGGAGTGAAAAAACTACCTGTAGTTTTTCCTGAATCAGATAAAATAAAATGAAGTGTGTGATGATGCGTAGGGTTACCCCGATAGCAAATATTGGCGTTATACCTTTTCCCGCCAGAAATTAGGGTACGTTGGGAAACACCCCTTAGGGTGATAAGGCGCTCACACGCTTATCAAGTGGCGTTACCGTCTCCAGATACGGCCGCCCTCAAGGAGCCAGCTGATAGGAAGCTGGAAAAATATCCTAAAAAGTATATACACACATACGGTGGTTATACTGCGACCAGCGATCGCCATCAGCCTGGAGATGCAGTGCTGGGTTGGCTTGGTCGGATTCCCTGACTGAAAATATTTTATTCATGTAGAGCATTTAATAGGATGCATTCTATATATATGTATGTGAGATGCACAGAGGGATATTTGCTCTCTGGCATCAAGATAAGTGCGTTGTCCATATCTCCCAGAAGATGTCAGGGACACGACAGTGGTCAGGTGATACAGATCCCATACGGCAGATGGAAGTATTGCTGTATAAAGGGAAGGAGTTATTTGGGGGTCGGTCCATCGGACCTGGGGACCACAGCAACAGCTGGGAAATCCAACCTTTTTTACCCCAAGTTACATCTCAGCTAAAAAAGACACCGTCTTTTCAGCCTCAATCTTTCCTTTCCCATGAGGGCATGCAGGCAAAAGGCCAGTCATATCTGCCCAGACATAGAGGTAAGGGAAGTAGACTGCAGCAGGCAGCCCTTTCCCAGGAAAAGAAGCCCTCCACCGCGTCTGCCAAGTCCTCAGCATGACGCTGGGGCCGTGCAAGCGGACTCAAGGTGGGGGGGTAGTCTCAAGAGTCTCAGGGCGCAGTGGGATCACTCGCAAGTTGACCCCTAGATCGTACGAGTATTATCCCAGGGGTAAAGATTGGAGAGTCGAGACATCTTCTCCTCGCAGGTTCCTGAAGTCTGCTTTACCAACGGCTCCCTCCAACAGGGAGGCAGCATTGGAAACAATTCACAAGCTGTATATCCAGCAGGTGATAATCAAAGTACCCCTCCTACGACAAGGAAAAGGGTATTATTTTTCCACACTATATTGTGGTACTGAAGCCAGACGGCTTGGTGACACATAGTCTAAATCTAAAATGTTTTGAACACTTACATAAAAGGTTCAAATCGAGATAAAGTCACTCAGAGCAGTGATAGCGAACCGGAAAAAAGGGGACTATATGGTGTCCCTGGACATCAAGGATTACCTCCATGTCCAAATTTTGTCCTTCTCATCAAGGGTACCTCTGGTTCGTGGTACAGAACTGTCAATATCAGTTTCAGACGATGCCGTTTGAATTATCCACGGCACCCCGGGCCTTTTTACCAAGGTAATGGCCGAAAAGATGTTTCTTCAAAGAAAAAAGGCATCTAAATTATCCCTTACTTGCACGACCTAAAAAGGGCAAGTTCCAGAGAACAGTTGGAGGTCGGAAGAGCACTATCTAAAGTAGTTCTTCGACGGCACGACTGGATTCTAAATATTCCAAGAATCGCAGCTGTTTTCCGACGATACGTCTGCTGTTCCTAGGGATGATTCTGGACACGGTTCAGAAAAAGGTTTTTCTTCCCGAGGAAAAAGCCAAGGAGTTATCCGACCTGTCAGGAACCTCCTAAAACCAGGAAAGGTGTCTGTACATCAATGCACAAGAGTCCTGGGAAAAATGGTGGCTTTTTACGAAGCAATTCCATTCGGCAGATTCCATGCAAGAATTTTCCAAAGGGATCTGTTGGACAAATGGTCAGGGTCGCATCCTCAGATGCACCTGCGAATAACCCTGTCGCCAAGGACAAGGGTATATCTTCTGTGGTGGTTGCAAAAGGCTCATCTATTGGAGGGCCGCAGATTCGGCATACAGGATTTGATCCTGGTGACCACGGACGCCAGCCTGAGAGGTTGGGGAGCAGTCACACAAGGAAGAAACTTCCAGGGGGTATGGACGAACCTGGAAAAGTCTCTTCACATAAACATTCTGGTACTAAGAGCAATCTAAAATGCTCTAAGCCAGGCGGAACCACTCCTGCAAGGAAAACCGGTGTTGATTCAGTCGGACAACATCACGGCGGTCGCCCATGTAAACAGACAGGGCGGCACAAGAAGCAGGAGTGCAATGGCAGAAGCTGCCAAGATTCTTCGCTGGGCGGAGAATCACGTAATAGCACTGTCAGCAGTGTTCTTCCCGGGCGTGGACAACTGGGAAGCAGACTTCCTCAGCAGACACGATATTCACCCGGGAGAGGGGGGTCTTCATCCAGAAGTCTTCCACATGCTAATAAACTGTTGGGAAAGACCAATGGTAGACATGATGGCGTCTCGCCTCAACAAGAAACTGAACAAGTATTGCGCCAGGTCAAGAGATCCACAGGCAATAGCTGTGGACGCACTGGTAACACCTTGGGTGTACAAATCAGTATATGTGTTTCCTCCTCTGCCTCTCATACCAAAGGTATTGAAGATTATACGGTGAGGAGGAGTAAGAACAATACTAGTGGCTCCGGATTGGCCAAGAAGGACTTGGTACCCGGAACTTCAAGAGTTGGTCACGGACGACCCGTGCCCTCTACTTCTGAGAAGGGACCTGCTACAACAGGGTCCCTGTCTCTTTCAAGACTTACCGCGGCTGCGTTTGACGGCATGGCGGTTGAACACCAGATCCTAAAAGGGAAAGGCATTCCAGAAGAAGTCATTCCTACCTTGATTAAGGCAAGGAAGGAAGTCACCGCGAAACATTATCACCGCATTTGGCGAAAATATGTCGCGTGGTGCGAGGATCGGAGTGTTCCGACGGAGGAATTTCAACTGGGTCGTTTCCTACATTTCCTACAATCAGGATTGTCTATGGGTCTCAAATTGAGATCTATTAAGGTTCAAATTTCGGCCCTGTCAATATTCTTCCAAAAAGAATTGGCCTCAGTTCCTGAGGTACAGACTTTTGTTAAAGGAGTACTGCATATACAGCCTCCTGTGGTGCCTCCGGTGGCACCGTGGGATCTAAATGTAGTTTAGATTTCCTCAAATCCCATTGGTTTGAACCATTGAAAAAGGTGGATTTTAAATATCTCACATGGAAAGTGACTATGTTACTGGCCCTGGCTTCCGCCAGGAGAGTATCTGAATTGGCGGCTTTATCTTATAAAAGCCCTTATCTAATCTTCCATTCGGATAGGGCAGAACTGAGGACTCGTCCGCATTTTCTCCCTAAGGTGGTATCAGCGTTTCACCTGAACCAACCTATTGTGGTGCCTGCGGCCACTGGCGACTTGGAGGACTCCAAGTTGTTGGACGTTGTCAGAGCCTTAAACATATACATTTCAAGGACGGCTGAAGTCAGAAAATCTGACTCGCTGTTGATACTATATGCACCCAACAAGTTGGGTGCCCCTGCTTCTAAGCAGACGATTGCTCGTTGGATTTGTAACACAATTCAACTTGCTCATTCTGTGGCAGGCCTGCCACAGCCTAAATCTGTTAAGGCCCATTCCACAAGGAAGGTGGGCTCATCTTGGGCGGCTGCCCGAGGGGTCTCGGCATTACAATTCTGCCGAGCAGCTACGTGGTCGGGGGAAAACACGTTTGTAAAATTCTACAAATTTGATACCCTGGCAAAAGAGGACTTGGAATTCTCTCATTCGGTGCTGCAGAGTCATCCGCACTCTCCCGCCCGTTTGGGAGCTTTGGTATAATCCCCATGGTCCTTTCAGGAACCCCAGCATCCACTTAGGACGATAGAGAAAATAAGAATTTACTTACCGATAATTCTATTTCTCGGAGTCCGTAGTGGATGCTGGGCGCCCATCCCAAGTGCGGATTATCTGCAATACTGTACATAGTTATTGTTAACAAATTCGGGTTATATTGTTAAGGAGCCATCTTTAAGAGGCTCTTTCTGTTATCATACTGTTAACTGGGTTTGGATCACAAGTTGTACGGTGTGATTGGTGTGGCTGGTATGAGTCTTACCCGGGATTCAAATTGCCTCCCTTATTGTGTACGCTCGTCCGGGCACAGTACCTAACTGGAGTCTGGAGGAGGGTCATAGGGGGAGGAGCCAGTGCACACCACCTGATCTGGTAAAAGCTTTACTTTTTTGTGCCCTGTCTCCTGCGGAGCCGCTATTCCCCATGGTCCTTTCAGGAACCCCAGCATCCACTACGGACTCCGAGAAATAGAATTATCGGTAAGTAAATTCTTATTTTCACAAATAATGGAGCGGATGACATCAATGTGAATAATCCCTATATACATCACGGATGAACTTTTAAACCCTCTACCAATATATGGTTTCAATCAGCCCACGCGTGGAGCTTATTCTAAGGAATTCCTGTTAATCACAAGAGTTACCATACATTATATAAAGGGTAGATTGACACATTGTTCCAAAGGAGACCTTAGTGAGGAATACAAATTGTTACATGTTTTGATGTGTTGCTGCTAAAAGATTTTTTAGTCACAGGATGTTTAGGCTTTCTCATAATTTTTATATATGAATAAGGTTATTTTTAATAAAACATATTAATACTTTAGTGACAGCGCTTCTCTCTGTGGTTTTTATTAATTTTTGTTTTTTGAGGCTCAGCACCTCAAATAAGTGAAGCTGCAGTCAGTATTGATATCATCAGTGTCTCATAGCCAGTACACCAGCGCCTACTCATATTTCTTTGTAGATTTTTTCTTCCCAGGAACAGAAACCTGCTTCTGGTACACCAAAGTCCTCAGCATGATGGTGGACAGCACGGCCTGGAGGTAGGGCCGGTGGGGGCGAGACTCGGACATTTCAGTCATATCTGGGTGTCGCCCGGCCTGGATCCCTGGGTACTAGATATTGTATCCCAGGGGTACCGGCTGGAATTTCAAGACCTCCCTCCTCACCGGTTCTTCAAATCAGGCTTGCCAGTTTTGCCGGCAGACAGGGCTACCTTACAGAGAGCCATTCAGAAGCTGGTGGAGACACAGGTTATCGTACCAGTTCCTCCCCAGATGCAAAACAAAGGCTACTATTCGAACCTTTTCATGGTACCGAAACCGGATGGTTCGGTCAAACCCAGTCTGAACTTAGTCACTAAACCACTTTCTGAGGGAGTTCAAGTTCAAAATGGGGTCTCTAAGGGCAGTGATATCAGGTCTGGAGGAGGGGGAATTCCTGGTATCCCTGGATATCAAGTATGCGTACCTCCCACGTTCCGATTTGGCTGCCGCATCATGCTTATCTTCGATTTGCACTGTTGGACTGTCATTTTCAGTTCCAGGCCCTGCCATTCGGCCTATCCACAGCAACGAGGGTATTCACCAAGGTGATGGCGGAAATGATGGTTCTCCTCCGCAGACGGGTTGAACATAATTCCATATCTGGATGATCTGCTGATAAAAGCATCATCCAAGGAAAAGCTGTTATGGTCCATAGCTCTCACGACCCAGCTTTTCAGGTAACATGGTTGGATCCTGAATCTTCCAAAATCACATTTGGAACCAACCAGAAGATTGTCCTTTCTGGGAATGATCCTCGACACGGAAGTGCAGAGGATGTTTATTCCAGAGGAAAAAGCTTTGGTGATACAAACAATGGTCCGGTATGTCCTGAAGCCAACCCGAATATCGGTTCATCAGTGCATTCACCTTCTGGTAAGATGGTGGCCTCTTACGAGGCTCTGCAGTACGTGAGGTCCAATTGGATCTCCTGGACAAGTGGTCGGGATCCCATCTACACATGCACCAGAGAATACGTTTGTCGCCATGGGCCAGGATTTCACTCCTCTGGTGGCTGCAATTACCTCACCTTCTGGAGGGGGCCTCAGGTACGGGATTCAGGACTGGATCCATCTAACCACGGATGCAAGTCGCTGGGCGCAGTCACTCAAGGGGAAAACCTTCCAAGGAAGGTGGTCAAGTCTGGAAGCCGGCCTGCTGATAAACATTCTGGAACTAAGAGCCGTCTACAACGGTCTTCTCCAAGCGGACCATCTTCTGGGAAATCGAGCCATTCAAGTGCAGTCGGACAATGTAACGACAGTGGCTTAAATAAACCAACAAGGCGGAATGAAGAGCAGAGCTGCAATGTCAGAGGCAACAAGAATCATCCTCTGGGCAGAAAAACACGCGTTGGCGCTGTCAGCAATCTTCATTCCGGGAGTAGACAGCTGGGAAGCGGACTTCCTCAGCAGACTTGATCTCCATCCAGGGGAGTGGGGTCTCCACCCGGAGGTGTTCAAGGAGGTAACAGATCTTTGGGGCGTACCCCAAATCGACATGATGGCCTCTCGTCTCAACAAGAATCTTCAGCTGAATTTTTCTAGGTCGAGGGACCCGCAAGCAGTGGCGGTGGACGCCCTGGTGACTCCGTGGGTGTTGCAGTCGGTGTACGTGTTTCTTCCACTCATTCCAAGAGTTCTCAAACTCATAAGGAGAACAAGAGGTCAGGCAATCTTCATTGCTCCGGACTGGCCAAGAAGGATCTACTGCGAGAAGAGCCGAGGCCTCTTCCTCTTCGGGAGGACCTGCTGCAGCAGGGGCCGTTTGCCTATCCAGACTTACCATGGCTACGTGTGACGGCATGGAGGTTGAACGCCAGATACTAGCTCAGAAGGGCATTCCGAACAAGGTTATTCCTACCCTAATACAGGCTAGGAAAGGAGTAACGTCAAAACATTACCATCGTATTTGGAAAAAATATGTATCTTGGTGTGAGTCCAAGAAGTTTCCTGTGGTGGAGTTTCAACTGGGACGTTTTCTCCTCTTCCTGCAAACAGGTGTGGATATGGGCCTGAGGTTAGGATCCGTAAATGTCCAAATTTCGGCCCTATCCATTTTCTTCCAGAAACAGTTGGCTGCCCTCCCTGAGGTTCAGGCTTTTTTGAAGGGAGTTCTGCACATCCAACCTCCCTTTGTACCGCCTACGGCACCTTGGGATATTAACATGGTGTTGCGGTTCCTCCAGTCGGACTGGTTTGAGCCTCTACAGGAGGTTGAGGTCAAGTTTCTTACGTGGAAGGCTGTCACTTTGTTGGCCTTAGCTTCTGCTAGATGTGTGTCGGAGTTGGGGGGCTTTGTCATGTAAAAGCCCATACTTGATCTTCCATGAAGATAGAGCTGAACTTCGGACACGTCAGCAGTTTCTTCCGAAGGTTGTGTCAGCATTTCATGTCAACCAACCTATTGTGGTGCCTGTTGCAACTGACTCCTCAATTTCATCAAAGTCCTTGGATGTTGTAAGGGCTCTAAAGATATTTGTGAGGAGGACTGCTCGTCACAGGAAGTCGGACTCTGTTTGTCCTGTATGATCCCAAGAAAATTGGGTGTTCTGCTTCTAAACAGACAATCTCTTGCTGGATCAGGTTCACTATCCAGCATGCGTGTTCTACGGCAGGCTTGCCGTGTCCTACGTCTATTAAAGCCCACTCAGCATTACAACTCTGCCGAGCAACTACTTGGTTGGGGTCGAACACGTTATCAAAGTTCTACAAGTTCGATACTTTGGCCTCTGAGGACCTAAAGTTTGGTCAATTGGTTCTGCAGGAGCCTCCGCACTCTCCCTCCCATTCTGGGAGCTTTGGTACATGCCCATGGTACTAATGTGGACCCCAGCATCCTCTAGGACATAAGAGAAAATAGGATTTTAATTACCTACCGGTAAATCCTTTTCTCATAGTCCGTCGAGGATGCCGGCCGCCCGCCCAGCGCTTCGTGATCCTGCAGTGGTTATTTAGTTCAGTACTGCTTAGTTCTTGGTAAGTACTGTTTTGTTACTTGGTAAGTAATCCTGTTCAGCCGTTGCTGATGTATCAAGCTAGTTAGCTTGGTTTGCCTTGTGTGTGAGCTGGTGTGAATCTCGCCACTATCTGTGTAAAATCCTTCTCTGGATGATGTCCGTCTCCTCGGGCACAGTTTCTAGACTGTCTGCTAGGAGGGGCATAGAGGGAGGAGCCAGCCCACACTCTCAAACTCTTAAAGTGCCAGTGGCTCCTAGTGGACCCATCTATACCCCATCCTATTAATGTGGACCCCAGCATCCTCTACTGACTACAAGAAAATGATTTTCCGGTAGGTAATTTAAAATCCTATTTTTTAGTCCATAAAGGTGGGTGAACATAGACACAGTTTTAAAATACATCAAATTACACACAATAGTCCACCAGAACTACATATCCCAGGTTGCCATGCCACAGTTTTGCTATTAAGGCATGCTTGAACTGAGGCAGGGCATGCTGGGATGTGTAGTTCCACAGCAGCTGGCAGGCCGCAGGTTGATGACCCATGCGTTAGACAGATTAGGTAGTGTACCTGATTGTGTGGGTGTACAACAAAATGGTATTTCACTATTGCGAATCCTTTCTCTCCCTCTTTCTATATATGGAATGATTTCAATCGATTGAGAGCTCAAGGAACCCAGAAACACTGTGTGAAGGTGGATTGCACTTCGACTCCAAACCTTACTTCATTATCAATTGGTGTTTTGGACTGATTGTGGATATTTGGTGCTGAATACACATTAGTGTACTGATCTCAACCCTGAAGGTTGCGCTGGGTTACATTCTTGTTGTTATGCTTCTCTGTGAGGTGTAGGTGACCACCTTTTGTAACTTGCAGCTGCACCCACAATTGATCTTTTATTTACTGTGTATTCTGGGCCTAATTCACTAAGGATTCCAATTGCAAAGTTGCTTTCAGCAGCTTTGCAATTGTAATCCTCAGCAATGCAAATGCAGGAGGAGCATACCACCTCATTCCTGCATTTGCGATGCAATCGCAATGTTTATCTGCGATGGCAGGTTGAGTTAATCTAAGCTTTCTCAGCCTTGCCGTCACAGTGCAGCTTCTGAGGCCAAGGAAACTGCGCCACGTGACGCAGTCCTTGGCCTCACCACTCCTGGAAAACAAGGCGTGATGTCCGTTTTCCCGAACACCGGCTGTTCCTTCCGAACACCTCTGCCTGTCAATCAGGCAGAGGCGTTCGCATTCCTGCACTGAGAATGCAGGACCATGTATGGATTATACTGCTTAGCCAGTTTTGTTGGGTCATTGGTACTCCTGTATTCTCTCTAGGACTCTAAATCAGCTAGGCTTTTATATGGCTATGGACAACATTTCTCAGCATCAGACACATCATTCTGAGTTAATTGTCATTTAAGCTACGTACACAGTGGCAGAGGGGAGTACCCGATGTCTGTGCTTACACACATTTTATTTTATCCCCTGAAAAATCACCCGATTTCTGCTGAAAAATCATCCTCAACCACACATGACCCAATTTTTCCACCTGGACATATCGTCAGATTATTTGAAAATGCACACACAATGGGGGTAATTCTGAGTTGATCGCAGCAGGAACTTTGTTAGCAGTTGGGCAAAACCATGTGCACTGCAGGGGAGGCAGATATAACATGTGCAGAGAGAGATAGATTTGGGTGTGGTGAGTTCAATCTGCAATCTAAATGAAGTGTAAAAATAAAGCAGCCAGTATTTACCCTGCACAGAAATAAAATAACCCACCCAAATCTAACTCTCTCTGCAAATGTTATATCTGCCCCCCCCCCCCCCCTCCCTGCAGTGCGCATGGCTTTGCCCAACTGCTAAAAAATGTCCTGCTGCGATCAACTTGGAATTACCCCCAATGGGCGATATGTGGACATTGTGGCCGAGATTTTTGCTTTGGAACGACTAATCGTAAAATCGATCGTTCATGTTTGTGGGCAAGATTTTCCAGATTTATCGGCAAAACGCCAAAACAATCCTTCGTACACACTGTGCAATAAATTTGGCCAAACTCCTCATTATTGGCAAATCGGCCCAATAATTGCATAATTTGTACCAAGCTTTAGTTTAGCTGGTAAGATTAAAAAAAAAAAAAAAAAAAAAGAAACTAGAACTCTTATGTCTAACTCCTACCTATGTGTTTTGGGGTGCCCTGTCTTTCTCCTGGATTGTGTCATCGAGCCATTGCCATACTTCATGTTCCCTTAGTTTGGTCATTGCTCTTACCTGTGCTGCATACAGTAGTTATCATGCCTGCCTCATATCACTATTGCTCTTCCATCCACTTCTATCTTTCTCTATTCCATTCCCTTTTTGCTCTCTCGGTTTTGCATTATCTTCCATTTGCTGTTCTAACATTACTGAATAGCTTTTGAAAATAAATGATTCTTAACCCCCCCCTCCAAAAAAAAAAAAAAAATTCCACCCTTCCCCCACACTACCATGAATTGCAAGCCATAGTATATTTTTCAGCTGTGCTCTTCCAGTGGCGTAGAATGTCACATTCTGTAACTATGGTTTTAACTTAGCTGGTTTCTGGCTAAGAATTAGGAGTAACTCCACTAACTGCCATCTAGTATTATAGTATAACTTGAACTCACCTGAAAATGAAACTTTCTATAAAAAATTGTGTCTGTACATTTCTCCCATCTAACATAAAGGGTGAAATTCAATTGTTTGAAAAGTCAGTTAGGAAAAAACAGACACCCATCTAATAGACAGGGAAAAACAGACACTCAACCGCCTTTTCAAACATTTGAATTCCCCCCCACAGAGAGAGATTCATCAAGCCTTGTAAAGTGGAGATGTTGCACATAGCAACCATCCAGATTTTAGCTATAATTTATGTAACATTATATAAAATGATAGCCAGAATCTGACTGGTGGCTATGAACAACACATACACTTGTCTTCTGTACAATTGTGGGATAAATCAGTATGCAGCTTTTCAGTTTGTTAGCATCCAGCATTATCACGCCTGCGTGACCGGTAAGAGCTTTTTCCTTTCACTGTGAGGTATAGGCATGAGAGCCATTGAGCACTGTAAACATTTGTACTTTTCTGGTTGTAAAATGTGGTGAACATTTAAAGTGCTTAACAATACACTTATTTGTGTACTTATTTACATACAATATGCTTATCATATTTTTGGTATCAATATAGCTAATAATTTTTTTGTTTCATATTTAGCAAGATTTTATTATGCTTGCAAGCTTGGAAGAAGCAGAAGAAATAGTGGATGGCGGCAAGAAAGGTGGAATCGATGATCTGGAAGTAGGGGAGTTAAAGGAATTTGTAGAAAAGTTGGGCTTCCAAAAACTAAGCAAAGGTATTGAAGATCAAGAGGAGGAGCCTGCTAAACATAAGGGGAAGGAAACAATTACCAAACCATCCAGTTTAGAAGAGAACAAGACAAATAAAGTTAAGAAAAAAACAACTGAAACACAAAGCAACAAAGAGGAAAATGAAAAAATTAAAGTCCAACAAAAAGCGAGTCGTACTTCAAGTAAAGCCTCAAAAAATAAAGCAAAACCTGTGTTTGAATTTCTTGAACGGACCACAATACTCCTTAAACCTTGCGGAAAGTGGTATGATCATGAGTATACTAAAGAATACACAATGCAGCCTCAGAATGAGGACAGTGTTAATAAATATAAAGCTTTGGCTGAGAAGTTATATGATCATGAGGTAAACCTGTATAAAAATAAGAAGACACTCCAGAAAGGGGCTAACACAAAATGGATGAAAACTGTTGTATCAACAGGCACATTAGCAGACAGGATGGCCGCCATGATAGTCCTTATCCAGGATGCTCCTGTTCAGTCATTGCAGTTTGTTGAAAACCTAATAAATGTAATCAGAAAAAAGGGCAGCAAACGCCAAAATATTATGGCACTGGACACATTTAAGGATTTACTTCTGTCTGATCTTTTGCCAGACAATCGCAAACTCCATCAGTTTGTTCAACATCCATTTGATAATCTTGAGGAAATTTCCAGTGGTAACAGAGATGCTAGGGATCGACGGCTAGTGTTGTGGTATTTTGAAGAACAGTTAAAACGACACGTGGCAGAGTTTGTGAAGGTTTTAGAAACATTGACTCATGACACTTTGATTGCAACAAAAGCTAAGGCTCTGAATGTGGTCCATGAGCTTCTCTGCAATAAACCTGAGGAGGAGAAGACCCTTCTGGTGTTGCTGGTGAATAAACTTGGTGACCCGCACTACAAAATAGCCACCAAAGCTTCCTATTTACTTGAGCGCTTACTGAGCAAACATCCAAACATGAAAGTAGTTGTGTGTCTAGAAGTAGAGAGACTGTTGTATCGTCCTAATATCAGTGAGAAAGCACAGTACTATGGTGTTTGCTTTTTGAACCAAATACTTTTTGACCACGATGAATCTGACCTGGCAAACCAACTGATTACAGGTTACTTCTGTTTTTTCCGAGCATGCATTAAGAAGAAGGACATTGACTCCAAGATCTTGAGAGCTTTGTTGACGGGAGTAAACCGAGCATACCCGTATGCACAGATAGGCAATGAGAAGGTGAAGGAGCAGCTAGACACCCTGTTCAGAATACAGCATGTTGTGAACTTTAACACCAGCGTGCAGACCCTGATGCTGCTCTTCCAAGTTATGGATTCACAACAAACCGTTTCAAATCGGTACTATGCAGCTTTGTATAGGTAAGAGTCATACACTTTCTATGGGCAAAAATCTTACAATAACCACGTTCATTTTAACTTTTTCAGATTTTGTTTATTAATCATAGTATATAATGTCATCCTGATAAATAAAAGCTACAGGAAACTACAGTATCTACATAAAAATGTATTATTATTATTATTTTTTTTTTATATTTTTATATCTGGATCGTCTGAAAAATATATTTAAGTATATTGCAATATCAAAAAACTAAACTAAACACCAAGGGTTGGTCATATCAGGATTGCTGCTTCTATGGAGATCACATAAAAAATATATAGCTCTTTAGATAAACTATAAACAAAACTGTATTAACCCTTATTACCCATAGTAAGCTCAGAATGCAAAGGACTTACTGTAGAAGTTGTCAAAGCGGCTTCAATAGACAGGCAACGGGCAGCTGAGTATTACATGCACTTTGCACTATACAGGCACATGTAGGAGACGTTACTCAGGATTCAAAACAAGCATCATAACTGAACAGTTTGTGGAAAGTATCGATAACAGTACTTTTGGCATCTATCGCTGCAGCCTTGCTTCAAGTTTTGTGAAAGACATTGACAAAAAAAGTCACTTAAATTGCTTAATTTAGTAATATACGTTTTCTGCATGGGAAAAGGATTGCATCATGAAGATCAAGGATCCATTTGGCCTTTGGCTTTGTTGATGTGTCACAATACTACGGCTAAAGAAAAACCAAATTGGGAAGTTTTAAAAATAGCACTTTATAAAAGTCACTTTATGAAAACCCTTCGATAGTGAACTCTTTAGGTCATGATGTCTTGCACTACATGGTCCTACTTTAACGTTATGTAAAAACGTGCAGATTTTGTCATTTGAAAAGTGGATGGGCTTCTTTTCTCTAACGTCCTAGTGGATGCTGGGGACTCCGTAAGGACCATGGGGAATAGACGGGCTCCGCAGGAGACATGGGCACTTTAAGAAAGAATTTAGATTCTGGTGTGCTCTGGCTCCTCCCTCTATGTCCCTCCTCCAGACCTGAATCTGTGCCCGGACGAGCTGGGTGCTGTTCAGTGAGCTCTCCTGAGCTTGCTGTGAGAAAGTATTTTGTTAGGTTTTTTATTTTCAGGGAGCTCTGCTGGCAACAGACTCCCTGCATTGTGGGACTGAGGGGAGAGAAGCGAACCTACTCTCTGAAGATAGGTCCTGCTTCTTAGGCTACTGGACACCATTAGCTCCAGAGGGATCGTACACAGGATCTCACCCTCGTCGCCCGATCCCAGAGCCGCGCCGCCGTCCCCCTCGCAGAGCCGGAAGACAGAAGCCGGGTGAGCATAAGAAGCAAGAAGACTTCGAAATCGGCGGCAGAAGACCCCAGTCTTCACTGAGGTAGCGCACAGCACTGCAGCTGTGCGCCATTGCTCCCACACACACCTCACATACTCCGGTCACTGTAAGGGTGCAGGACGCAGGGGGGGGGGGGGGGGCGGCGGGCCCTGGGCAGCAATTGGAACCTCTTTGGCAAAAGTTTGGCATATATACAGTTGGGCACTGTGTATGTGCATGAGCCCCCGCCAAGAAAATGTATATTTAAGCAGTACAGAAGCCCACCGTCGAGGGGGCGGGGCTACTTCCTCAGCACTCACCAGCGCCATGTTTTTCTCCACAGCACCGTTGAGAGGAAGCTCCCCAGCCTCTCCCCTGCAGATACACGGTAGAAGAGGGTAAAAAGAGAGGGGGGGCACATAATTAGGCGCAAAAAAATCATTATAAACAGCAGCTACTGGGTTAACATTAAGTTACTGTGTTATTCTTGGGTTAATAGCGCTGGGGTGTGTGCTGGCATACTCTCTCTGTCTCTCCAAAGGGCCTTGTGGGGGAATTGTCTTCAGATGAGCATTCCCTGAGTGTGTGGTGTGTCGGTACGTGTGTGTCGACATGTCTGAGGTAAAAGGCTCCCTTAAGGAGGAGATGGAGCAAATATGTGTGTAAGGGGTGTCTCCGTCGACAACGCCGACACCTGTTTGGATATGTGTAATTAAGTGCTAAGGTGAATTTATTGCACAAAAGATTAGTGAACAGACAGGGAATCTACCCATGTCTGTCCCTATGTCGCAGAGACCTTCAGAGTCTCTCAATGCTCACTATCCAAAATAATAGACACTGATATCGACACGGAGTCTGACTCCAGTGTCGACTACGATAATGCAAAGTTACAGCCAAAATGGCAGGAAAGTATTCAATATATGATTATTGTAATAAAAAATGATTTGCATATCACTGATGACTCATCTGTCCCTGACACAAGGGTACACATGTTTAAGGGGAAGGAAGCTGAGGTAAATTTCCTTCCTCTCATGATGAAAAAGAGCGGGAATCTCCAGACAAGAGACTGCAGTTTCCCACAAAGAATTCTCAGGGAATATCATTCCCCTACTAGGGCCAGGATACGATGGGAATCTTCCCCTAGGGTGTCACGTTTGCCCAAAAGGTAACCCTGACTTAACAGCTATCCTCAGGGATCCTGCGGATAGCGTACACATTCTGGTACATTACTCAGACCGGCGATTGTGTCGGCATAGGTTTATAGCGCTGTGGCAGCGTGGACAGGTACCTTATCAGCAGAGATTAAGACCCTAGTATGTAAATATACATATATATATATATATATATATATATATGTATATATATAGATATATATATTAAAGTTACTGTCTTAAGATATATATATATATATATATATATATATATATATATATATATATATATATATATATATATATATATATATATATATATATATATAAAAAACATGCCTAAAGAGGCATTAGTCTACTGGGTTCTAGAATCAACGCTATGTCGATTTCTGCTTGATTTGTCCTGTAGTTATGCAATGGACAGGTGATGCCGACTTAAGAGGCATATGGAAGGCTGAGGATTTTGTGGAGAAGGGATCTCGGACCTGGTCTCCACAGCTATGGCTGGTAATTCTGATCTTTTGCCTTATATTCCTGCACAGCCTAGGAAAGCACGACATTATCAAATGCAGCCTTTCGATCACAAAGAAACAAGAAAGTCCGAGGTACGTCCTTTCTTGCCAGAGGCAGGGGCAGAGGAAAGAAGCTGCACAACACAGCTAGTTCCCAGAAACAGAAGTCCTCCCCGGCCTCTACAAAATTCACCGCATGTCGCTGGGGCTCCACAGGCGGAGCTAGGCCCGGTGGGGGCACGTCTTCGTAATTTCAGCCACAAGTGGGTTCACTCACTGTTGGATCCCTGGGCAATAGATATTATGTCTCAGGGATACTAGCTGGACTTTGAGGAGATGCCCCCTCACTGACGGCCCTGCCGGCTTCCCCCCACGAGAGGGAAATAGTGTTAACTGCAATTTACAAATTGTATCTTCAACAGGTGGTGGTCAAGGTTCCCCTCCTTCAACAAGGAGGGAGTTATTATTCGACCATGTTGTAGTCCCGAAACCAGACGGTTTGGTCAGACCCATATTGAATTTAAAATCCCCGAACATATACCTGAAAGGTTCAAGTTCAAGATGGAATCGCTAAGAGCGGTCATCGCAAGCCTGAAAGGGGGAGATTTTATGTTGTCTCTGGACATAAAAGAGGCATACCTTCATGTCCCCATTTATCCACCTCATCAGGCGTACCTCAGATTTGCGGTACAGGATTGTCATTACAAATTTCAGACGTTGCCGTTTGGTCTCTCCACAGCCCCGAGAATCTTCACCAAGGTAATGGCGGAAATGATGGTGCTCCTGCGGAAGCAAGGTGTCACAATTATCCCGTACTGGGACGATCTCCTCGTAAAAGCGAGATCAAGAGAGCAGTTGCTGAACAGCGTATCACTTTCTCTGGAAGTGTAACGGCAACACGGCTGGATTCTAAATATTCCACAGTCGCAGTTGGTTCCTATGGCTCATCTGCCTTTCCTAGACATGTTTCTAGACACAGACCAGAAAAGGGTTTATCTCCCGATAGAGCTCAGGAGCTCATGACCCTGGTCAGGAACCTGTTAAAACCAAAACAGGTGTCAGTGCATCACTGCACTCGAGTTCTGGGAAAGATGGTGGCATCATACGAGGCCATTCCCTTCGGCAGGTTCCATGCGAGGACCTTTCAATGGGACTTACTGGACCAGGGGTCCGGATCACATCTTCAGATACATTGGTTAATCACCCTATCCCCAGGGCCAGGGTGTCTCCTGTGGTGGCTGCAGAGTGCTCACCTTCTCGAGGGCCGCAGATTAGGCATTCAGGACTGGATCCTGGTGACCACGGATGCAAGCCTCCGAGGGTGGGGAGCAGTCACACAGGGCCGTATACAACGCCCTACGGGCCGTATACAACGCCCTACGTCAAGCGGAGACCCTGCTTCGCGACCAACCGGTTCTGATTCAGTCAGACAACATCACCGCAGTAGCTCATGTAAACCGTCAAGGCGGCACAAGGAGCAGAGTGGCGATGGCGGAAGCCACCAAGATTCTTCGCTGGGCGGAGAATCACGTAAGCGCACTGTCAGCAGTGTTCATCCTGGGAGTGGACAACTGGGAAGCAGACTTCCTCAGCAGGCACGACCTCCACCCGGGAGAGTGGGGACTTCATCAAGAAGTCTTCACGCAGATTGCAAGTCGGTGGGAACTGCCACAGGTGGACATGATGGCATCCCGCCTCAACAAAAAGCTACAGAAGTATTGCGCCAGGTCATGTGACACTCAGGCGATAGCTGTGGTCGCACTGGTGACACCGTGGGTGTTCCAGTCGGTCTATGTATTTCCTCCTCTTCCTTTCATACCCAAGGTGCTGAGGATAATAAGAAAAAGAGGAGGGAGAACAATCCTCATTGTTCCAGATTGGCCACGAAGGACCTGGTATCCAGATCTGCAAGAAATGCTCCCACAGAGGACCTGTGGCCTTCTTCCTCTAAGACAGGACCTGTTGCAACAGGGGCCCTGTCTGTTCCAAGACTTACCGCGGCTGCGTTTGACGGCATGGCGGTTGAACGCCGGATCCTAGCAGAAAAGGGCATTCCGGTCGAGGTCATTCCTACGCGGATAAAGGCTAGGAAGGACGTGGCAGCTAAACATTGTCACCGTATATGGCGAAAATATGTTTCTTGGTGTGAGGCCAGGAATGCTCCTACAGAGGAATTCCGGCTGGGCCGTTTCCTTCACTTCCTACAGTCAGGAGTGAATTTGGGCCTCAAATTGGGTTCCATTAAGGTCCAGATTTCGGCCCTATCCATTTTCTTTCAAAAAGAGTTGGCTTCTCTACCAGAAGTTCAGACGTTGTTAAAGGGGGGTGCTGCATGTTCAGCCTCCTTTTGTGCCTCCAGTGGCACCTTGGGATCTTAACGTGATGTTAAGTTTCCTGAAATCACACTGGTTTGAACCACTTAAAGTGGTGGAGTTAAAATATCTCACGTGGAAGATGGTCGTGATATTAGCCTTGGCTTCGGCTAGGCGTGTGTCAGAATTAGCAGCTTTGTCACATAAAAGCCCCTATCTGGTTTTCCATATGGATAGAGCAGAATTGCGGACCTGTCCACAAGTTCTGTCAAAAGTGGTGTCATCTTTTTTCATATGAACCAACCTATTGTGGTGCCTGTAGATACTCGTGACTTGGAGGATTCCGAGTTACTGGATGTGGTTAGGGCTTTGAAGGTTTATGTGGCCAGAACGGCTAGAGTCGGGAAAACGGAGTCACTTTTTATCCTGTATGCATCCAACAAGATGGGTGCTCAAACTATTGGTCGCTGGATCTGTAACACGATTCAGCAGGCTCATTCTGCGGCTGGATTGCCGCTGCCAAAATCTGTTAAAGCCCATTCCACTAGGAAGGTGGGCTCTTCTTGGGCGGCTGCCCGAGGGGTCTCGGCATTACAACTATGCCGAGCTGTTACTTGCTCAGGTTCGAACACTTTTGCAAAGTTCTACAAGTTTGATACCATGGCTGAGGAGGACCTATTGTTTGCTCAATCGGTGCTGCAGAGTCATCCGCACTCTCCCGCCCGTTTGGGAGCTTTGATATTCTCCCCATGGTCCTTACGGAGTCCCCAGCATCCACTAGGACGTTAGAGAAAATAAGATTTTACTTATCGGTAAATCTATTTCTCGTAGTCCGTAGTGGATGCTGGGCGCCCGTCCCAAGTGCGGACTTCTTCTGCAATACATGTATATAGTTATTGCTGCAATAAGGGCTATGTTATTGTTGCATCAGGGTTGAACTGATGCTCTGTTGTTGTTCATACTGTTGACTGGGTAAGTTTATCACAAGTTATACGGTGTGATTGGTGTGGCTGGTATGAGTCTTGCCCTGGATTTCCAAAATCCTTTCCTTGTACTGTCAGCTCTTCCGGGCACAGTTTCTCTAACTGAGGTCTGGAGGAGGGACATAGAGGGAGGAGCCAGAGCACACCAGAATCTAAATTCTTTCTTAAAGTGCCCATGTCTCCTGCGGAGCCCGTCTATTCCCCATGGTCCTTACGGAGTCCCCAGTATCCACTACGGACTACGAGAAATAGATTTACCGGTAAGTAAAATCTTATTTTTTTTTTCTAAAGATGTGGAGTTATGCTTTCTTTATAGTAGAACAAAATGTAAAGCTCAGTGTGTGTAAAATATAAATTAGAAGCCAATTTTTTTTATTTTTCTGCTTACTTTTTGAATGTTCCAATCTGGTTATTTTTCACATTCTTATTCTGTGATCGAGTTTTTTATTTTTATTTTATTACAAATTCTGTTTTCTTAAATGTTAGATTGCTTAGTGAAACAATGGTGTATCCTTCTTTCTTTAATGATTGGTAATGCCATGCATGTCACTAAGTAATGGGAGCCCGATCAGATCAACAATTGAATTGCTTTGACGAGCACCCAAAGTAAAAACAATTGAATTGCCCCCATCATTACTATTTAGTATGGCAGTATAAATCTGGTTCTTTTTAGGTGTGTGTAGGCAAATAACACCCTTTACCCAATTCTGTCCATTTGCAGCTACTACATGTAGTAGGATTTGTGACATTAGTTATGGGGGTTATGCTCTTCCTGGGCTAGCTCCCGCCACAAAGCTTATCAGTGGCTGTGAGGCAGTGGAGCTGTAATAGAAAAAAATTACACAGGAGATAGCATAGCACAGGGCTTGACAAATTTTTCTAAAATCCAGTAGCCAGGAGGAAATTGTAGGAGTCAGACCACCAACCTCCCCCCCCCCCCCCCCCCCCCCCAATAAAAAAATAAAAAAAATAATAAAAAACTCAGGCGTAGCATGATGCTCCAGTAGGATGCCATGTCTTGCAGTTAGTGTTTGGGTTCTTCCCGGAACTAATAAGTGTAGTGAGGGAAGTCGGGGGTTCATTGGATAGCCCCAGAGGAATCCATTAAAAGAGGTAATTTTATCATGGTTAATTGGATATCCCCCTAAGTTGACTGAAAAACGTGCTTCACTTTAAGGTTACCCTAAAGCAAGCAACTTGCAATACAACATGCATGTATATACTACATGGACGCTGTCGCTCCTTTCTCTATCACTTGGCTCATTACTGGAAAGATAAAACCGTGAGCACAAAATATGCAATGCGTCAGTTTCTTATACTTTTGTACGAAGTAACAATATTATATACTGGTATTTCTCTGACGTCCTAGTGGATGCTGGGACTCCGTCAGGACCATGGGGATTAGCGGCTCCGCAGGAGACAGGGCACAAAAATAAAAGCTTTAGGACTAGGTGGTGTGCACTGGCTCCTCCCCCTATGACCCTCCTCCAAGCCTCAGTTAGGTTTTTGTGCCCGTCCGAGCAGGGTGCAATCTAGGTGGCTCTCCTAAAGAGCTGCTTAGAAAAAGTTATTAGGTTTTTTATTTTCAGTGAGTCCTGCTGGCAACAGGCTCACTGCAACGAGGGACTTAGGGGAGAAGAAGTGAACTCACCTGCGTGCAGGATGGATTGGCTTCTTAGGCTACTGGACACCATTAGCTCCAGAGGGATCGAACACAGGCCCAGCCATGGAGTCCGGTCCCGGAGCCGCGCCGCCGACCCCCTTGCAGATGCCGAAAAGTGAAGAGGTCCAGAAACCGGCGGCAGAAGTCTTTTCAGTCTTCATGAGGTAGCGCACAGCACTGCAGCTGTGCGCCATTGTTGTCAGCACACTTCACACCAGCGGTCACTGAGGGTGCAGGACGCTGGGGGGGGGCGCCCTGGGCAACAATGATAATACCTTGTTCTGGCTAAAAATACATCACATATAGCCCCTGGGGCTATATGGATGTATTTAACCCCTGCCAGGTCTCACAAACACCGGGAGAAGAGCCCGCCGAAATAGGGGGCGGGGCCTATCTCCTCAGCACACAGCGCCATTTTCCTGCACAGCTCCGCTGCGAGGAAGGCTCCCAGGACTCTCCCCTGCACTGCACTACAGAAACAGGGTAAAAAAACAGAGAGGGGGGCACTTTTTTGGCGATATTGATATATTAAGCTGCTATAAAGGAAACAACACTTCTGTAGGGTTGTTCCTATATATTTATAGCGCTTGGGTGTGTGCTGGCAAACTCTCCCTCTGTCTCCCCAAAGGGCTGGTGGGGTCCTGTCTTCGATAAGAGCATTCCCTGTGTGTCGGTACGTGTGTGTCGACATGTATGAGGACGATGCTGGTGTGGAGGCGGAGCAATTGCCGGTAATGGTGATGTCACCCCCTAGGGAGTCAACACCGGAATGGATGGCTTTGTTTATGGAATTACGTGATAATGTCAGCACGTTACAAAAATCAGTTGACGACATGAGACGGCCGGCAAACCAGTTAGTACCTGTCCAGGCGTCTCAGACACCGTCAGGGGCTGTAAAACGCCCTTTACCTCAGTCGGTCGACACAGACCCAGACACGGACACCGAATCTAGTGTCGACGGTGAAGAAACAAACGTATTTTCCAGTAGGGCCACACGTTATATGATCACGGCAATGAAGGAGGCTTTGCATATCTCTGATACTGCAAGTACCACAAAAAGGGGTATTATGTGGGGTCTGAAAAAACTACCTGTAGTTTTTCCTGAATCAGAGGAATTGAATGAAGTGTGTGATGAAGCGTGGGTTAACCCCGATAGAAAACTGCTAATTTCAAAGAAGTTATTGGCATTATATCCTTTCCCGCCAGAGGTTAGGGCGCGCTGGGAAACACCCCCTAGGGGTGGATAAGGCACTCACACGCTTATCAAAACAAGTGAAACGGCCGCCCTCAAGGATCCAGCTGATAGGAGGCTGGAAACTACCCTGTAAAGTATATACACTCATACTGGTGTTATACTGCGACCAGCCATCGCCTCTGCATGGATGTGCAGTGCTGGGGTGGTTTGGTCGGATTCCCTGACTGAAAATATTGATACCCTGGATAGGGACAGTATTTTATTGACTATAGAGCAATTAAAGGATGCTTTTCTTTATATGCAAGATGCTCAGAGGGATATTTGCACTCTGGCATCGAGAGTAAGTGCGATGTCCATATCTGCCAGAAGAAGTTTATGGACGCGACAGTGGTCAGGTGATGCGGATTCCAAACGGCATATGGAAGTATTGCCGTATAAAGGGGAGGAATTATTTGGGGTCGGTCTATCGGATTTGGTGGCCACGGCAACAGCCGGGAAATCCACCTTTTTACCTCAGGTCCCCTCCCAACAGAAAAAGACACCGTCTTTTCAGCCGCAGTCCTTTCGTTCCTATAAGAACAAGCGGGCAAGAGGACAGTCATATCTGCCCCGAGGCAAAGGAAAGGGTAAGAGAGTGCACCAAGCAGCTCCCTCCCAGGAGCAGAAGCCCTCCCCGGCTTCTGCAAAGCCCTCAGCATGACGTTGGGGCTTTACAAGCGGACTCAGACTCAAGAATTTCAGCGCACAGTGGGCTCACTCACAGGTGGACCCCTGGATCCTGCAGGTAGTATCTCAGGGTTACAGGTTGGAATTCGAGAAGTCTCCCCATCGCCGGTTCCTAAAGTCTGCTCTGCCAACGTCTCCCTCAGACAGGGCGACGGTATTGGAAGCCATTCACAAGCTGTATTCTCAGCAGGTGATAGTCAAGGTACCCCTCCTACAACAGGGAAAGGGGTATTATTCCACACTATTTGTGGTACCGAAGCCGGACGGCTCGGTAAGACCTATTCTAAATCTGAAATCTTTGAACCTGTACATACAAAAATTCAAGTTCAAGATGGAGTCACTCAGAGCAGTGATAGCGAATCTGGAAGAAGGGGACTTTATGGTGTCCCTGGACATCAAGGATGCTTACCTGCATGTCCCAATTTGCCCTTCACATCAAGGGTACCTCAGGTTCGTGGTGCAAAACTGTCATTATCCGTTTCAGACGCTGCCGTTTGGATTGTCCACGGCACCTCGGGTCTTTACCAAGGTAATGGCCGAAATGATGTTTCTTCTGCGAAGAAAAGGCGTATTAATTATCCCTTACTTGGACGATCTCCTGATAAGGGCAAGGTCCAGAGAACAGCTGGGGGACGTAGTAGCACTAACCCAAGTAGTGCTGCAACAGCACGGGTGGATTCTGAATTTTCCAAAATCTCAATTGACCCCGACGACACGTCTGCTGTTCCTGGGAATGATTCTGGACACGGTTCAGAAAAAGGTGTTTCTTCCGGAGGAGAAAGCCAGGGAGTTATCCGAACTTGTCAGGAACCTCCTAAAACCAGGAAAAGTGTCTGTGCATCAATGCACAAGAGTCCTGGGAAAAATGGTGGCTTCTTACGAAGCGATTCCATTCGGCAGATTCCACGCACGAACTTTTCAGTGGGATCTGCTGGACAAATGGTCCGGATCGCATCTGCAGATGCATCAGCGGATAACTTTGTCTCCACGGACAAGGGTGTCTCTTCTGTGGTGGTTGCAGAGTGCTCATCTGTTAGAGGGCCGCAGATTCGGCATACAGGACTGGGTCCTGGTGACCACGGATGCCAGTCTGAGAGGCTGGGGAGCGGTCACACAGGGAAGAAACTTCCAGGGAGTGTGGTCAAGCCTGGAGATGTCTCTTCACATAAATATACTGGAGCTAAGAGCGATTTACAATGCTCTAAGCCTGGCAAAACCCCTGCTTCAGGGTCAGCCGGTGTTGATCCAGTCGGACAACATCACGGCAGTCGCCCACGTAAACAGACAGGGCGGCACAAGAAGCAGGAGGGCAATGGCAGAAGCTGCAAGGATTCTTCGCTGGGCGGAAGATCATGTGATAGCACTGTCAGCAGTGTTCATTCCGGGAGTGGACAACTGGGAAGCGGACTTCCTCAGCAGACACGATCTACACCCGGGAGAGTGGGGACTTCATCCAGAAGTCTTCCACATGATTGTGAACCGTTGGGAAAAACCAAAGGTGGATATGATGGCGTCCCGCCTCAACAATAAACTGGACAGGTATTGCGCCAGGTCAAGAGACCCTCAGGCAATAGCTGTGGACGCTCTGGTAACACCGTGGGTGTTCCAGTCAGTGTATGTGTTTCCTCCTCTGCCTCTCATACCAAAAGTACTGAGAATTATACGGCAAAGGGGAGTAAGAACGATACTCGTGGCTCCGGATTGGCCAAGAAGAACTTGGTACCCGGAACTTCAGGAGATGCTCACGGAAGATCCGTGGCCTCTACCTCTAAGACGGGACCTGCTTCAGCAGGGACCGTGTCTATTCCAAGACTTACCGCGGCTGCGTTTGACGGCATGGCGGTTGAACGCCGAATTCTAAGGGAAAAAGGCATTCCGGAAGAGGTCATCCCTACCCTGGTAAAAGCCAGGAAGGAGGTGACTGCACAACATTATCACCGCATTTGGAGAAAATATGTTGCGTGGTGTGAGGCCAGGAAGGCCCCGACGGAGGAATTTCAACTGGGTCGATTCCTACATTTCCTGCAAACAGGATTGTCTATGGGCCTCAAATTAGGGTCCATTAAGGTTCAAATTTCGGCCCTGTCGATTTTCTTCCAGAAAGAATTGGCTTCAGTTCCTGAAGTCCAGACTTTTGTAAAAGGAGTACTACATATACAGCCCCCGGTTGTGCCCCCAGTGGCTCCGTGGGATCTTAATGTAGTTTTGGATTTTCTCAAATCCCATTGGTTTGAGCCACTCAAATCGGTGGATTTGAAATATCTTACATGGAAAGTAACCATGCTACTGGCCCTGGCTTCAGCCAGGAGAGTGTCAGAATTGGCGGCTTTATCGTATAAAAGCCCATATCTGATTTTCCATTCGGACAGGGCAGAACTGCGGACGCGTCCTCAGTTTCTGCCTAAGGTGGTTTCAGCGTTTCACCTGAACCAGCCTATTGTGGAGCCTGCGGCTACTAGCGATTTGGAGGATTCCAAGTTGCTGGACGTTGTCAGGGCATTGAAAATATATATTTCAAGGACGGCTGGAGTCAGAAAATCTGACTCGCTGTTTATACTGTATGCACCCAACAAGCTGGGTGCTCCTGCTTCTAAGCAGACGATTGCTCGTTGGATTTGTAGCACAATTCAACTTGCACATTCTGTGGCAGGCCTGCCACAGCCTAAATCTATCAAGGCCCATTCCACAAGGAAGGTGGGCTCATCTTGGGCGGCTGCCCGAGGGGTCTCGGCATTACAACTCTGCCGAGCAGCTACGTGGTCGGGGGAGAACACGTTTGTAAAATTCTACAAATTTGATACCCTGGCTAAAGAGGACCTGGAGTTCTCTCATTCGGTGCTGCAGAGTCATCCGCACTCTCCCGCCCGTTTGGGAGCTTTGGTATAATCCCCATGGTCCTGATGGAGTCCCAGCATCCACTAGGACGTCAGAGAAAATAAGATTTTACTTACCGATAAATCTATTTCTCGTAGTCCGTAGTGGATGCTGGGCGCCCATCCCAAGTGCGGATTGTCTGCAATACTTGTACATAGTTATTGTTACAAAAAAATCGGGTTGTTATTGTTGTGAGCCGTCTGTTCAGAGGCTCCTACGTTTGTCATACTGTTAACTGGGTTCAGATCACAAGTTGTACGGTGTGATTGGTGTGGCTGGTATGAGTCTTACCCGGGATTCAAAATCCTTCCTTATTGTGTACGCTCGTCCGGGCACAGTATCCTAACTGAGGCTTGGAGGAGGGTCATAGGGGGAGGAGCCAGTGCACACCACCTAGTCCTAAAGCTTTTATTTTTGTGCCCTGTCTCCTGCGGAGCCGCTAATCCCCATGGTCCTGACGGAGTCCCAGCATCCACTACGGACTACGAGAAATAGATTTATCGGTAAGTAAAATCTTATTTTCTCTATTGGCAGAAAGCTTCTGGATCCAGGATTATCACAGGGCTCTAGGCAAACAATGTTCCTCAATCTTCTATTTAAATCGATGAAAGTGGATGTTGTACTGAGGCGGGTAAAAGCATTTGTGAAGAGATTATTGCAAGTCACCTGTTGCCAAAAGCCATCTTTCATCTGTGGAGCTTTATACCTTGTATCTGAGATTTTCAAACTTAAGCCAGGGCTGAAAATTTTGCTAGAGGAAAATGGGGTATGTATTTGATGTATCGTGTAATGCAGTGTTTCCCAAACTCTGAATTTACTCACACTAACAGTCAGTTGAGGCTCTTACTTTAAGTGGGGGGCTGCCACTACCCCCACCCTCGGAGAGGAGACATGAAGCCCCGGGTCCAGGCACCTGCACAATGGGTCCAGCAGGTGCCAGGTCCGGTGCATGTACAAATTCCCAGTTTCTATGGTCTACATCGACCGCAGCCTATAAAAGCTGGATTGGGCTGCTTAAAAGACAAGAAGCGGCTCCCTACAGGAAGCCAGCTCTGCATATCACAGCCCGGTCTGGCAGTCCTGGAGAGAGGAAACGCCTCCCAATGGGACTGCCTTCTGTGTCTGTGACTGGCACGTAGGACTTCCAACAGGAAGTCACTGCCAGTCACAGTGAAGCCAGTGCAGTCATGGACTGCATCTGGCTTCACTGACACTGAGAGGTGGGGCAGATTTAACCTGGAGGGGGCTGCAGTCCTGCATCCCATAGGTAAAATCTGCCACTGTTAACAGTCCATGTTTTAGTGATATCCATGATTGAGCACAGCTGGGTAAATCAAAGTAACTGAGGTACTATTTAAGTCACCTGTGCTCCAATATGGCTATCCTTAAAACCTGGACTGTGCCTTGAGTACCGTGGTTGGGAACACCTTGTGTAATGTATAAAAATATGTAAATTCATTTGTGAAACCTTTGTTCTACGGGGGAACCCAATTGTTTTGTTGGTGCCCACCGGAACAATTCAGTTGTTCACCCCAGTCGGATGCGAGTGCCGCATGTGCGCACCCATTAGTACTGGATTTAGCTGGGTTAAGTAATGCTTTGGCCACCCAAACTCCTGCTTCAGTGTCAAAAGCGACAAATTTTTGCACATTTTAGCTCGAAACGTAGAAGGCTACGAGCTGAAATATGTCCACTCATGGCTGTTTTTGCCTGAACAGAGAAACAATTGTGTTGCACTGTCATGCACCATCTAGTGGCAGCCGGGGGTAACAACAAACGAGTTCCCATCCCAAGGTGTGTGTATGTGTATACATACATATACTCAATAGGTACATACAGTTTGTGTAGGTAGGCCAATCCCAGGCCGTTTTTTCAATCCCGGGGATCGGGATTGAAAAACAATCAATCCCGGGGTTTCTGAGATACACGCCCAGCTGCCACGCCACCCCACCATAATTTACCATTGTTTAGTCAGGTGGATGGTAGGGTGGGTCGACTTACAGAGGACTGCGGTGCGGTGAGGTATGGGCACCTGTCTGACAGGCTGCGCAGCGTGACCTCTGACATGTCACACTGCACAGTGCACACAGCTGGGGGCAGGAGTCGTCGGGCAGCATCTGAGCCTGCAGAAGAGTGTCAACGCTGCCTGGCATTGAAAATAAAAGGGCGTTTGCTAATCCAAAAATCCCCGGGATTGGAAGCTCCAATACTGGATTTGAATCCTGGACAATTTTAGGCCTAAATTCCGGGATCCCACTGATCCTGGGATTGGCCACCTGTAATGTAATGTGTTCCCTCCTGAATACATGTAAATATATATAAATCTCCAAACACTATAGAAGTAGAATCTTTTCTAATAATGGATAATTCTGCATCTCAGTGTCTCACACTTTTATCACCTCTACCTATGAAATGTTTTGGCGTTATTTGCTTTGTGTAAAAGCTTAGAATGATGATGCTACTATTGGCATTGTTATTCTTCGTAACTTCTAATATAGGAATTGCCACAGCAGGTGGAGCCAGTTGGCAGGTTAACCCTTCCCCGCTGCCTCGACATTACAATTGCTTTCAAAAGTAATAATCTTCATTAATTTAAAAAATTCTATGGATGCTGCATCACATTATTGATAATAGCCTTTGGCATGATTGCTGTAAATATCACAAATCAAACTAAGAGAAGGCTGTTTGTGTTGTCCAAGGAAAATGATGAAGAGGAACACTTTCGTGACTTACCCGATGATGATGATGATAATGGTACTAGTATCCAGGATGAACAGGAAAGAGGAAATAATACTGATAATGAAACCTCTGGAAATGTTGCATCTGCTTCATGGATACACCAGCAGACTCTCCAAGGTAGCTATGCATAAATGGTTTAATAGCAAATATTGTTGATGTGTATGTCATCTGAGGAAGTGGACAGTCCTGAGACACTATGAATTTTTTTTTTTGGGGGGGGATGTTCATCAATTAGCATGGGAACGAATCACTTACTTGTACTTCTGTGCAGCTGTTCAACTATTTTATTCATATAAACACTTGGAGGGCTTTATTGACAATTTGGCGGCTGCTTACTGGTGGATTGGGGTGACGATTTAAAATGGCACTCGCAGTCAGTGTCCAGCACAACAGACTTTACATGTGCCATTTTAAATTTTCACCTCCAACCCGCCAGGAAGCAGCTGTTTCGTTAATAAAGCCCAGAGTCGTCTTGGGGGGAATAATGTGTTCTTGGCTCCAGGCACACACACAGACCTATTTATCAACGAGTTTTAGCTATTTAAAACTTGTTGTGAAGGATAAATGGTGCTCCAGCCAATCCGCTCCGAACTCTCATTTTTCAAACACATGAAAGTTAGAAGCTGATTGGCTGGAGCACCAAAGCATTGATAAATGGGCCCCTAAGGGGGAGATGTACTAAGCAGTGAAAAGAGTGGAGAAGTTGCCGATGGCAATCAATCAGCATTGAACTAACATTATTTGCATACTATAAACTTATACAGAGCAGCTGATTGGTTGCTATGGGCAACTTCACTCACTTCTCAACTCTTTCCACTGCTTAGTACATCTCCCCCTTAGTTAGTTTTGGGTGTGCTTAATTTCTGAGATCACTTATTAGGGGCAATCCTGTTAGCAACCTCGCGGCATGAGTAAGTGCGGTTATATGCTGTGTTTAAAATACCTCCAGATTCGCAGATTTCTCTAGCATCCATAAGGGATATTGGGGAAGTCTAGTACGATGGGGTATAGACGGGGTCCAAAGGAGCCGTTGCACGTTACATTTCTTCAACTGGGTGTGCTGGCTCCTCTCCTCTATGCCTCTTCCCACAGGCCGTTTAGAAAAAAAGTGCCCTACGGAGAGGATGCACACTCTGAAGCTCCAGAGAGTTTTCTTCAGTTTATTTTAAAACTTTGTTTTTTTCGGTATGCTGTTTGGGCAACAGCATTCCTGCACCATGGGAGTTAGGGGCGGACGGTCACCGGCCTTTGTAAGGTGTCAGAGCCGCTTCCCCGCTGCAGGACCACCGTCCTCCTTGTTGTACAGCAGGGCACTGTGCCTTAGCGGTCACAATTGCAGCACACCGCACACCCCTAACAATAGCCTGAAGATGACGACAGTGGTGAGTACAAACCGGGGGGCCCCGCTAGGGGGGTCCCTCGGCTCATGGTGCGGCAATAACGCAGGGGATCCATACGGGACCCTTCTGGGGGGAACCCGCTATAGTTCCCCTGTGTACACTGGCAGTGGTGGATAAAACTAGCACTTGCTGTGATGTTTTTACACTCCTAGGTACTTTGCCAGTATAAATATAACAAACTCTGGCGCCATTACAGGGGGCGGAGCTTCCTCAAAGCGGGACCAGCGGCATTTTGGTGCTTTCCTCTGCTTACAGCTGCAGCAGCAGGCGCACACAGCTCCTCCAGATACTCAGGAGGTGTAGCAAAGGGAGAGAGCCGCTATTGTACACGATCTGTGTCCTGGAAAGAACAAAAATTCTAGTGTTTCACTGTGGTATAACTGCTTGCAGCCTCACTGGGGCTATTTAGCTTGGGTGTGCTGTTCCCTTCTCTCTGTCTCCCTCTCACATACAGTAAGGGCAGACTTGCTATTGTATACTTGTCTGTGTGTATGTGTTTACTGTAAACATGGTAAAAAAAACAATTATGCAGTGTATGTCACACCAGATTCTCTACATCTGGTTCCATATCATGTGAACAATGTAGTCAGTACTCACAGCACAGTGAGGAGACAGGGGCTTGTGTGTGTGTGTGTGTGTGGGGGGGGGGGGGGGGGGTCAAGAGCCTTTCTGGCTAGGTGCCATAAAATCCATGTCAGATATGTAATCTCAGCTCGCTGCTAATGCTAAAAAAAAAATCTCAACTTCAGCAGGCTGTTGCAGACCTAGCTGCAAGGGAGCCCCCTCTCTAGATTAGGACCACAAAAGCGTGGATTTCCTGCTTTACTCTTAGACTCTGATGAGGAGACACAGGAGGAAGGGGAGGAATTGGATCCTGTTACTGGGGATTCCCCTTCTATGCAAGGTATTGTTCCCCTCATTCTAGCTATTCGAGACGTGTTACAGCTCCCTCTAGAGGACGCTGCAGCACAGCAGTCGTTTTTCTTAGCACAGAACAAACTCCGTGTTACTTTCCCTAATTCTGCAGAGTTAGATGACCTGTTCAAGTTAGCCTGGAAAAATCCAGATAAAAATTCCAAGTGTCAAGAGAAGAACCCCCAGCTGTTAACGTATCAGTGTCTCGCCTATCTAAAAAGGCGGTACTGCCAGCTTCGGGCTCCCTTACTATAAAGGACCCTGGGGATAGACTTCAGTGTAGTCTCTATTTTTCTGTCTACACAAAGGCAGGTATATCACAAAGATCGGTCATAGGTTGCTGGATGACTCGTGCCATTCATAAGTGGGCTACTCAAATTCAGGAGAGCCTCTCGGGATATGTCCCTGGTCACTACTGTGACTCTCATAAAACACATTCAGGAGACTGCACGCGTCTTGTGTGACTCTCTCAAGGAGATATACAATATTAATGCTAGGACCACTGCTATGGCAGTGTTGGCGCGCAGAGCTTTGTGGTTGCGTCAGTGGATAGCGGATGCAGAGTCTAAGCGCGGTGTAAAGTCTCTCCCTTTTTCAGGGGATTGGCTCTTCGGGGTGGAGTTGGATACATGGATTTCTAAAGTAACTGTGGGGAAATCCACGTTTGTCCCCTCTGGGGCCCCACCGCCTACCCATTCCTTTCGGTTTAACAGATTTAGATCTAGGGCCAGAGGTGCCTCCAATGCGGCAAGAGGCACCAGAGGTAAGACAAGAAAACCAGCAATCGCAGGTTCTCAGGAGAGCACCAGTTCAGCTTCCACTAAGGCTTCAGCATGACGGTGCCCACCCACCCTGAGGAGATCTTGAGGTGGGAGTTCGGCTGCGTCACTTCAGCCGCATCTGGGAAAGCTCCTGCCAGGATACCTGGGTAAAGGACCTCATTTCTCAGGTCTGTAAGCTGTAGTTCGATGGCACTCCTCCCCAACGATGGAGGATACACGTGTTACGCTGCAACAAGCCATCCCAAAATTGGTCCAGTCCCAAGTCATTGTTCCAGTGCCGCTGCAACAACAGGGAAAGGGTTACTACTCCAACCTGTTCGCGGTACCGAAACCGGACGGTTCGGTAAGGCCCATTTTGAAGGTAATGTTCTTGAACCCTTACCTAAAGGTTTTCTTGTTCAAGATGGAATCCTTGCGAGCAGTGATTGCGGGCTTGGAAGAACGGGTGTTCATGGTCTCACTGGATAAAAAAGGACGCCTATCTCCATATCCCAATTTGGACACCTCAACAGGCTTACCTGAGGTTTGCCCTGCTGAACAATCACTACTAGTTCCAGGCGCTACCTTTTGGCCTGTCCACAGTTCCGAGGGTGTTCACGAAGGGGATGGTGGAGATGATGTTCCAACTCCGGGTCAAGGGGGTCATTATTGTCCCTTATCTGGCCGATCCAGGTAGCTTTTATTGCTCCAGATAGACTGCACTATCCAACTTCTGTCACACCATTGGTGGATCCTCAATTTACAGACGTCCCTACTGGAGCAATCTCAGCGGTTCCTGGGAATGTTGCTGGATACTGTGGCCCAAAAAGTTCCTCCCAGTGGACAAAGCGAGAACACTTCAGGAGATGGTCCGAATGGTCCTCTGGCCTACGCGAATAACCATCCATCTGGACATAAGATTGTTGGGGAAGATGGTAGCCTCATACGAGGTGATCCGGTGTGGAAGGTTCCATGCCAGAACATTTCAATTGGAACTCCTGAGCAAGTGGCCTGGATCACATCTTCAGATGCACCAAATAATACGGCTGTCACCTCAGGCCAGGAGTTCCCTCCTGTGGTGGCTGCAGTCTTCCAACCTACTGGAAGGTCGAAGTTTCGGGATTCAGGATTGGATCCTCCTCATAACGGATACGAGTCTGAGGGGATGGGGCCGGTGGGCAACCAACTAACACCTACTTGCGAAGGAGGAACAAAAAGCAGGGCCTGCATGCGAGAGGTGTCAAAGATACTCCTCTGGGCAGAAATAAATGCAAGAGCAGTGTCTAAACATTACCACCGTATTTGGGAAAGAATACGTCTCTCGGTGTGAGAACAGGAAATTTCCTGCGGTGGAATTTCAACTTGGACGTTTTCTCCTTTTTCTGCAGTCAGGTGTGGATGTGAGCCTACCTTTGGGCTCCATAAAAGTCCATATTTCTGCCTTTTCCATTTTCTTTCAGAAACAATTGGCTTCTCCCTGAGGTTCAGACATTTTTAAAGGGGGTTCTGCACATCCAACCGGTCTTTGTACCTCCGACGGCACCTTTGGATTTCAACGTGGTGTTGCAGTTCCTGCAATCGGAATGGTTTGAGCCTTTACAGGACGTTGACGTCCTGTTTCTTACGTGGAAGGCCATCACGCTGTTGGCCTTGGCTTCTGCGAGGCGTGTGTTGGAGCTGGGGTTGTTGTCTCACAAAAGCCCCTATTTGATTTTTCATGAAGCTAGGGCTGAACTCGTCAGCAATTTCTTCCAAAGGTGGTGTCTACGTTTCATATCAACCAACCTATTGTGGTTCTGGTGGTTACCGACAACTCTGCTACTTCAAAGTGCTTGTATGTCGTGAGGGCTTTGAAGATCTATGTGAAGCGGACAGCTCGTCACAGAAAATCTGGCTTGCGGTTTGTTTTCTATGATCCCAATAAAATTGGGTGTCCTGCTTCAAAGCAGACGATTGCACGCTGGATCATGCTTACTATCCAGCATGCTTATTCCACGGCAGGTTTGCCGGTTCCAAAATCTGTACAGGCCCACTCTACTAGATCGGTGGGTTCTTCCTGGGCGACTGTCCGGGGTGTCTCGGCTTTACAGCTCTGCCGAGCAGCTGCTTGGTCAGGTTCGAACACGTTTGCAAAGTTCTACAAGTTTGATACTTTGGCCTCTGAGGACCTTCAGTTTGGTCAATCAGTTCTGCAGGAACCTCAGCACTCTCCCACCCGGTTTAGGAGCTTTGGTACATCCCTATGGTACTAATGTGGACCCTAGTATCCTCTAGGACGTAAGAGAAAATAGTATTTTAATTACCTACCGGTAAATCCTTTTCTCGTAGTCCATAGAGGATACTGGGCACCCGTGCTTCGTTTCTTCCTGCACTGTTACTTGGTTAAGTATTGTTGGCTCAGTGGTTGCTGTTACTGGTTTAAAGTTTGGTTAGCTTGGCTTTCCTCTAGTTTGTGTGTGCTGGTTCGGAATCTCACCACTATCCTTTTATATGCTTCTCTCAAAGTATGTCTGTCTCCTCGGACACAGTTTCCTAGACTGAGTCTGGTAGGAGGGGCATAGAGGGAGGAGCCAGAACACACTATCAATTTCATAAAATGCCCACAGCTCCTAGTGGACCCGTCTATACCCATGGTACTAATGTGGACCCCAGTATCCTCTACGGATTACAAGAAAAGGATTTACTGGTAGGTAATTAAAATCCTATTTTTAATTACCTACCGGTAAATCCTTTTCTCATGGACCATAAGGGATATTGGGCGCCCGCCTCAGTGCGTTGACTTTTCTGCAGGTTGTCTCTGTTATGTTTACCTGTTCAGCTGTTGCTGTTTTGTTTTCAGCTATTGCTGGTCGTTTTATGTTGGTGGTGTGCTGGTGTGTAAATCTCACCACTCCTTGTTATTTGTTCATTCTCTCAAGTATGTGGGAGGGGGCATAGAGGTGAGTAGCCAGCACACCAAGTGAAGAAATTTAAAGTGCACCGGCTCCTTTGGACCCCATCGTACTAGATTGCCCCAATATTCCGTATGGACTACGAGAAAAGGATTTACCAATAGGTAATTAAAATCCTATTTTAAACTGAGACTGAGCCGCTCAAACTGTTTATCCCAGCCATCATAATCGGATACCATATTACAGGTGCAAACGCTCCGGACTATTGCTGGAAGGGCAAGTATTTCTATTGCCACAGTGTGCAGTTCTATTCTGAATATTGGAAAATAAATTATTGGAGAGACATACTTTTCTTACTTCAGTGCTTAAGCTAGAAGGTACATCGTTCATCCTTTAAAACAAAGAGAGTATACTAAGGAGATTACGTTCTCCTTCAATTTCTCCATTATCAGCTTTTTAGGATTATTTAATACTAACCAAAGAAACTTTCTATTAATGACTTTATTTTGGTTATACTTTTACCAGAAATTATTGTTACATTGTATAGTTAGTGATATGTTATGAATTTGCTACAGATTTTTAGAAACAAATGTGATTGTCTGTTCAACATGTAATGGGATTTTTATCAATATTAATAATTTAAGATGAATTATTAATAAATAAAGTCTGTTTGCGCGTCTACTCTTCTCCCCCCCATCCCCCCCTTAACTAGGGGTGTTGCTAATACCCCAATTTTTGAGAGCAGCAAACAGCACAACAATAGTATGTTGTTTTGTGGGCGCCTTACCTTTCTAGTCGACCTAATAGGATTGTCTGCTATATGTTTAAGTGCCAGGTCCACATTAACATCCAGCTTATAACAGTTTTAGGGGGTAATTCAGACTGCATCGCTGCAGCAGCAGCAATCGCAGTCTGAATGACTTTGTGGAGTGCACCCCGGGAGCCCAGCGAGATACTGTTGACAGGCAGAGGCGGTCGCGTTGTGGGAGTGGGTGTGCCAAGAACTCCGGTGGTGGGGCGCAGTCCAGACAACGGAGGCATTATCCGGATCATTGCGGAGCGGGCCGCAGCAGCTGTGTGACACCACACGCAGCCGCTGCCATCCGGGATGCTGGGAGTTGTGGCCTGCCAGCGCGCAGGAGCTGCACATACAGGGAGCTACTCACCAGGTGCAAAAACATAGCTGCCGTGCAATGCATTTGCACATGTGCAGGGGGTTAGGGCCTGACATGTGGGGCGGACTAGCCCTGTGATGGGCGCCCCCCCCCTCCACCGCATGTCTGTGAAACTGATCGTAGATGTGCATAATTTAGCACATCTATGATCAGATCTGATTTAGGCCCTTCCTTTCTTAAACATTGTAGCTGCTGTCCTCTTGCTGAAGTACATGATGCAGCAGTTGAACTGAGCTAGTGAATGCAAAATGTACACCCACAAGTGGGTCATTTCAACCCCACCTTCAGGCACTCAGTTTTCAAGTTGGTGCCTGCAGCAGCAGCTCACTTAACAGAGGGCAGCCCTGAAAAGCTTTAGAAGAAGACTTCAAGGGCCTCGGTGCTGTTATGTCAGTGTGACATTCAGTGCTGCGACTCCATCACCCCCAAGCGGCGTTGCATACTCCCGCGGCCTGTTCCTGGGTACATGCGGCGGAGGCGCTCTGGCTTCAGGCACACGGTCGCAGACGCTCTCCTGGTTCGAGTGGGAGGAGGTAAGAGGGTCCCCCAGGCGGGACGGGCCATTAAATCGTGTTCCGTCCGCGACCTAGGGAGATGGGTAACTGAGCTGGCGTGGACACTGTCACCGAGCAGGGACCCCACTATACCACCGGGACGTATTGAGTACAGGTCGGGTGTACCAACACCCCATTTAATAAGGCACACAGTACCCGTGGTGGAAATCAAGCATGGGGGAGTCGGCGCTTGACCTATAGCACCAGCCCATTGCGCCATCTACTGCAGATATTCCCGCCCTGGAGCTGCCTCACACTCTCCCTCACTCCCTGACTGAGACGTTGGGCGCCATCTTCTAAGCATAGCTGCGGCTGGTCTCTGGGATTGCAGGGCAAGGTCTCCCTCGTAAATCCACCTGTATACAGGCTGTGACTTTACAAACACTTGAGTATTCTACATGTCTTTATACAGACAGCGTTAGTTAAGAGAGAGTGTACCTATTACAGGATATATTGTACGAGTAGTCTGATATATACCTCTGGTCTAGGCCGTGCTGTGTTATATATCTGTACATATACTAGTCCAGTGCAGTTTTATTGTCATAATAATTATTATCTACATTTCCTGTGACTATGTGTGCCTGTATCTGCTGTGTGGTTTCACTTGCAGTGTTTTCCAGATATATCACTATATTCTGTACCCTAAGGGACTAGGTGCATCTGGGTCATATATATATAGTGCGGCTTGTGTACTGTGTATTCAGTCACATACTAACTGATTTATTCGCAGGTATTGTATTCTGTCTGGCTTTATCGTACTAAAGAAGGGCAGTAAGTCTGTGTACGCTCCTGCATCATGCAGAGCATGCGCCAAAGATTTACCTGAGGGGGAAGTTTTGTATGATGGTCTGTGTACTGTGTGTCATACATCTCCAAGTCAGTCTGCAGCTCCTATAACCAATCAGGAGCCACCCTGGGCTGCGTTCACAAACCTACTGGGTACTCTGGTAGAATGCCTTAAGCCCCTTATGGGACCAACTGTGCCATTACAGCCACAAATTGTCCTTATGGTTCATCCGTCTTGGGCAGAAACCAGTTGCAGCAATTAAATCAATCCTTGGTCAGACACAAATCTACTCCAGGTCACTCTCGTGTCTCTGGGTCATCTAAGAGGGCTGCTTCCTCTTCACAATCCACAAATCTCTCTGATGTTTCATCTGAAGAGGAGGGGGGAGCATACTGTCCTGTCAGACACTCAATCAGGTGTTTCTGACGAGGATTCTCCATTACAAATTGATGTCCCTGCCCTAGTGGTTGCTATTAAGCAAATCCTACAAATCACTGATGAGGCTTCCACTTCTGTGGCTAAGAAAACTGATATGTTTTAATGGCAGGAGGTGGTAAAAAAAAATCTATTACCCTATTTTGATCATTTGGTGGACAGTCAGCAGGAGCCTTGGTCTAATCTAGGGAAGAAATTGTATCCGGACTCCAGGTCGACAACAAAAAGGTCGACACACCCTAGGTCGACGCCAATTGGTCGCCATGGACAAAAGGTCGACATGGAAAAAGGTCGACATGAGTTTTTCACAATTTTTTTCTTTTTTGGAACCTTTTCATATTTAACGATCCACGTGGACTACGATTGGAACGGTAATCTGTGCCGAGCGAAGCGGTAGCGGAGCGAAGGCACCATGCCCGAAGCATGGCGAGCCAAGCGAGGGGACGCGGTGCACTAATTGGGGTTCCCAGTCACTCTACGAAGAAAACTACACCAAAAAAACATAAAAAAAACTCATGTCGACCTTTTTCCATGTCGACCTTGTTCCTGTCAACCTTTTGACCATGTCGACCTAAGGTGTGTCAACCAATTGGTGTCGACCTAAGTTGTGTCGACCTTTTTGTTGTCGATCCTGAGTCCCAGACCCGGAAGAAATTCCCTCTGTCTAAACGGGCCTTGGCTCGCTATCCTCTCCCTGCAGAGTTATGTAACTAGTGCCTAGTGGTGTCGTCTACTCTGCCTGTCACCACTGTCACTTCACTGAAGGAACCGACAGATAAGTGTGTGGAGGGATGCCTGAAATCTATTTACTCCCTTACAGGTGCTGTACATAGACCCACTATTGCAACTTCTTTGGCTGCAAAAGGGTATTGAAGCATGGGTTCAGGCATTAGAGGAAGAGCTGCCCGAGGATATATCTGACAATGCCAGACAATACCTGTCTCACATTACCACCACCGCCTATTACATTCAGAAGGCATCCTCTGAGGCGGGTGTGTTGGCAGCCAAGGCGTTGACTACGTCTGTCCTGGCTCGCCATATTCTGTGGTTGAGGTCATGGAAGGTGGACCTAGACTCCAAAATAAAGCTTGGGGGTGCTCCCCTTTAAGGGGGACATTTTGTTTGGGGAAGACCTAAATAATATTGTCTGAATTGGCGGCTGCTAAGACTGCTTTTCTCCCAAATGCTAATCCTTCTCCACAGCAGGCTAAAGGGACCACTTTTCGTTCCTTTCATCTTCAAGGGAAAGCAAAAGGTCAGGCATACCCAAGACAATCTCGTGCTCCCAAAACCACTAAGCCCAAGGCAAAGCAGTCCTGGGCGGCCCATCAGCCTGCTTCCAAACAAGACAAGCTAGCCGCATGACGGTGCAGGCCTCTCCCTGGAGGACCCCAGGGTGGTCGGCCGACTTCTGCAGTTCACCCAGGTCTGGTTAAAAACTACTTCAGACACATGGGTGCGGGGAGTTGACTCTCACGGGTATGCAGTCTCTTTCAAGAGACGTTCTCCTCGCCAGTTTTGCACCACGGTTATCCCTTTGGATCTGTTAAAGGCGCAAGCTCTGCAAAAGGTTGTGAGTTCTTTCCTGAATACAGGAGTGGTAGTGCCGGTTCCTTTATCCCAGAGAGGCAGAGGTTACTACTCGACCCTGTTTCTAGTTCCGAAACCCAATGGGTCTTTCTGGCCTATCCTCAACCTCAAATTACTGCAGAAGTTTGTGAGTGTCCAAGTTCCATATGGAAACCCTGCGCTCAATTGTACAGGCTATGGAACCCAGAGCTATATATGGTATCCCTGGATATACAGGATGTGTACCTGCATATACCTATTGCCATGTTGCAACAGCAGTATCAGCTGTTTGCTATTTGCAGCCTTCACTATCAGTTCCAGGCTCTGCCATTTGGACTGGCTACGGCTCCTCGGATCTCCACCAAGGTCATGGCCGTTATGACGGCCTATCTCTGTCGCCAGGAAATCAGGATCCTGCCATATCTGGACAACTTGCTGATTCTGACATACTCCCACAGTCCTCCTCAGTCATCTGTAACTGACGGTAAGCTTCCTACAAGCCCACGGGTGGCTCATCAATTGGAAGAAATCCTTGCTGGTCCCAGCTCAGAGCATGGTGTACCTGGGGGCACTCCTGGACACACAGGGTCAGCAGCTGTTTCTGTCTCAAAAAAAAAAAAAAGTGTTGAGACTTCAAGACAGGATAAGATGCATCATTTGTCGCCCCAGAGTGTCGATACACTCTGCGATGCAAGTACTTGGCCTGATGGTGTCGGCATTCGACATGATGGAGTACGCTCTGTTTTACTCCTGCCTTCTGCAGAGATTAATACTTTACAAGTGGGACGGACTACCTCATCGGATCAGATCTCACATGATCACTTTAACTCCAGAGGTTCGTCTGTCGCTGACCTGGTGGCTACAGGACCAGCAGTTGAGCAGGGGCCGTCCCTTCAGTCCGAGGGGATGGAGTGCAGTGTTGGAGCATTACCCCTTTCAGCGTCGCTGGACCAAGGAGGAAGCACTACTACCAATAATCATTCTGGAGTTCCGGCAGTGTTCAATGCATTGACCCTCGCCCTGCCTCTGGTACCGAACAGGCCGGTTCAAATACGGTCAGACAATGCCACCATGGTGGCTTACGTAAACTATCAAGGCGGCACTCAAACCCACATAGCCATGATGGAAGTGTCAGAGATCCTTTGTTGGGCGAACAACATCTACCAGCAATATCGGCAGTGTTCATTCCGGGCGTCCTAAACAGGGAAGCGGACTTCCTCAGTTGCCATGACGTGCACGCCGGAGAGTGGAGTCTTCATCCAGAAGTCTGTCAACTCCTAGTGGACAAGTGGGGCCTACCAGATGTAGACCTGATGGCGCCTCGACACAATCGCATGGTTCCGGTCTTTGGCTCAAGGACCAGGGATCCTCAAGCAGCGTTCATGGATGCACTAGCAATTCCATGGAACATTAGGCTGCCCTATGTGTTCCCTCCAGTGTCACTCCTGCCCAGGGTCCTTTGGAAGTTCAAACAAGAAGGAAGAATACTACTTCTGGTCGCTCCAGCATGGCCCAAACTGCATTGGTTCTTTGACCTACAGGGTCTATCGACAAAGCATTCCCTTCTACTTGCTCAGCGCCCAGACCTCCTCGTACACGGCCCTTGTCTTTATCCGGACCTGGCTAGACTGGCTTTGGTGGCGTGGCTCTTGAAGCTTCATTCCTGAGGTCCAAAGGATTCTCTGAGGCAGTCATCCAAACTTTGTTGGAAGCCCGCAAACCGGTATCTGCCCGGATTTATTACAGGGTTTGTAATTCTTTCTTCACCTGGTGTGCTGTTAAGAATTATGATGCATACAGATTCAGAACTTCCAGAATTCTGGCTTTTCTGCAGCTCTTCCTGGATTTAGCCCTACGTCTGGCCTCCCTCAAGGTTCATATATCTGTCTTGTCGGTTTGGTTTTAGAGAAAAATTGTTTCTAGACCTGACGTTCATACATTCACTCAGTGTGTCTTACGGATTCAGCCTCCCTATGTCCCTCCTGTCTGTTGTCCTGAATGACCTGCAAGAGTCTGCATTTGAACCTCTAGAGTCGGCGGACTTTAAATGGCTTACAGCCAAGGTCTTGTTTTTACTGGGTATTGCCTCTGCTAGAAGGGTGTCGGTACTTTGTCCTGACGTCGACCCTTTCTGGTAGTTCATCGTGACCGGGCAGTTCATTGCCCTGACGAAGAGCACCAACTCGATACGCGTTGGCCTGTGACAGGATGATCAACTTCAGGTTTGGACAGAGCGCTGCAGCTGGAATCCAATTTGAGTGAGGGAGCCCAGTATCCAGAATCTGGTGCTTCCAACTAAGATCTACACGCTCAAATTTGATTCTCAATCTGGTAAACGCCTCCATTCCCCTTTTATATCAGTATTGTTAATCAATGTTTGTTTAATAAATTGTCAAAACAGTATTGCGCTATGTGGGGTTTTTAATTTCTTGTTCCCACATATTCTATTGAGAACATACCGTTGGGAATAACCAGTGACGATCTACACATTAATTAATGACTGGAAAACAACATTGATCTGGTAAAGCCTCCAATTCATCTAACGTTGGAGGCACATATAAATTTTTCTTAATATTGAGTCTTCTGTTATTTTCACTCATATGGGGCATATTTGAAACAATATCACACTATGTATATTGTTTTCATTTATTCACATGATCTTTGACGCTCGACGTATAAGAAGCATATCCATTTGAAATATCCGTCCAGATTATGGATATAAATCCATATTTTGAGATAAGTATCAATTTGGCACCTAAGGTGTTGCATGCAGGCACTCATTTCTGATAGAACCTAAGCGCACCAGACTCTGTCACCATCGCACTTTTTTAAGTCTACATTTTGGTTATAGGGTATAACCATGACAGAGAATCACTGCCGCATAGTCAGCGCCACTAAGATACCTCTACCTGTATTAACCAGTTCTTATAACTCGCCCAGGTTATTTACCTAAGGTGGTGTCCTCTTTTCATCTTAACCAGGAGATTGTGATACCGGCCATTATCTCTTCTGTTTTGTCCACCAAAGAGCGGTCTTTGGATGTGGTACAGGCTCTTCGTATATATGTGGAGAGGACTGCCTCTATCAGGAGGTCAGATTTTCTTTTTGTTTTGTTTGGTTTTTGGAAACGTGGCTGGCCTGCGAATAAGCAAACCTTGGCCAGATGGATTAGAATGGTGATTGCACAAGCTTATGCACAGGCTGGACTCCCAGCTCCTGCTGCTATTAATGCCCATTCAACTCTGTCTGTTCGACCTTCTCGGGCGGCCCGCCGTGGCGCGTTCGCAGAACAATTGTGCAAGGCGGCTATGTGGTTATCTGAACACGTTTATAAGGTTCTATGCCTTTGATACTTCCGCCTCCCAGGATGCTTCCTTTGGAGGCTGGGTTCTCAGTCACACTAAGTCGCGTCCTCTCCCTTGAGGAACTGCTTTAGGACATCCCCGATGTTTTCCTGTGGAAACCAATGTAACCTTCTGCAGAAAAAGAGAGCTATGGTAGACTTACCATTGTTAACTCTCTTTCTGCTAGGTACATTGTGTTCCTCAGGACGCCCACCTTGACGCACCTAGCTTCTATGGGTTTGTATGGCATTTGCCGCTGGTTCCTTCTCCTGTTGTGAAAATGTGATTCTATGTGACTAACATCTACCTTCTCTCTTACCTGCTCCTGCATTGGACTGGTTAGAGCAAGCATGTCCAAACTGCGGCCCTCCAGCTGGTGTGAAACTACATATCCCAGCATGCCCTGACACAGTTTTGCTGTCAGAGAATGGTAAAGCTGTGTCAGGGCATGCTGTGATGTGTAGTTTCTCAACAGCTGGAGGGCCGCAGTTTGGACATGCCTGGGTTAGAGAAACTGTACACTCAGTGCCTGTAGGCGGGGTTATAGAGGAGGCCCCAATGCATCCTGGGACAGCCTAAAGCTCTAGCCTGTTGGTGCCTCTGGATCAAGATCCACTCTACACCCCAATGTTTCCCTGTGGAACCCAATGTACCTCGCAGAAAGAGAGTTAACCAATGGTAAGTCTACCATAACTCTCCTTTTTCCATGGCTTCTGTTATGTATTAAAATAATATATAAAATACTTGATAAAGTAATAATTTGTACAATTATTTAATTGCACTTTTATCACAGGATATGGCTAATATCCTCTAATGTACGCTAATTAATATGTTATTACTTAAAATTACTGTATATTTTTGCAGCATCGCAAAATGTCCTAATTGATGCTAGTAAACCAAGTATATGTATAAAGGTACTACCCTTCTAAATCTACCAAGGTCCCCAAGTGGGCCTATTGTTACAATGAGATAAAGCTACAGAAAATAGTGATCAATACCACCTAGTTTTCTCTGACGTCCTAAGTGGATGCTGGGACTCCGTAAGGACCATGGTGAATAGCGGCTCCGCAGGAGACTGGGCACAACTAAAGAAAGCTTTAGGACTACCTGGTGTGCACTGGCTCCTCCCTCTATGACCCTCCTCCAGACCTCAGTTAGAATTTTGTGCCAGGCTGAGCTGGATGCACACTAGGGGCTCTCCTGAGCTCTTAGAAAAAGAAAGTTTATTTTAGGTTTTTTATTTTCAGTGAGATCTGCTGGCAACAGACTCACTGCTACGAGGGACTAAGGGGAGAGAAGCGAACCTACCTGCTTGCAGCTAGCTTGGGCTTCTAGGCTACTGGACACCATTAGCTCCAGCGGGATCGAACACAGGCCCAGCCTCGGTCGTCCGGTCCCGGAGCCGCGCCGCCGTCCCCCTTACAGAGCCAGAAGCAAGAAGACGGTCCTGGAAATCGGCGGCAGAAGACTTCGGTCTTCATCAAGGTAGCGCACAGCACTGCAGCTGTGCGCCATTGCTTCCCATGCACACCTCACACTCCGGTCACTGCTGGGGGGGGGCGCCCTGGGCTGCAATATTGAGTACCTTGGCTGGCAAATAACACATAATATAGTCATAGAGACTATATATGTGTAAAATACCCCTGCCAGATATCCATATAAAAAAGCGGGAGAAGTCCGCCGAAAAAGGGGCGGGGCTATCTCCCTCAGCACACTGGCGCCATTTTCCCTCACAGCTCCGCTGGAAGGATCGCTCCCAGGCTCTCCCCTGCAGTTTCCAGACTACATAGGGTAAAAAAGAGAGGGGGGGCACTAAATTTAGGCGCAATATTGTGTATACAAGCAGCTATTGGGAAAAATCACTCAGTTATAGTGTTAATCCCTGTGTTATATAGCGCTGTTGGTGTGTGCTGGCATACTCTCTCTCTGTCTCCCCAAAGGGCTTTGTGGGGTCCTGTCCTCAATCAGAGCATTCCCTGTGTGTGTGCGGTGTGTCGGTACAGCTGTGTCGACATGTTTGATGAGGAGGCTTATGTGGAGGCGGAGCAGGTGCCGATAAATGTGATGTCACCCCCTGCGGGGCCGACACCTGAGTGGTTGGACTTGTGGAAGGAATTACGTGAAAGTGTCAACTCCTTACATAAAAGGTTTGACGACGTAGCAGATGTGGGACAGCTGGCTTCTCAGCTTGTGCCTGCCCAGCTGTCTCAAAAGCCATCAGGGGCTCTAAAACGCCCGCTACCTCAGATGGCAGACACAGATGTCGACACGGATACTGAATCCAGTGTCGACGACGATGAGACTAATGTACATTCCAATAGGGCCACACGTTACGTGATTGCGGCAATGAAAAATGTGTTGCACATTTCTGATATTACCCCAGGAACCACAAAAAAGGGTATTATGTTTGGGGAGAAAAAACTACCAGTGGTTTTTCCCCCATCTGAGGAATTGAATGAAGTGTGTGAAGAAGCGTGGGCTTCCCCCGATAAGTAACTGGTAATTTCTAAAAGGTTACTAATGGCGTACCCTTTCCCGCCAGAGGATAGGTCACGTTGGGAAACATCCCCTAGGGTGGATAAAGCGCTCACACGTCTGTCAAAGAAGGTGGCACTACCGTCTCCGGACACGGCCGCCCTAAAGGAGCCTGCTGATAGAAAGCAGGAGGCTATCCTGAAGTCTGTATATACACACTCAGGTATTATACTGAGACCAGCTATTGCTTCAGCATGGATGTGCAGTGCTGCAGCTGCGTGGTCAGATTCCCTGTCAGAAAATATTGATACCCTAGACAGGGACACTATATTGCTAACCATAGAGCATATAAAAGACGCAGTCTTATACATAAGAGATGCACAGAGGGATATTTGCCGGCTGGCATCTAAAATAAGTGCAATGTCCATTTCTGCCAGGAGAGGATTATGGACTCGGCAGTGGACGGGTGATGCAGATTCTAAAAGGCACATGGAAGTTTTGCCTTATAAGGGTGAGGAGTTGTTTGGGGATGGTCTCTCGGACCTAGTTTCCACAGCGACAGCTGGAAAGTCAGCATATTTACCCCACGTTCCCTCACAGCCAAAGAAAGCACCGTATTATCAGGTACAGTCCTTTCGGCCCCAGAAAGGCAAGCGGGTTAAAGGTGCGTCCTTTCTGCCCAGAGGTAGAGGTAGAGGGAAAAAGCTGCAGCATACAGCCAGTTCCCAGGAACAAAAGTCCTCCCCCGCTTCCTCTAAGTCCACCGCATGACGCTGGGGCTCCACAGGCGGAGCCAGGTACGGTGGGGGCCCGTCTCAAGAACTTCAGCAATCAGTGGGCTCGCTCACGGGTGGATCCCTGGATTCTTCAAGTGGTATCTCAGGGGTACAAGCTGGAATTCGAGACGTCTCCCCCTCGCCGTTTCCTCAAATCTGCCTTGCCAACAACTCCCTCAGACAGGGAGGCAGTGCTAAAGGCAATTCACAAGCTGTATTCCCAGCAGGTGATAGTCAAGGTGCCCCTCCTTCAACAAGGACGGGGTTACTATTCCACAATGTTTGTGGTACCGAAACCGGATGGTTCGGTGAGACCCATTTTAAATTTGAAATCCTTGAACACTTATATAAAAAAATTCAAGTTCAAGATGGAATCGCTCAGGGCGGTTATTTCAAGCCTGGACGAGGGGGATTACATGGTATCACTGGACATCAAGGATGCTTACCTGCATGTCCCCATTTACCATCCTCACCAGGAGTACCTCAGATTTGTGGTACAGGATTGTCATTACCAATTCCAGACGTTGCCGTTTGGTCTGTCCACGGCACCGAGGGTATTTACCAAAGTAATGGCCGAAGTGATGATACTCCTTCGAAAAAAGGGAGTTTTAATTATCCCGTACTTGGACGATCTCCTGATAAAGGCGAGGTCCAGGGAGCAGTTGTTGGTCGGGGTAGCACTATCTCGGGAGGTGCTACAACAGCACGGTTGGATTCTAAATATTCCAAAGTCACAGCTGGTCCCTACGACACGTCTACTGTTCCTGGGGATGGTTCTGGACACAGAACCAAAAAAAGTGTTTCTCCCGGAGGAGAAAGTCAAGGAGCTGTCATCTCTAGTCAGAGGCCTCCTGAAACCAAAACAGGTGTCGGTGCATCACTGCACGCGAGTCCTGGGAAAAATGGTAGCTTCCTACGAAGCAATTCCATTCGGCAGGTTCCATGCAAGGACTTTTCAGTGGGACCTGTTGGACAAGTGGTCCGGATCGCATCTTCAGATGCATCGGCTGATAACCCTGTCTCCAAGGACCAGGGTGTCTCTGCTGTGGTGGCTGCAGAGTGCTCATCTTCAAGAGGGCCGCAGATTCGGCATACAGGACTGGGTCCTGGTGACCACGGATGCCAGCCTTCGAGGCTGGGGGGCAGTCACACAGGGAAGAAACTTCCAAGGACTATGGTCAAGTCAGGAGACTTCCCTACACATAAATATTCTGGAACTGAGGGCCATTTACAATGCCCTAAGTCAGGCAAGACCCTGCTTCGAAACCAGCCGGTACTGATCCAGTCAGACAACATCACGGCAGTCGCCCATGTAAACCGACAGGGCGGCACAAGAAGCAGGATGGCGATGGCAGAAGCCACAAGGATTCTCCGTTGGGCGGAAAATCACGTGTTAGCACTGTCAGCAGTGTTCATTCCGGGAGTGGACAACTGGGAAGAAGACTTCCTCAGCAGGCACGACCTCCACCCGGGAGAGTGGGGACTTCATCCAGAAGTCTTCCAGCTGATTGTAAACCGTTGGGAACGGCCACAGGTGGACATGATGGCGTCCCGCCTAAACAAAAAGCTAGAAAGATATTGCGCCAGGTCGAGAGACCCTCAGGCAATAGCTGTGGACGCTCTAATGACACCGTGGGTGTACCAGTCGGTTTATGTGTTCCCTCCTCTTCCTCTCATACCCAAGGTACTGAGGATAATAAGGAAAAGAGGAGTAAGAACTATACTCATTGTTCCGGATTGGCCAAGAAGAGCTTGGTACCCGGAACTTCAAGAAATGATCTCAGAGGACCCATGGCCTCTGCCGCTCAGACAGGACCTGCTGCAGCAGGGGCCCTGTCTGTTCCAAGACTTACCGCGGCTGCGTTTGACGGCATGGCGGTTGAACGCCGGATCCTGAAGGAAAAGGGCATTCCGGAGGAAGTTATCCCTACGCTGATTAAAGCTAGGAAAGAAGTGACCGCAAACCATTATCACCGCATATGGCGAAAATATGTTGCGTGGTGTGAGGCCAGGAAGGCCCCAACGGAGGAATTTCAGCTGGGCCGTTTTCTGCACTTCCTACAGTCAGGAGTGACTATGGGCCTAAAATTGGGTTCCATTAAGGTCCAGATTTCGGCTCTATCGATTTTCTTCCAGAAAGAACTAGCTTCCCTACCTGAAGTTCAGACATTTGTTAAGGGAGTGCTGCATATTCAGCCCCCTTTTGTGCCTCCAGTGGCACCTTGGGATCTCAACGTGGTGTTGGATTTCCTAAAGTCACATTGGTTTGAGCCACTTAAAACCGTGGAGCTAAAATATCTCACGTGGAAAGTGGTCATGCTGTTGGCCTTGGCTTCGGCCAGGCGTGTGTCAGAATTGGCGGCTTTGTCATGTAAAAGCCCTTATCTGATTTTCCATATGGATAGGGCAGAATTGAGGACTCGTCCCCAGTTTCTCCCTAAGGTGGTATCAGCCTTTCATTTGAACCAACCTATTGTGGTGCCTGCGGCTACTAAAGACTTGGAGGATTCCAAGTTGTTGGACGTAGTCAGGGCCCTGAAAATTTATGTTTCCAGGACAGCTAGTGTCAGGAAAACTGACTCGCTATTTATCCTGTATGCACCCAACAAGCTGGGTGCTCCTGCTTCAAAGCAGGCTATTGCTCGCTGGATCTGTAGTACGATTCAGCTTGCACATTCTGCGGCTGGACTGCTGCATCCTAAATCAGTGAAAGCCCATTCCACGAGGAAGGTGGGCTCTTCTTGGGCGGCTGCCCGAGGGGTCTCGGCTTTACAACTTTGCTGAGCAGCTACTTGGTCGGGGTCAAACACATTTGCTAAATTCTACAAGTTTGATACCCTGGCTGATGAGGACCTAGAGTTTGCTCATTCGGTGCTGCAGAGTCATCCGCACTCTCCCGCCCGTTTGGGAGCTTTGGTATAATCCCCATGGTCCTTACGGAGTCCCAGCATCCACTTAGGACGTCAGAGAAAATAAGATTTTACTCACCGGTAAATCTATTTCTCGTAGTCCGTAGTGGATGCTGGGCGCCCATCCCAAGTGCGGATTGTCTGCAATACTTGTATATAGTTATTGTTTAACTAAAGGGTTATTGTTGAGCCATCTGTTGAGAGGCTCAGATATAGGCCCTCATTCCGAGTTGATCGGTCGCAAGGCGAATTTAGCAGAGTTACACACGCTAAGCCTACGCCTACTGGGAGTGAATCTTAGCTTCTTAAAATTGCGACCGATGTATTCGCAATATTGCGATTACAAACTACTTAGCAGTTTCAGAGTAGCTTCAGACTTACTCTGCCTGTGCGATCAGTTCAGTGCTTGTCGTTCCTGGTTTGACGTCACAAACACACCCAGCGTTCGCCCAGACACTCCTCCGTTTCTTCAGCCACTCCTGCGTTTTTTCCGGAAACGGTAGCGTTTTCATCCACACGCCCCTAAAACGCTGTGTTTCCGCCCAGTAACACCCATTTCCTGTCAATCACATTACGATCGCCGGAGCGATGAAAAAGCCGTGAGTAAAAATACTATCTTCATTGTTAAATTACTTGGCGCAGTCGCAGTGCGAATATTGCGCATGCGTACTAAGCGGATTTTCATTGCGATGCGATGAAAAATACCGACCGATCAACTCGGAATGAGGGCCATAGTTCATACTGTTAACTGGGTATAGTATCACGAGTTATACGGTGTGGCTGGTATGAGTCTTACCCGGGATTCCAAATCCTTCCTTATTGTGTCAGCTCTTCCGGGCACAGTATCCTAACTGAGGTCTGGAGGAGGGTCATAGAGGGAGGAGCCAGTGCACACCAGGTAGTCCTAAAGCTTTCTTTAGTTGTGCCCAGTCTCCTGCGGAGCCGCTATTCCCCATGGTCCTTACGGAGTCCCAGCATCCACTACGGACTACGAGAATTAGATTTACCGGTGAGTAAAATCTTATTTTCTACTTTTGAAGTTTTGTTTCTATTCTTTAACTATATGGAAATACCACAGCCTGTGATTTTATCACCAAGCTCTTCTTTGATCATATTATAATCCCATATAGGGCATTATTTAAATTTCATTGATTTACACAATTATTTTATTTGTATTTTGCGCATTGCAATCATAGACACACATGGGGATCATAATAGATATATACCTTATGTATTCTGAGGACAGTTCCATGACCACTGTATACCAACTTTTATATTTGCTAATGTTACGGTAGTTGGAATATACAGCTTTTCAATTTTCAATACAAGGAACATTTTTAAAGTGTTTTTTTTTATTTGTAATTTTTTTTACACGTTTACTAGTTGTAGAGTATCTCCAAATGGAGTTTTTTCATCTTTCTCAATTATTTGTGAAACTATCACTAATTGTATGGATCCCCATCAGCCCAAACATTATTGGATTTAATCCTGATTATTCGCACATTGTTCTAGTTCTGCTAATTATTTTTTTCTCAGGGAATCTATGCTTGAGATCCAATGCAGAATCTATTTTGCCTATGGCAGCTTCAAGAAATAATATAGCTACAGTATGTGATCATGTAAAAAATAAAAAAAGTAATTTCAGTGATCAAGACCATGTAATTGTCCCCGAAAACAAAGTTATTTGAATTACTTTTTATTTATTTATTTTTATTTAGGCATAAATAAAGCAAGCCATTATGATCCTTTGAATAGAAATGCTTTATTCTGTGGCGCTGATAACACAAGTCTTTGGGAGCTTAAGAAGGTAAACAAGCTTCCATTTGTCTTTGTGTGTAATCTAGGTAATGATAGCTTTAATCATTATTTAGTGTATAAGTATGTACTGTATGCTGACTTTCATTTTATTCTAATACAGCTATCTGAACACTTTCATCCATCCGTTGCACTATTTGCAAAAACCATCTTGGAGGTAAGATTACTTTTGTCGTTTTAGTTTGAAATCGTGTAATTGCTCTTTTATCACACATGGACGTTGCTAACTTCTCAAAATACCCAATGGACGACCCTCAGACAATCTCACCATTTTAGTTATTGCTCTTACTACGACTTTGGGATTATCATCATTTAAAATATAGCTGTTAAAGCAGAATTTTGTGAATTAAATATGTTTCTGCAGCGGGGTACACTGGGCTCCACAAGGAAAGACATAGGGGTGTAGAGTAGGATCTTGATCCGAGGCACCAACAGGCTGAAAAGCTTTGACTGTTCACACAATGCATAGCGCCGCCTCCTCTATAACCCCGCCTCCCTGCACAGGAGCTCAGTTTTGTAGTTGGTGCCGCAGATAGCAGGCACATAACAGAGGGGCTGTGCTGGGAAGCCCTGAGAAGAGCTTTTTAGAAGAAAAGTGAAGACTTCAAGGGCAGCAGCAGTGTGTATATGTCTTTTGACATTCACTGCTGCAGCTCCATCTCTCCCCAGCGGCGCTGTACACTCCCGAGCCCTGGTTGCCGGGTAACTGCAGCAGGAGGCTCCGGTTTTCTTCCATGGTCAGGCACACACGAAGGGGGCTCTCCGGGATCGCGTGGCCGCGCTTCGGGAGGTGGTGAGTGGGACCCGTACTTTATCGCGATCTGGCGCGGTCAGTGGGAGGCGGGTCGCGTGCGCTGGCAGTGGACACTGTGGCAGTACAGGCGATCCCACTAGATCACCAGGGCATGGGTGCAGGTCAGGTTTTCCCTTAAAGCCATTTTAATAGTAGCCCACAGTAGCCGGTGGTTTTGCCAGCAGGGGGATAAGGCTTAGACCTGGAGCCCCTCCCCCAGCCCCAGGGCGGCATTTCCTGCAAATGTTCCCGCCCTAGAGCTGCATATCTGTCTTTTCCTCACTCCCTGTCAGTGTCTGGGTGCCATTTCTCTCAGCTACACTGTTCCTGGGACTGTTTGGGCAAATCCTCCTGTGTAAAGCCGCCTGGTTGTCAGCGCTGTGACTTTACATGACACTTAAGTATTCTACCTGCCTTTTTAGTCAGTGTTAGTAAGAAAGAGTACATTTAGTCAGAGTTTTCTAGTACAATTACCCTGTGATATACATCCAGTTCTTACTGTGCAGTGTTATGTCTATTGACTACATAGCTATATAAGCTGGTCCAGTGCAGTATTATTGTTAGTAATAACCTCTGCATTGTATAACTGTGACTATATGTGTGTGCATTAGCTTGCTGAGTGGTTTCCATTTCGTGTCTCTCACTCAACTTGCTATCCCTATATTCTCTAACCTGAGCGGGCTTGGTGCATCAGGTTTTATAATAATATAGGATATTCACAAGATATACTCTAATACGTATTTTTCTCTGTGATTTTAGTCACCGTATCTCTCCTGTGTCCCTGCTTGTGCTGACTACACTGCGCAGGGGTTTGGGGAAGAGGTATTGTGCTGCTGCCAATTGTACTGTGTTACCTGATACTGCAAGTTATATCATGTCTGCTTCTGAGGGTAACGGTTCTGGGGCGGAACACACTGCTGGTGTTGCTGAAGCCACAGATCCATATGAGGAGAATATAGCAGCTGTGGGTTCTGGTTCTGGGGGCTCCTTGCCCCCCAGTGGAACTGTGGCAACCGAGGTCCATAATGACCCACCGTGGGCTGATTTTTCCATGCTTCTGCATACGCTAGTTAATAAATGAAGACCCCCTATGGGACCCCCTATGCCGGTGCAATCGTATGTGGGCCCTGCAGCTAACCCGCCGTGGGCGGACAATTTATCTGCTCAGTTGAAGAAGTTGAACCAGTCCCTGACTACTAAAAAGTCTGACCCTCGCTCGCCTAAGCCCAAGTGGTCCTCTAACCGAGCTCTTATCTCCTCACAATCCACTGCTGTCACTGACGCCTCGTCTGATGAAGATGGCACTTACACTGACCCCACAGATTCTGACTCAGATACTGCTGATGGAGAGGGTGGTTCACATGTGGATGTCCCTGATCTTTTGGAGGCTATTAAGTTGATTTTACAGATTACGGATGATCCCGAGCCATCCGTCCCTCCTAAGAAACCAGATAGGTTCAAGCGTCAGAAGGTGGTTAAACAAGTTTTACCTCACTCTGACCACCTAGTGGATATACGTCAGGAACCCTGGGAAAACCCGGGTAAGAAGTTTGTGCCTCAAAAGAAGATGCTGGCTCGCTATCCAGTAGACTCGCATGTGGCTAGGATGGTGGTTTCCTCAGCTCTACCTGTCACTACCGTTGCGTCTCTAAAAGAGCCTACGGATAAATGTGTGGAGGGTTGTCTAAAAGCGATTTTCTCCCTCACGGGTGCTGCACAAAGGCCCACTATTGCAGCAACATGGGCTGCAGAGGCTATTGAAGCATGGGCGTTGGAGTTAGAAGCTGAAATCTCTTCTGACCATGCTAGACAATGCTTGTCATATATTGTCACAGCTTCTCGCTATATTAAAGAGGCGGCTTCTGATGCCGGTATCCTAGCAGCCAAGGTCTCTACTACATCAGTCCTGGCTCGCCGGATTTTGTGGCTGAGATCCTGGTCTGTGGATCTGGACTCTAGAAAAACCCTGGAGGTACTCCCTTTCAAGGGAGATATTCTGTTTGGGGAGGACTTAAATAAGATTGTGGATGACTTGGCTACGGCCAAAACCGCCTGTCTGCCAAGTATCGCTCCTTCTGTCTCGAAGGCTAAAGGTACTTCCTTTTGCCCCTTTCGTCCTTCAGGTAAAGCAAAAGGTCAGGCGTACAACAAGCAGGCCCGCACTTCCAAACCTGGTAAGCCAAAGCCCAAAAGAGCCTGGGCTGCCTGTCGGCCAGCTTCCAAGACTAAGCCTTCCGCATGACGGGGCGGGCTTCCCCCTGGGGGATCCCAGGGTGGGGGGCCGGCTTCTAGGGTATAACCAGGAATGGTTGAAGACCACTTCAGATGCCTGGGTACGGGAAGTAGTCACTCAAGGTTACGCCATAGCCTTCAAAAACCGACCCCCTCATCGATTTTGCCAGATTTTGACAGACGTCCCGTTGGACCAGACAAAGGCAAACACTCTACATTCGGTGGTACAGACCCTCCTGGATACAGGAGTCTTAGTACAGGTGCCTCTTGCGCAGAGGGGCCGGGGGTACTATTCTCCGGTGTTTCTAGTCCCGAAACCGAATGGGTCCTCCCGGCCCATTCTCAACCTCAAGGCATTGAACAGGTTTGTGAAGGTTTTCAAGTTCCGTATGGAAACCCTTCGCTCTATAGTCCTGGCCTTGGAACCTGGGGACTACATGGTCTCCCTGGACATACAGGATGCTTACCTGCATATTCCTATAGCAGCGTCACATCAGCAATACCTGAGGTTTGCGATTGCAACCTCCATTACCAATTTCGGGCGTTACCTTTTGGTTTAACTACGGCTCAGCGAGTCTTCACCAAAGTTATGGCGGTAATGACCCTGGTACTCCGCTGTCAAGGGGTCAGGATACTGCCGTATCTGGACGACTTGTTAATCCTGACAAATTCCCCAGAACTTCTCCTACGTCATCTGGATATGACTGTCCAGTTTCTACAAACCCACGGGTGGTTCATCAACTGGAAGAAATCCTCCCTGGTCCCTGCTGAGAGCATGGTGCACCTGGGAGCGCTATTGGACACTCACAACCAGCGGTTGTTCTTGTCTCAGGAGAAAGTCCTGAAGCTTCAGGACAGGATTCGTTGCTTCCTTTCTCGTCCGCAAGTGTCGATACATTCGGCGATTCAGGTGCTGGGCCTCATGGTATCAGCATTTGACATGGTGGAGTATGCTCCATTCCATTCTCGCCCCCTCCAGAAGCTGATTCTAGCCAAGTGGGACGGCCTGCCTCACCGGATCAGGTCTCACATGATCTCATTGACTCCGGAGGTCCGTCTGTCGCTGCTATGGTGGCTCCAGTACCGACAATTGTGCAGGGGCCGTCCATTCTGGATATCCAACTGGGTCCTATTGACGACTGATGCCAGTCTAAGAGGTTGGGGCGCAGTGCTGGAGCAACACTCCCTTCAGGGTCGGTGGACCAAGGAGGAATCTCTCCTCTCGATCAACATTCTGGAATTGCGGGCGTTCTTCAATGCGTTGAACCTGGCCCAGCATTTAATTCAGAACCGTCCTGTTCAGGTACAGTCGGACAACGCCACCACAGTGGCTTACATAAATCATCAAGGCGGCACTCGAAGCCGCTTGGCAATGAAGGAAGTCTCACGGATTCTACATTGGCGGAACGCCATCTACCGGCCATATCGGCAATATTCATTCCGGGAGTCCTGAATTGGGAAGCGGACTTTCTCAGTCGTCAGGACGCACATGCCGGCGAGTGGGGCCTCCATCCAGAAGTGTTTCAACTACTAGTGGAACAGTGGTGCCTTCCAGACGTGGATCTGATGGCGTCTCGACACAATCACAAGGTTCCGGTCTTCGGAGCAAGGACCAGGGATCCTGAAGCAGCATTCGTGGATGCGCTGGCGGTGCCGTGGAGGTTTCGGCTGCCGTACGTGTTCCCTCCGGTGTCACTCCTGCCCAGGGTAATTCGGAAGTTCAAGCAAGAAAAAGGAAATCTGCTTCTCATAGCTCCAGCGTGGCCCAGACGGCACTGGTTCTCAGAACCGCAGGGCCTATTGTCAGAGTGTCCAATTCTACTTCCACAACGCCCAGACCTCCTCGTTCAGGGCCCCTTTGTCTACCAGGACCTAGCCCGGCTATCTTTGACGGCGTGGCTCTTGAAGCTTCAGTCTTAAGGGCTAAAGGGTTTTCTGAGGTGGTCATTCAAACTATGTTGCGGGCCCGGAAACCGGCTTCGGCTCGGATTTACTATAAGGTATGGCATTCTTACTTTGTTTGGTGCGCATCTCACGATTATGACTCTTCCAAGTTTAGTATAGCCAAGTTGTTGGCTTTTCTTCAGCAGGGCATGGACTTAGGCCTGCGTCTGGCCACCCTCAAGGTTCAAATATCTGCCTTGTCGGTGTGGTTTCAGAGAAAAATTGCCCGATGTGCATACCTATACTCAGGGTGTGTTGCGTATCCAACTTCCCTATGTGCTGCCTGTGGCTCCTTGGGACTTGTCGGTGGTTTTGAAGGCGCTACAAGAGTCTCCATTTGAACCTGTTTGTTCAGCTGATCTTAAGTGGCTTTCCCTTAAGGTGGTGTTTCTGCTGGCTATTGCCTCAGCTAGAAGAGTGTAGGATTTGGGTGCCTTGTCCTGTAGTTCCCCATATCTGATATTTCACCGTGACCGGGCGGTTCTTTGGACTCGTCCCAGATATTTACCTAAGGTGGTTTCTTTGTTCAACCTTAACCAGGAGATTGTGGTTCCGGCACTTGTTTCTCCTGATCTGTCTCCCAAAGAGCGGTCTTTGGATGTGGTACGGGCTCTCCATATCTATGTGAAGAGAACTGCTTCTATTAGGAAATCTGATTCTCTCTTTGTGCTGTTTGGATTTCACAAACGGGGCTGGCCTGCTCACAAGCAGACTTTGGCCAGATGGATTAGAATGGTGATTGCACATGCTTATGTGAGGGCTGGTCTGTCAGCTTCTGCTCACATTTCGGCCCATTCTACTCGGTCTGTTGGACCTTCTTTGGCGGCCTAACGTGGTGCGACCCTTGAACAATTGTGCAAGGCGGCTACGTGGTCCTCAGTGAACACGTTCATAAGGTTCTAAGCCTTCGATACTGCCGCTTCCCAGGATGCTTCCTTTGGACGCCGGGTTCTTGTGCCCGCTACAGTGCAAACGGGGACCTCCCATAAGGAACTGCTTTAGGACATCCCCTGTGTCTTTCCTTGTGGAGCCCAGTGTACCCCGCAGCAGAAAACGAGTTTTATGGTAAGAACTTACCTTTGTTAAAACTCTTTCTGCGAGGTGCACTGGGCTCCACATGGCGCCCACCCTGACGCACTTAGCTTCTTTGGGTTGGTATGGCATTAGCCGCTGACACTTCTGTCGTGAGAGTGTGGTGTATGTGGCTACTAACCGTTGTCATCTCTCTTCCTGCTACTGCATTGGGCTGGTTAACTAAAAACTGATCTCCTGTGCAGGGAGGTGTGGTTATAGAGAAGGCGGCGCTATACATTCTGGGAACAGTCAAAGCTTTTCAGCCTGTTGGTGCCTCGGATCAAGATCCTACTCTACACCCCTATGTCTTTCCTTTGTTAAGCCCAGTGTACCTCGCAGAAAGAGTTTTAACAAAGGTAAGTTCTTACCATAAAACTCGTTTTTCATTCATACGTTATCTTCGTATATTGTCTTTTTATCTATTTGTACTTTTTCTACACATTACCTTTTTTAATCCTCATGTGCTTTGGTTCTTTCACCTCAATAAAAAACAGTAAACCTTCCTTTTCCAATAGTTAACTGTATAAAAGTGGTATATAAAGTATTTTACTTATAATACATATATACAGTTGCACACACAGTCTTGCACATGAAGTTTACACATGTATCCATTATAGTCATGTTCAATATAATTGATAAAGGGAGAGATTTATCAAATCTTAGAGAGAGATAAAGTGGAGAAGTTGCTCATAACAATTGGCTTATAACTATCGTTTTTCTAACACAGCTTGTACAATGACAGAAGCTAATAGGTTGGTATAGCAATAAGGTTAGTTTTGATGCAGATGGTATATATCCTTACAATGGGTAAAACTTGAATAAAGTAAACCTTTTTATATATATATTTTTTTTTAATGTAGTTTGCAAATAATGACGCTTTCTTGCGCAAACTCACCCAAGCAGTAATTGGCCTAAGTAAGTATGCCACCATCCTGTTACGCCCAGCGACTAGCAGGCAGGCCTATCCATCATGCATGAGGAAACTGCTCTGGGCATGCGTAGGCCAAATTCACACAAGTTACACCACGCCAACTAGCCTAGTACTCTGTCTGCATCAGACCAGTATGTAGAAGTAGCATTGGAAACAATTGTGCATTTGCTTTCTATCTTAACTCATGTTATTTATGTCATACAATAAATATTCTTCCATGCGCTCCCAAAATAAAGTCCTACCTTGACCTGGAAAAATAATGACAATTCACGTGGGTGGACTAAAAAAAGATTTAAATATAAATAAATAAATATATATATATATATATATATATATATATATATATATAATTTCTCTTACGTCTTAGAGGATGCTGGGGTCCATATTAGTACCATGGGGTATAGACTGGTCCACCAGGAGCCATTGGCACTTTAAGAGTTTGAGTGTGTGTGCTGGCTCCTCCCTCAATGCCCCTCCCACCAGACTCAGTCTAGAAACTGTGCCCGAGGAGACGACATACTTCGAGAGAAGGATTATACACAGATAGTGGTGAGATTCATACCAGCTCACACATATAAGGCACGTCAAGTCAACTAGCTTGAACTACTCAGCAACAGCTGAAACTTTACTTACCAAGTAACAATGCAGTACTCCACTAAAATGGAGTTGTACTGAACCAAACTACGACTACGAGAAAAGGATTTACCAGTAGGTAACCAAAATCATATTTTCTCTTACGTCCTAGAGGATGGCGTACACAGTACACAGAAAATGGTTTAGTTTAGTTTAGTTTACAAAATGTGCCCGGGAGACTGGCTGCACATCAGTGAAGCTCTACTGAGTTTGGTGTATAGAGGGTTCCGCAGGAGCCATGGGCACTTTAAGACCTTTTCAGAGTGTGAACTGGCTCCTCCCTCTATGCCCCTACTCCAGACCTCAGTATAGGAACTGTGCCCAGGGAGACGGACAATTTGAGAAAAGGAATTACTTTTAAGTTAATGGTGAGATTCATACCAGCTCACACTTCAACCATGCCGCATAACATGGCATTCATCAAAACACATGCCAACGAGCATGAACATTACAGCAAACATGCTGAAAATTTTTAACAAATTAACAACTGCAGGTAAAGTACACACTGGGCTGGGTGCCCAGCATCCTGGACGGACTAGGAGAAAAGGATTTACCGGTAGGTATTAAAATCCTGTTTTCTCATACGTCCTAGAGGATGCTGGGGTCCACTTCAGTACCATGGGGTTATACCAAAGCTCCAGTACGGGCGGGAGAGTGCGGATGTTCCTGCAGTACCGATTGACCAAATTTCATGTCATCAACAGCCAAGGTGTCAAACTTATAAAACTTAGCAAACGTGTTTGTCCCTGACCAAGTAGCAGCTCAGCAAAGCTGTAATGCCGAGACCGCCCCCCCAGGCAGCCGCCCAGGATAAGCCCACCTTTCTTGTAGAATGGGCATTCACAGAATCCGGCATTGGCAATCCTGCCGTGGAATGAGCATGTTGAATCATACCTCTGATCCAGCGCGCAATTGTCTGCTTAGAAGCAGGACACCCAATCTTGTTGGGAGCATACAGGACAAACAGAGCTTCTGTTTTCCGTATCCGAGCTGTTCTGCGACATAAATTCTCAAAGCCCTGACCACATCCAGAGACTTTGAAGCAGCGAAGGTATCAGTAGCCACTGGCACCACAATAGGTTGGTTTATATGGAAAGAAGAAACCACCTTTGGAAGAAATTGCTGACGAGTTCTTAACTCCGCCCTATCTTCATGGAAAATCAAGTAAGGGCTCTTGTGAGAGAAGGCCCCTAACTCAGACACCCTCCTTGCGGATGCCAAGGCCAACAGAATGACCACTTTCCAAGTGAGAAACTTCAGCTCTATCTCCTGGAGAGGTTCAAACCAATCCAATTGAAGGAACTGCAACACCACGTTAGGATCCCATGGTGCCACAGGAGGCACAAATGGAGGTTGGATGTGCAGAGCCCCTTTCACTAATGTCTGAACTTCTGGAAGGGAGGCCAATTGTTTCTGAAAACAACAGACAAGGCTGAACCCAATCGTAGGCCCGTATCCACACCCGCCTGGAGAAAATGGAGAAAACGTCCTAACTGAAACTCTTCCGTTGGAGCCTTCTTGGTTTCACACCAAGACACACATATTTTCAACAAATACGGTGGTAATGTCTAGACGTTACTCCTTTCCTGGCCTGAATAAGAGTGGGAATGACTTCTTTGGGAATACCCTTTCGGGCTAGGATCCGGCGCTCAACAGCCATGCCGTCAAACGTAGCCGCGGTAAGTCTTGATACACACACGGCCCCTGCTGCAGCAGGTCCTCGCGAAGAGGAAGAGGCCGAGGATATTCTATGAGCAACTCCTGAAGATCTGGATACCAAGCCCTCCTTGGCCAGTCTGGGACAATGAGGATCGCTCGAACCCCTGTTCTTCTTATGATCTTGAGAACTTTCGGTATGAGTGGAAGTGGAGGATAAACATATACCGAGCGAAACACCCACTGGGTCACTAGTGCATCCACTGCTATTGCTTGAGGGCCTCTCGACCTGGAACAATATCTCTCAAGCTTCTTATTGAGGAAAATTATTGTACCACTCGCGCTCACACACTCTATACCTAAGTGTGTTTAGGCAGCACTCACAGAAGAAGCTAAAACCCCTTATAAGCTTCAGAATCAATACAAATCTATAAGGATCTGTCGGCGCCTTATGATTGAAATGCAGATATTTTACCACACACCTCAATAATAATGTATAATAATTTTACTGTTATAACTGTGCGGCAATCAACATATAATGTTTATGAATACGTACAAAAGATGTCACGAACAGAGAAAGGGAAAAGGAAGGAAGAAAGAAAACACATAGAAAAAAAAAAGAAAGAAAAATTTTTATCTAAATGATGTCTCTAAATGACAGAATATGGGGATATGGTGCTGGTGAGCAAATGATTATGTAAGTCCACTATAGAGTGTGGCGTCCCACTGGCTCTATAAGGGGGTCCGGTATAAAGGTCAGTCCAGAGCTCTTGTACGGGATGCAGCAGCGGTGATGTCCTTATGAGACAAGAAGTGTGTATTGGTGTCTTTCTACAGGGACCCCCCAAAGACCTGTCACCTCTACGAAGATTTCTTGGTGGAGGCCCCATCCTCCTGGATGGAGATCGTGTCTGCTGAGGAAGTCTGCTTCCCAGTTGTCCACTCCCGGAATGAAAATTACCGACAGAGCTCTTGCATGTCTTACTGCCCAGAGGAGAATCTTTGTCACTTCTGCCATTGCCGCTCTGCTTTTCGTTCCACCCTGATGGTTTATGTACGCGACTGCTGTTACATTGTCCGACTGGATCTGTATGGGTTGATCTTGAAGAAGATGCCCCGCTTGTAGAAGGCCGTTGTAAATGGCTCTCAACTCCAGAACGTTTATGTGAAGACAAGTTTCTTGACTTGACCAACTTCCTTGGAAGCTTTCCCCCTGTGTGACTGCTCCCCAGCCTCGGAGACTTGCATCCGTGGTTACTAGGACCCAGTCCTGAATCCCGAACCTGTGTCTCTCTAGTAGGTGAGAACTGTGTAGCCACCACAAGAGCGAAATTCTGGCTTTGGAAGACGGGATTATCCTCTGATGCATGTGTAGGTGGGATCCGGACCACTTGTCCAACAGGTCCCACTGGAATACTCTGGCATGGAATCGGCCAAACTGTATTGCCTCGTAGGCCGCTACTATCTTTCCCAACAACCGAATGCATTGATGAATCGTCACTCTTGTTGGTTTCAGAATTTGTTTGACCATTCTCTGGATTTCCAGAGCCTTTTCTACTGGAAAAAATACCCTCTACACCTCTGTGTCCAGTATCATCCCCAGAAAAGACAATCTTGTCGTTTGTTCCAACTGTGACTTTGGAAAATTTATGATCCAACCATGTTGTTGAAGTATTGTCAAGGAGAGTGCAATGTTCTGCACCAACCTTTCTCTGGACCTCGCGTTTATCAGGAGATCGTCCAGGTAAGGAATCATATTGACTCCTTGCTGTTGAAGGAGGACCATAATTTCCGCCATCATCTTGGTGAACACTCTCGGTGCCGTGGAGACTCCGAATGGCAATGTCTGAAATTGGTAATGACAATTCTGTATTGCGAATCTCAGATAAGCTTGATGTGGAGGATAAATGGGAACATGTAAGTAGGCATCTTTTATGTCCACTAACACCAAGAAGTCCCCCTCCTCTAGACTGGAAATCACTGCCCTCAGAGATTCCATCTTGAACTTGAACCTTTGCAGGTAGAGATTCAGAGTTTTCAGGTTTAGAATCGGTGTGATCGAGCCGTCTGGCTTCGGAACTACGAATAGGCTTGAATAAAACCCTTCTCCTTGTTGTAACAAGGGAACCAGGACAATGACTTGATCCTGACACAATTTTTGTATTGCTGCTGCCACCACTTCCCTGTCTGGGATAGAAGCTGGTAAGGTCGATTTGAAAAATCGGCATGGGGGAATGTCTTGAAACTCACGTTTTTACCCGTGGGACACTATTTGTACGACCCATGGGTCCAGGCCAGATTGAATCCAGAACTGACTGAAGAGTTTTAGACGTGTCCCCACCTGAGCGGACTCCCGCAATGGAGCCCCAGCATCATGCTGAAGATTTGGCAGAATCAGAGGTTTATTTCTGCTCCTGTGATCCTGGAGACACTGTGGACTTTTTTTTCTCTTTTCCCCTTCCTATACCCGCAAAGAAAGGGGAACCTTTACCCTTTTTGTATTTATTGGGCCGAAAGGACTGCATCTGAGAGTGATGTCTTTTTTGCAGGAGCATTAGGCAAGAATGTCGACTTACCCGCAGTAGCCGCAGAAACTAAAGCATCCAGCCCATCTCCAAACAAGGTCTCACTTTTATACGGGAGAGCCTCCATATTCCTTTTGGAATCTGCATCAGCATTCTATTGGCGAATCCACAACGCCTTCCGTGCTGAGATTGCCATGGTAGCGGCTCTTTATCCAAAGAGACCAATATCTTTCATGGCTTCTAGCATGTACGCAGCAGCGTCTTTGATATGACCTAACTTTAGGAGTATCTCGTCTCTATCTATTGTGTCAATGTCTGATGACAGTTTTCTGACCACTTTTCAATAGCACTACTCACCCATGCACAGGCAATGGTAGGCTTGAGTAGTGTCCCATTGGCCACATAAATAGATTTCAACGTATTTTCTAACTTGCGGTCTGCCGGCTCCTTAAGTGAAGCCGTCCCAGGCGCAGGGAGAATCGCCTTTTTTGTTAACCGTGACAGGGCACTGTCTAAAACAGGGGGTGACTCCCACCTTTTCCTGTCCTCTGCAGGGAAAGGGTAAGCTACCTGAATTCTTTTGGGAACCTGAAATTTCTTTTCAGGATTTGGTACTGAAGTGGACCCCAGCATCCTCTACGGACTAGGAGAAAAGGATTTACCGGTAGGTATTAAAATCCTGTTTTTACACATTACAGCACACAGCGTCCCCCTTTTTACACATTACGGCAGCCAGAGTCCCCTTTTTACACATTACGGCAGACAGAAAAGAAAGAATTATACTTACTCTCTCCGCTGTCTCAGGCTCCTCGGTGCAGCTTCTGGTAGAGATCACCGGTAGGAGAGGAGGAGGAGGAGGGAGTTGCAGCAGCGCTGTGTAATTGGTGAAGGCGCTGCTGCAGCTGTCCCTGTCTTTCACCATAGGCTGTTCTCCCCCGCTGGGATGTGGTTCCCAGCATTCACAGCGTCGGAGAACAGCCTAAGGTGTAGGAAAGGGACAACAGCAGCAGCGCCTCCACCAGTTACACAGCGCTGCTGCGGCTCCCTCCTCCTTTTTTTCCCCCCGTGGCCGCTGCACTCCTCTCTTCGGCGGCTGTGTGCTGCGGGCGGCGGTTGCACACAGCGGCATGTAATGAGTCAGTTTGACTCATTACATGTCGCGTTGCTTTGGGCCCCTGGGCAGTGGCCGGCCCCAGTTCAAGGCACTGCCTGCACTGGCGGTAGTTCCGCCACTGCTGAAGATAGTTTTTAATGACATTGGCTGTATATTTATGGTCATTGTCCTGCTGCAGAATACATTTGGAGTCAATCAGACGCCTCCCTGATGGTTTTAACTTGTGCAGAACACACGTTTATGTACATTTTCTTTTATCCTATTTATGTCTTTATGCTGATTTTACCCTATAAAGTATAGTCTTTTGGAAATGTATAAGGAAACGGCTAGCGACAGTGGCGAAGCACCATCTTTCTTGATTCCTCTACATTTGCAGGAACCACTGTGAGATCCTAGGTGCTAGGTGCCAGGGGCAGCATAAGTATAGGAGCGTGTCAGATCATCATCAGCTCACTTTTATTTTAAACATAAGGTTATAACAGGCCAAAAATCTTAATGTTTTGAATATGAAAAATCCCCCCATATCTTGGTGATCTGAAAACATTTTCTTCCTACAGGGAAATTCTATCCAGTACACAGGCGATCCCCTGCAAGATTTCACACTTATGAGATTTCTGGACCGCTTTGTGTATCGCAATCCAAAACAACCAAAACTTCAAGGTAATACTTTAATAGCTGTGTCAGAAAAAGGATTATGTAACAAATTACCTTCTTTGGTATTCCGTGGATATTTATGGGTGATGAATATTTTTATTTGTTCTTTTCATGAAAAAGTAGCACTAACATTACATTATCTTGCCTCCATCACTCACCTCTTTCTCTTCTTATCCCATTTTTATTTCACATTTTGTGTGTCCACAATAGTTTTATGAAACATTTATAACAATAGAGGCTATTAATGTATGCTTATTAGCACTGCCCAGTTCACTTTTAACCATTTTGGCCATTACCGTCAGTGGGCATAGCCCAACTTCCCCATCAGGTTAGCTTTGTTTGATGGGTATGTAACAGAACTCCTAGCTACTTGTTTTAAGAATGTTTGTAATATAGAGGATTTAAATTCAATGTGTAATAATACATTTTTATATTTTCAGAGAATAACAGAGGATATTTAATGCATCAAAAGAAAAAGAAGCTTTACATGAATGAACAGATACATCCAGGTAGAAATATTAGCTTTTTCCAAAAGTTATATAAACTTCTAGATTTGAATTGCTGTGTTGGGTCTGTTCAGCTCAAGTCTTGTAAATGCATAAAAAGTGCTAAATAATACCCAATTGTTGAGGTCTATTCGTCATCCAGCCCTATCTGCCCTCCGTTTACTTTTGTATCCAAATTGCCACAGCTGTGGATACCATACTAGTGGGGCAATTCAATATTTCTTCGAAAAGCAACTGTTCCCATTAGTCCAACCCTTGTGCCGCTAATTACTAAAGGTGGACGTTTACTGTGCTGGTTTAGACCTCGCAGTTTTACTGTGCGTATGTGAACTGACCACACCCGTGCACAGAGCCAGAGGGAACAGGATGTCCCTTTGCAGCCAGGACCTCCTTCCTGTAAGAAGGAGCCGTTTTTTGGCCATTAACATTATCTGAAGAATGGCATCAGTTCCTGCAGTGAAACTCCAAAAACTCAATTATTACCAAGCCTTTTGAGGCTTGGTCATAATTGAAAAATTGAACAGCAATAATGTGATAAAAATCTTTGATATTCATTGAAATGCATTTTCTAGTTAACAGCACCATGTTTATTGAAAAAGAAGAAAGCGAAATACCAGTTGATGAAGTTTTCTTCCACAGGTAAAATAAAAAAAAAAAAAAAAGGACAAAAAGTGTGTGTATGTATGTGTATATGTGTGTGTGTGTGTGTGTGTGTGTGTGTATATGTGTGTGTGTGTATATATTATGTGTGTGTGTATATTTAGATAAAATATATATAGAGAGAAATAATATGCTATGCAACAATGGAAACATTTACTACAGTGTAGCTGAAAGGGACGAAATATCATGTACGATAAATTAAATTATGTCAGGCACCCAGGTCCATGCCGAGCAAGACAAATATAAGTTCAGTAATTAAAGCTACATTTTATTATAATACTTACAATATCTATTTCAATAGGAACTGTAATAAGCTACGAAATATATATATAAAAAAAGTTGGATAAGATTACTTTCTATAATGAAAGAATAGTCCGTAAAGTTAAGTGTATTAACACCGGGGGCGTGGCTACGACGGCTGAGGAGTAGGCAGCAGAGTTCGGGAGCTCCCCGGCCATTAACTCCTGCAATCAATCCTGACCCCCTCTGGTGTCTCTGCCCGGCCGGAATCTATCACCACAGGCTGTGGGCACCGGCGGGCACCTCATCGCGCACTCTCCGGGACTCGTGGAGCGGCATTTCCCGACTTCCAGCCCTGCGGCCTGCACCTCCTCCGGATCCCCGGCCTCGATTTTCGGCGACCCGGACCGCGAGTCGACCGCAGCTCGAACGGCGGGTTGCTGCTGCTGCCGGAAGCCGCTGAGAGTCTGGAAACAGGGGATAACATCTCCTCTGCCTGTCGGGCCGTGATCTGGGGCCCTGGTAGCTGGAAAAGATTAAGGTACTCCTGGGGAAGGGGAAGAGGCACGGCGGCCATCTTAGAAGCTGATTATAGGCTGCTGCCCACGCATGGTCACATGTAAAATCACCTGATGGGATTCACATATTCTCATATGCCCTGCGAACTGTCCCTGCATTCTGAGACCTTTCTGCATGCTGCTCTCTCCCATTCCTGACAGGATCCTTTAATGCACACTGATTTCTTCTACTACTACTCTCCTAATGACTATGCTAATACCTACCTGAGACTGGAGACAAACTCAGCTATTTATTGTGCACTGCCCTTCCAATATAACATACTGGAACTGCACTTAAATCAGATCTGCCTACACTGCTGTGCTGCACCAATTTCTCACAGTGTACTACGTACCATCATCCTATTTTACTATTCTGACATATTGACTGTACGCGGCTGATTCCCGCCACTGATTATACGCGGCCTGGCTGCGTCCGTCATCTAGCCACAACCCTATACTATAGCCTTAATCTGGGAAGTGTGTGACTGCTCCTGCTCAGCATGGTGGGGGGCGGCCGGAGTGCGGCCGCGGCCAAACTTGAAAAATTTACCAGGCAACCCAACCCTAGGGCTGCACCGGCTCCTTCTCAAGAAGCCTCTCCAACACACTCGACCTTCCCTCCTGAGACAGCGGTTGATTCCCCGGAAGTGGTGGGGGCCCCGTCTATTCAACAAGTGCTGGAGGCTATAGCCGGCAGTGAACAGCGTCTCTCCGATAAGATGGAAAAGGTGCAGTGCGATCTCTCCTTGCTCCGCCAAGATGTACAGCGTATCCGAGAGAGAGTGGGTGAGGCGGAGACACGGGTCTCCAACCTGGAAGATTTATGTGGTACCCTTAAGCAATCTGTATCCGGGGTGACCCAGCAGGTCTCCTCACTTCAAACCAAGCTCCTAGACATGGAGGGACGGCTGCGTAGGAACAACGTCAGATTCGTAGGCCTGCCTGAAAAAGAAGAGGGTCCGCAGCCGGAGGAATTCCTCGAATCCTGGCTTAAAGAACTATATGGCGCTGAGTCCTTTACGGCCCATTTTACGGTGGAGCGTGCACATAGGATACCATCTCGGCCTTTACCCCCAGGTGCCCCTCCTCGCACCTTCATCGCTAAATTCCTGCACTATAAAGACCGTGACTCGGTTCTCCGTTTAGGTCGCACGAAGGGCCCGCTGATCCGCAATGGAGTTAGGGTTTCGGCCTTCCCGGACTTTGCCGCTGACGTCCAGAAGGACCGTGCCCAGTTTATGCCCATCAAAAGACGGCTGCGAGACCTCAACATTTCATACTCTATGCTGTTTCCCTCAAGGCTCCGAGTTGTGGCGGATGGGGAGACCAAGTTTTTCAACTCCCCCAGAGAGGCGGCCCAGTGGCTGGACAGATATGCACCGGGTGCTCGGCAACTGGCTCCGGAGTGATCTCCTACGAAAACAGCCCGGGGTTTGATCCACCGGAGGCTTGATCATGGTTCGGGGAGCCCCCTCTCTTTGCACTGGTGGCTCAAGACTTGTACGGCCAAGCGGCGTTGGCTAGAGAAGGGTTGGAGGTTCAGTTAAGAATCTAGCCTTCCTAGCGCTTGGTAGCTAGCTGATTGTTCGGGATATAAGTATGCCGAAGTTGGGGGTGGTATACGGGGAGGGAATGGTTATTTGGGAAGCTGCTAGTTGCGTTTCCTTTTACTATTTTTGGGGTTTTATTTTTTTCTTTAGTTTGTTATTTTTCTTATTCAAGTATTTACGGAGGCAAGGATGTTTCATATTTAGATGCTGTGGCTTACAACGCAGGGCTCATATACGTCATGTTTTATGGGTATTGATAATGCTTATACTCAAAATGTATTTTGGGAGAGGTCCATCCGGGAGGTGTATAGAGTTTATAGGGGGTCATGATTAATCTGAAAATTCTGGCATGGAATGTTCGAGGTCTGAATAACAACATCAAACGCTCTTTGATACTAAATATGATTAAGAAATATGACCCGGATATTGCATGCCTCAGTGAGACCCACTTGGAGGGACAGAGGTTACTGTCCTTACGACGGGCCTGGGTGGGCTGGGCATATCATGCCTCCCACTCCTCCTTTTCTAGGGGGGGTCTCAGTTTTGATTAAGAAGACAGTGCAATTCGAGTTGATATCGATTAAAACTGACCCGTATGGAAGATATGTATTTATAGAGTGCAAGCTGAACTCCCAGCCCTATTACATATTAGCAGTGTATGTCCCCCCTCCTTTCTCATACAATGTGCTGCAACAAGCTGCGTCCTTCATAGCCCCCTCCCCTAATACCCCAGTGATATGCTTGGGGGATTTTAATAATGTCCTGGATCTGTCTATGGACCGATGGCACTCCCCACCGGCTGCGCTGGCGGGAGGTGGTCCTACCAAGTTTGCGGATTTTTTAAATAGTTTGCAATGGGTAGATGTATGGCGACTTCGTCATCCTGCGGTTCGTCAGTTCTCCTGCTTCTCCAGTACTCATGGCTCCTTCTCCAGAATTGACCTGATGCTGGTGTCCCCCACCCTCGTCCCTAGGATAATTGACGTCCACTACGAGGCTCGAGGGGTCTCTGATCACTCTCCTCTGATGATGACTCTTGCTGTGGAAAGTCAGAGGGGGCACTCCTATTGGAAATTGCACCCCTCCTGGCTGACCCAGCTGGGGGACTGCGGTGACTTGGAGACTCAATGGGAGGGGTTCTTTGGCGACAATATAGGGTCTGCCCCGGGTACAGTAGTTTGGGACTCGTTTAAGGCGTTCTTGAGAGGCTCATATATTGGACGGATAGCGGCTCATAAAATGGCCTCTAGGGAGAGAGAACAGGCCCTTGAAAAAGATGCTAGAGACCTAGAGTCCCAATATTTATCTGACAACGCCCCTGCGACAAAGACACGATGGCTGGTGGCTCAGTCAGTCTGGTTGGCCCACCTGTCTGATAGAAACTCTCGCTCCCTTCTTTTCAAAGCTACTAATATATATATGCAGGCTGATAGGACGGGGGGCCTTCTGGCCCGCCTTATACATTACGATCGCCCTGGGACCACGATCACCCAGATGTCCGGAGCGGATGGCTCCTTTGTCGACACCACACCGGACATTGCGCTGTTATTCCGATCTTACTTTTCTGAGGTTTATAATTCTCAGTTGCAGCGCTCTACTTCTGATCTTTCACGCTACATGGGGGGTGTCCCGCTACCTGCACTCTCCTCTGAGGCCTGCGAGTTGCTGGAGGCACCTTTAACGCTCGAGGAGGTGACTGCGGCCATTGGTATGTCCCCTAATGGCAAGGCTCCGGGATGCGACGGAATTCCCTCCGAGGTATATAAGAATCATATTGATTTTTTTGGCCCCAAGCTGCATGCCCTATATTTAGATATATTTGCCAGAAACGATCTCCCCCCCTCCATGTCAGAGGCAGTTATAATAGTGATCCCAAAACCCGGTAAAGACCCCAAATCTCTGGACTCCTATAGACCGATATCCCTGATTCCCACCGACGCCAAGATCCTGGCAAAGATACTGGCAATACGGCTTAACACAGTGATAACCTCCCTCATTCACCCGGATCAGACTGGCTTCATGCCAGGAAAGTCCACGTCTATTAATTTACGTAGATTGCATACCATTTTACAGCTCCCACACGGACTCCCTTCTGACTCGGCTGTGGTCTCGCTGGACGCGGCCAAGGCCTTTGACAGCATTGAGTGGGCTTATTTGTGGGAGGTGTTGGCTCGTATGGGATTTGGACCCAATTATATAAAATGGATTAAACTACTGTATCAACATCCGAGTGCCAGGATCTTGGTGAACGGTTATGTATCCCCATCTTTTCAGTTGACCCGAGGTACTAGACAGGGTTGCCCCCTGTCCCCTACGCTGTTTGCCTTGGCCATAGAGCCCCTAGCATGCTTGATTAGATCACACCCGGATATTGTGGGAATATGTACAGGATCACGTGAGGATAGGATAGCTCTTTATGCCGATGACATGTTGCTGTTTTTGCAGGATTACACCAGGTCAATGCCCATCCTGCTGCGTGTGATAGAAAGATTTGGAGATCACTCGGGCCTTAGAATTAACTGGCCTAAATCATACATTATGCCAGTCATAGGCCCCCCTCCTACTGTTTCCAAAATCCCCCTACCACTGTGTTGGACGGTACAGTTTAAGTACCTTGGAATCCAAATAACTAATGACCCTTCTGATTTTCTCCCCCTGAATCTGGATCCGACCATGCAGTGGGTCATGGGCAAATCTAAGACTTGGTGTAAGCTTCCACTAACGGTCTCTGGCAGGGTTAATCTCATTAAAATGATTATACTGCCTAAACTCCTATATATTATTCTTCAATCCCCGGTATATATCTATCCAACATTCTTTAGAAAATTGAATAGCGTTCTGTCCTCACTGATCTGGGCTAATAAAAGACCTAGGATACAGTTAAATACTCTTACCAGACAGAGATCTGACGGTGGCCTGGCTCTACCTAACTTTCAGATATATTACTTCGCTGCTCAGCTGACTCATATCACTATATGGGCACAAAACTCTGAGACCGACTCTCTACATTGTGAGTTTATCCGTTGTTACTTTCCCTACCTCTCTCCTATGCAGGTGCTACTGAGTGGGAGCATAGCTAGGTTTCTTCCCCCTATCATTTTTCAGGCCCTAAAGATTTGGAGGGCCCTGAGAGACCTCCTGAGATATGACGACCTAGACCCGGATACTCCCCTGTGGTACTCTGACTGGCTCCCTGAATTGCATGCGCTTGAGGGGCGGGAGGTGTGGGCTCCTAGATCGGTGATCTCTGTCTCTCAACTTTATCTAGATACTACATTAAAATCCTTTCAACAGCTGAGGGATGAGTTTGACCTACCCAATTCCTACTTCTTCAGATACCTCCAGCTTCGTCATGCCCTCCAGACCCAATTTGCTGAATCACCCCCGCGAATCCTCCCATTTCCCATCAAGACATTTGTGACCACTTTGGGTCAGGCTAAGATGGTCTCACTTGCGTATGGATATCTTCTCACCAAGCTCCATGCGGACCCCTTGACGCGTCTCCGTGGAAAGTGGGAGGAGGATCTGGGTCCAATAAATGAGGAGGATTGGGTCCTCGCTTTAGAATACCCTGCTAAGGTTACTAAGTCCCTTAGATATCAACAGATTCAATTCTTCATTTTACACAGAACTTATATGACTCCAGCTAGACTGGCTACGTTTGGCACAGGCAGATCTCCTCTCTGTCCTAAGTGTGGGGGGGCGGTGGGAACATACTGGCATTTAGTGTGGGACTGTCCGAGGTTGGGGGTGTTCTGGTCGGGGGTCGGGTCAATTCTGGAGAGTACGGGGGTGCCTGGCGGACTGCTTACCCCACAATTCTGTATATTGGGAATGGGGTGCCTTGCTCCTGAGTCTGGTTCAATGGGTCTCTATGCTCTAAATGTATGTGCCTTGGCTAAGGTTTGCATTGCAAGAGTGTGGATGGCCCCTAAAGGACCGTTAATATCTGCACTTAAGGCCTTAATTAATGACACTATAATTAAGGAGAGATATGTTTACATGAAGCAAAACGCATCAGCTAAGTTTGAAAAAGTTTGGTCTCCATGGCTAGATTCCCCCCACTCTCATCCTGTTCCCCAAATATAGTAGACACTAAAGTGCAAGCATGTCAATAAATTACTATGACTGAAGTGTACTGAGACGATGACGGTTGGGCCCTGTGAGCCCACATGCTCACACACGTGTATGACTAGTGGAGCCCTGAATCAAAATACTCCTTAATTTGCCTCCCTTGCCTTTTTCTTTGGTTGTTTGTTATTTTTCTATAGTTTAGATTACGGGTTTAAATATAAAAAATAAATGAGGACTAATATAGATGGGTGCGGATTTTGTAAGTCATGAAGGTTAGAGCATTAGGAAATCCTAGTATACATCTATACTGAAAATGTATTGATACTTTTTTGATGTAAGATATGTGTAAAACGCGACTTGACATATTTTGAATAGATGTAATGCTTGAGACATGATTATGCTCTGCAATGTATGTACCTTAATCTCCAGACTGCTGAATAAAAATTACTTTATAAAAAAAAAAAGTGTATTAACACCAAGGGATTGAATAGGATATCAATTATCTTTTTTTTTTCCCCTATATAATTATTAAAACAGGAGTCTATTTGTATATGAATAGCTTTCTCTATTATTAGTCACTATATATACAGGTTGAGTATCCCATATCCAAATATTCCGAAATACAGAATTTTTTGAGTGAGACTAGGATAGTGAAACCTTTGTTTTGTGATGGCTCAATGTACACAAACGTTCTTTAATACACAAAGTTTATTACAAATATTGTATTAAATGTCCTTCAGGCTGTGTGTATAAGGTGTATATGAAACATAAATGAATTGTGTGTATGTACACATACTTTGTTTAATGCACAAAGTTATTAAAAATATTGGCTAAAATGACCTTCAGGCTGTGTGTATAAGGTGTATATGTAATATTAATGCATTCTGTGCTTAGACTTAGGTCCCATCGCTATGATATCTCGTTATGGTATGCAATTATTCCAAAATATGGATAAATCCCATATCCAAAATACCTCTGGTCCCAAGCATTTTGGATATGGGATACTCAACCTGTAATGTGTATATATACTTTCAGCATTCACTGTAATGTATTGATTTTTAGATAAGTTACATTTTACTCAGTAATGTAGCTAGATTGTATTGTAGTATAATGTATTTTGTTTTCCTCACCTTTTAATACATGATTTATCAAAATAATAGATACTTCAAAAAAGTGTCTACTGATAAACAGAAGTTTAAGCGTAATGATGATGAAGAGAGTTTAGAAGACGTGGATGATGATGAGTTTGAAGAAATTCTTGGTAAGTGCGTTTTGTTTTTGTTGAAACCATAACTGATGCCATTCCTTTTCAATAGAAACACAGATTTCTGGAAGGTATCACAAGAAGTGCATGTCTTAGGATTTGGCTAGGAGGCTAGCATGGTCCTATATCAATATTCACTTACCGTATATACTCGAGTATAAGTCGACCCGAATATAAGCCGAGGCACCTAATTCTACCACAAAAACCTGGGAAAACTTATTGACTCGAGTATAAGCCTAGGGTGGGAAATGCAGCTCTAGCCGTACACAGCCCTCAGTGCCAGATATGCCCTCATAGTGCCAGATATGCCCCCACAGTGCTGCCAGATATGCCCCCACAGTGCTGCCAGATATGCCCCCACAGTGCTGCCAGATATGCCCCCACAGTGCTGCCAGATATGCCCCCACAGTGCTGCCAGATATGCCCCCACAGTGCTGCCAGATATGCCCCCACAGTGCTGCCAGTTATGCCCCCACGGTGCTGCCAGTTATGCCCCCACAGTGCTGCCAGATATGCCCCCACAGTGCTGCCAGATATGCCCCCACAGTGCTGCCAGTTATGCCCCCACAGTGCTGCCAGATATGCCCCCACAGTGCTGCCAGATATGCCCCCACAGTGCTGCCAGTTATGCCCCCACAGTGCTGCCAGATATGCCCCCACAGTGCTGCCAGATATGCCCCCACAGTGCTGCCAGATATGCCCCCACAGTGCTGCCAGATATGCCCCCACAGTGCTGCCAGTTATGCCCCCACAGTGCTGCCAGATATGCCCCCACAGTGCTGCCAGTTATGCCCCCACAGTGCTGCCAGATATGCCCCCACAGTGCTGCCAGATATGCCCCCACAGTGCTGCCAGATACGTTCCCTCCCCAAGTGCCAGGTATGCCCCACAGTGCTGTTACTTACCCCTCCGTCGATCCCGCGCTGTCTTCTGGAGGGACACGAAGCACACAGCGTGCGCGGCTCTCCTGTGTCCCTCCTGCATCTTCGGCGGCCGCGGCGGGTCTATTATAGGAAGTGCCGGTTCGTGATCAGAGGTCACGAACGGGTATTTCCTGTAATAGAACCGCCGCTGCTGCCGCCGGAGATGCAGGAGGGACACAGGAGCGCCGCGCGCTGTGCGCTCCATGTCCCTCCTTCACACTGCTCTGCCTCTGCCTGCACTGACTCGAGTATAAGCCGAGGTGGCTTTTTCAGCACAAAAAAAAGTGCTGAAAAAGTCGGCTTATACTCGAGTATATACGGTACATAGAATTTTAAGGTATTTTAACAGCTAAAGAGTGTTTTTCTCTCCCAGTAGAGCTTAATGTAATATGCCAACTACAGTGTCTTCAAGCAAATACATCCCTGAGATTGTTGTTGGACTTGGTATAGTTTTCCCCTATTAGCAGTATTGTCATGGGCTGTGTGCTGGAGTTAGCTACCGCAGTGAGGTCATAACTGGCAATTTCCACTCTTTGGTTGAGTAATTGTTACATTTTATTTACTAATCTAGGGGTACAGCCATCAATTGATATGGCTGCCCCTGGGGTTTGTATCGATTTTAGAGAAGAAGAAAAAATAATTTCAGAGATATTTACAGAAGCACTTAAAGGATTGGGTTTGTCTTAATAATGCCACGTGAGACCTCAAAATGTGTATTTTCTCTTGCATCTATGGGGGACACTGGAGACCTTTTTGGTTGAGCCGAGGAGGCTGAACACCAAAGAGTTAATTTGTTTGAAACAGCAACTGCAGCACAGGCTACTCATCCCCTATAGCCCCAGCAACCAGTTTTTTTTCTTTGGTGCCCATGGAGACTGGGCACTTTTTTGGGGGGCTGCATTCTGGCAACTTTTTTATTTGAACTAGTAGGGAAGCACAGTGTCTGCCAGGTTGTCTCCACACACACACACTAGACCATCAGGAACAAAATCTGTAACGGGGGCGCTGTATTAAAAAGGACAGGTCTCTGTCTACCAGGGGGCTGAGAATTCCCCTAGTTCTCTCCTCTCCAACCCTTTGGCACACCACCTGCCTAGGCTGCCTGTCGAATGCTCCCTCTCTCCTCCTACTTCAGCGCACTGGGCAGCCATCTTTTTAAGTTTACTGCTTACTGTCAGAGGGACACAACTCCTGCCTCTTCGGATACCTCTCACCATGGGTTTTAATTAGAACTTTGTGGTTCCCATAGCAACATTTTTAAGGGGCCCCCAACTCAGGTCTCCAGAGAGAGCGTGGAAGGGACACAAATAGTGACAGCAGGGACACAGAGAGAGAATAGGTACAGAGATAGGCAGCAGGGACTTGGGGGAAGAAAAAGGCAGCAGGTGCGTAGAAACAGAGTTGCAGCAGGGACAGAGAGTTGCAGCAGGGACGTAGGGACAGAGAGTTGCAGCAGGGACGTAGGGACAGAGAGTTGCAGCGGGGACGTAGGGAAACGCAGCAGGAACAAAGAGAGAGGCAGTAAGGATGTAGGAATAAAGAGGCACCAGGGACATAGGGACAGAGAGAGGGGCAGCAGGGACATAGGGACAGCAGTATACTGGTGTTTTCCAAAATTGAGCATGCCCACTGAAAATGGGAGCATGTCAACATAATCCAATCTGCTAATGGTTTTCTCTTGCATCCTAGAGGATGCTGGGGTCCACATTAGTACCATGGGGTATAGATGGGTCCACCAGGAGCCATTGGCACTTTAAGAGCTTGAGTGTGTGGGCTGGCTCCTCCCTCTATGCCCCTCCTACCAGACTCAGTTTAGAAAATGTGCCCGGAGGAGCCGGTCACAGCTAGGGGAGCTCTCCAGAGCTTTTCTAGTAAAAAGTTATTTTAGTGTCCACCCTGCGGGGTCTGAGCCACTTACTCCGCTGACAGGACACTGAGCTCCTGAGGGGATAGATCGCTCCCCGCCACAGGGGATCACTCACCCCAGCAGCATGCCGCCTCCCCCCTACAGAGCTGAAGATTGTGGCGAGTAAGACACCAACCCCCCTAGCAAGCGGGGGGCCGGTGTGAAGATGGCGGCAGCAGGGTATGAGCGCAGTATTAACTGCGCTCCGGGATGGCTCAGCGGTACATAGTGCCGCGCGGTGAGGGGCGCCCTGGGCCAGCGCTTACACACTACACTGGTCACAAAGCCTGTCGGGGTCCCAGAATCTCAGCCAGCATCAATCCTCCGGCCAGTATAATCCGATGAAGAGCGGGAAGACAGCGCCATTTTGGGGACGGAGCTTCTCCTCAGAGCAGACCCAGCAGTGTTCAGCGCCATTTTCCTGCCTGCAGTGCTGATCAGGAGAAAGAAGGTCCCTCCACAGCAACTTCAGGTATCTCTCACGGTACCAGGGGGTTGTAGAAGGGGTAGGCTGCAATACGACTGTGTATCCTATTAAGGTGCACAGTCAGCGCTGACAAGGGGTCTCCCTTTGGTTACAAGCGCTGTGTGTGGGGGTTGGCTCCAATCTCTGTGTCTCTCTTGCCATTCTTGGGGGTGAAACTCTGTCTGCCCTCCCGTGTGTGTGTGTGTGTGTGTGTGTGGCGTGTTTTGTGGTCTCCTTTAGCTATGTCCAGGGACACTGTGTCATATGCTGCGGAGGATATGTCCTCCCAGGATGATCTCATTCCATGTAATCAGGATAGCACTGGTTTAGTACAGATTCCAGCAATGGAACCTGAGTGGTTTTCCTCTATCAAATCTTGGATTTCTCAGATTTCAGATAGGGTTGCAAGTAATTAATCCGCAACCCAGGTATTACAGAACTCTGTGGCAGTATGGCCCGATTCTGGTACCTCAGGACGCTCCGCTATATTCCCCCACAAACGTGCGCATGTTCATGTCTTGCAAGATGACACAGATACCGATTCTGATACCACAGACTGTACTGGGGATGTGTTGCGGTCGTCTTCCTCTCTTTCAAAGGGGGTGCAATTGATGATAGAGGCTATCGGGGATGTGTTGAATATTAATGATACCTCACCTGAGCAGGTTGAGGAGGCTTTTTTTACTGAAAATTGGAAAGCCTCACTAACCTTTCCTGTGTCAAAGGAGTTAAATGCTATATTTGAGAAAGCATGGGAAAACCCTGAGAAAAAAATCCAGATCCCTAAAAGGGTCCAGATGGCGTTTCCTTTCCCTGAGGAGGATAGGAAAAAAATGGGAAAGCCCGCCAAATGTTGACACATCTGTGTCCAGACTCTCAAAAAGGTGGTTTTACCTGTTTTGGGATCTACTGCCTTAAAGGAGCCAGCTGATCGAAAAATTGATAATACGCTTCGGTGGCCATATTACGTCCCACTATTGCTAGTGCATGGATTGCAAAAGCTATAGTAAAATGGTCAGGTACCTTACTTGAGGATTTGGATACATTCACGATTCAGTAGGTTTTATGGTAGCATCCATGAAAGACCTGGGTTCCATGGCTGCGGGGATCTCTTCCATGTCTGTTTCAGCTCGTCGGGGACTGTGGCTGCGCCAGTGGTCGGCCGACGTGGAGTCCAGGAGAAGTGTGGAGTCCCTACCCTACACAGTTCAGGCTCTCTTTGGGGAAGCTTTGGATGCGTGGATATCCACGGCTACAGCGGGTAAGTCTCCGTTCCTTCCCTCAGCTGCACCTGCTCTGAAGAAATCCTTCTCTTCATCAGCATCACAGTCCTTTCAATCTAACAAGCCTAAAAAGGCCAAGCCGTCCAACACCTTCTTTAGGTGAGGTCGAGCTTACAAGAGGCTCCTTTTGAACACGTAGTGTCGGTGGACCATAAATGGCTTACTCTTAAGGTCTTGTTTTTGCTGGCTATTGCCTCTGCTAGACGTGTTTCGGATTTAGGTGCCTTATCCTGTTGGTCACCTTACCTGATTTTACACTGGTTATCTGCCTAAGGTGGTATCCACCTTAACCAAGAAATTGTGGTTCCGGCGTTTACCTCTCCAGGTTTGTCATCCAAAGTGAAGTCTTTGGATGTGGTACGGGCTCTCCGTATATATGTGAAAAGATCGGAGTCGGTTCGGAAATCTGACTTTGTTTGTTCCTTTTTGGTTTTCATAAACGTGGCTGGCCTGCTAATAAGCAGATCTTGGCCAGATGGATTACAATGGTGATTGCACATGCTTATGTACAGGCTGGCCTTTCAGCTCCTGATACCATTAAAGCCCATTCTACTCTGTCTGTTGGACCTTCTTGGGCGGCCCGCTGTGGTGCGACCCTTGAACAATTGTGCAAGGCGCCTACGTGGTCCTCAGTGAACACTTTCATTAGGTTCTATGCCTTCGATACTTCCGCCTCCCAGGATGCTTCCTTTGGACGCCGGGTTCTTGTGCCCGCTACAGTGCGTCCCCTCCCATAAGGAACTGCTTTAGGAAATCCCCGATGTTATTGCCTGTGGAATACAGTGTCCCCCACTGCAGAAAAGGAGATTTATGGTAAGAACTTGCCTTTGTTAAATCTCCTTCTGCGAGGTACACTGAGATCCATAGGGCGCCCACCCTGACGCACTTAGCTTCTTTGGGTTAGTATGGCATTAGCCGCTGGTACCTTCTCCTGTCGTGAGAATGTGGTTCTGTATGGCTACTAACTGTTGTCGTCTCTTATCTACCTGCAACTACATTGGACTGGTTAACAAAACTGAGCTCCTGTGCACGGAGGCGGGGTTATAGAGGAAACGGCGCTATGCATCTTGGGAACAGTCAAAGCTTTTAGCCTGTTGGTGCCTCGGATCAAGATCCTACTCAACACCCCGATGTTATTCCCTGTGGAATCCAGTGTACCTCGCAGAATGAGATCTAACAAAGGTAAGTTCTTATCATAAATCTCCTTATACTGTGTACTCAGTCCCATTATACTGGATTTATTTGCAGGTATTGTACTTTGCCTGGCTTTATCGTACTAAGGGGGTCATTCCGACCTGATCGCACACTAGCTATTTTTTGCAACGCTGCGATCAGGTCAAAACTCGGCAGAACCCCCTAAGTCACTCTGTTGTTGCATTTGTACCATAATGTCTAACAGAAAGGGCAGTAACTCAGTGGAAGCTCCTGCATCATGCAGCGCATGCTCCAAGGATTTACCAGAGGGGGAAGTGTTGTACTATGTGTCATGCACCTCCTTTCCAGTCCGCAGCTCCTGGGTCTACTCAGGAGCCACCCTGGACTGCGTTCACAAACCTACTGGGTACTCTGGTAGAACGCCTTACCCCCCGTATGGGACCACCTGTGCCACTACAGCATGTCCCTATGGTTAATCTGTTTTGGGTGGAAAATTTATCTAACCAGCTGCAGCAATTAAATCAGTCTTTGGTTAGACAGAAATTCACTCCAGGTCACTTCTTCCTCACAGTCCACCTACATCTCTGATGTTTCATCTGAAGAGGAGGGGGAGCATATGTTCCTGTCAGACACTGAATCTGGTGTTACTGATGAGGATTCTCCGTTGTAGATTGATGTCCCTGACTTAGTGGTGACTATTGAACAAATCCTACAAATCTCTGATGATAAGGATTCCACTACTGTGGCAAAAAAAACTGATATATTTAAACGGTAGAAGGTGGTTAAAACTATGTTACCCCATTCTTACCATTCAGTGGACATCAGAAGGGAAACCTGGTCTACTCCAGGGAAGAAATTCCTTCTGCATAAACGGGCCTTGGATCGCTATCCTTTCCCTGCAGAGTTATGTAGCAAGTGGGAAAATTCACCACCAGTGAATTCCCACATCACCTGACTTGTGGTGTCATCAACTCTGCCTGTCACCACTATCACTTCACTGACGGAACCGACAAATAAGCGTGTGGAGGGATGCCTGAAATCTGTTTACTCCCTTACAGGAGCTGTGCGTAGACCCATTATTGCTGCCTCCTGGGCAGCAAAAGGTATTGAAGCACGGTTACAGGCATTAGAGGAAGAGCTGCCTGAGGATATATCTGACAGTGCCAGACAATACCTGTCTCACATTACCACCACCACCTGTTACATTCAGGAGGCGTCCTCTGAGGTGGGTGTGCTGGCGGCCAAGGCGTCGACTACGTCTGTCCTGGCCCGCTGTATTCTGTGGTTGAGGTCATGGAAGGTGGATCTAGACTCCAGAAAGACCTTGGAGGTACTCCCCTTCAATGGGGACATTTTGTTTAGTGAAGACCCGAATAAAATTGTGTCTGAGTTAGCAGCTGATAAAACTGCCTTCCTTCCAAATACTTATCCTTCTGCACAGAAGGCAAAAGGTACCACCTTTCGTTCCTTTCAGCCTCAAGGGAAAGCAAAAGGTCAGGCATACCCGAGACAATCTCGTGCTCCCAAAACCACTAAGCCCAAGGCCAAACAATCCCGTGTAGCCCATCTACCTGCTTCTAGAGACAAGCCTGCTGCATGACGGGACAGGCATCCCCCTGGGGGACCCCAGGGTGGGGGGCCGACTTCTGCAGTTCACCCAGGTCTGGTTAAAGACCACTTCAGACGCATGGGCACTGGAAGTTGTCTCTCACGGGTACGCTTTCATGAAACGTCCCCCTCACCAGTTTTGCACCACGGTTCTACATTCGGATCCGTTAAAGGCGCAAGTTTTGCAAATGATTGTCAGTTCCCTTCTGAGTACCGGAGTGTTGTTGCCGGTACCTCAGTCCCAGACATGGCTGGCCTGCGAATAAGCAAACCTTGGCCAGATGGATTAGAATGGTGATTGCACAAGCCCTATGCGCAGGCTACTCGGTCTGTTGGACATTCTTGGGCGGCTCGCCGTGGTGCGTCCGCAAAACAATTGTGCAAGGCGGCTATGTGGTCCTCAGTGAACACGTTCATTAGGTTTTATGCCTTTGATACTTCCGCCTCCCAGGCCTTTGGACGCCGGGTTCTCATACCCGCTAAGGCGCGTCCCCTCCCTTGAGGAACTGCTTTAGGACATCCCCAATGTTTTCCTGGGGAAACCAATGTATCCTGCTGCAGAAAAGGAGCGTTATGGTAGACTTACCATTGTTAACTCACTTTCTGCGAGTTACTTTGGTTCCACAGGGCACCCACCCTGATGCACCTGGCTTCTTTGGGTTTGTATGGCATTAGCCGCTGGTACCTTCTCCTGTCGTGAGAATGTGGTACTATGTGACTAACATCTACCTTCTCTCTTGCCTGCTCCTGCATTGGACTGATTAACAAAACTGAACTCGCAGTGCCTGGAGCCGGGGTTTATAGAGGAGGTCCCAATGCATCCTGGGGCAGTCTAAAACTTTAGCCTGTTGGTGCCTCTGGATCAAGATCCACTCTACACCCCAATGTTTTCCTGTGGAACCAATGTACCTCGCAGAAAGTTAACAATAGTAAGTCTACCATAACTCTATTTTCTTTTTATCCTACATGTTTATAATTAATAGACACTGGTATTTTTATATTTTTTTTAAATTCTGTTTTTATTGAAATTTTTTAATGTATACAATGATTGCAAACATTTTTACTGTCATTAGACTAAAGGTACAAAGCCGTGAACAATCAGCAAAGAAATGAAAGACTGGTCAATGAGATACATCACATACACGCTATAGTTTAAAGAACCCGTATAGGAAAAAATAAGAAATAAATATAAACACAAGAAGAACAAGAAGGAAGGATGAAAGAGGGTTGTGTTGTGGGATAGGGTGAGGGGATGGATCTACTGTCAAGAAATAGATCCCCTGAGCAGTAATTATAAGGGAAAAGGGATCTATAAATTCGAAAGAAGACTCTGATTACTTGTCTGGTGGGATTGCGGACATGTAGGTCTTATATGCAACCGAGGTCTTTTATATTTCAGCCTGGGGAACCAGGTGCTCTCGTGAAATCATAAGGTTTATCTGTTGAGGATATTAAGTTATCTTTTACTGACGTAAAATGAACGATTTTGTGGAATCAATATTTACGTATGGGGAGTTTAGGTTAGTTCCAGAGTACCGGGATAACTGAGCATACTGCATTACTGGCAGAGTAACTTTTTCCTGTACTTTGTCACCAGCAAAGAAGAGTAACTACAGGAAGGCGGAGTCTGTGGGTACGCTGGTTCCTAAAATTTGCCGGTAAATGGTTATAACATCAGCCGAAAAGTTGGATAAGCGGAGGCAATCCCACATATATGACATAGAGTACCCAAGGCCAAGTAACACCTCCAACAGGAGCCAGAAGTGGAGCAAGGAAGGGTGTCTGCACCATCGCATCAGTATCTTGTATTGTGTCTCCTTCACAGTAGTACAAATAGAGCTAGAGTAGGTCTTGAGAAAAATATTCCTCCATTTGTGGTCAGATAAAGAGATGCCCATGTCTTTTTCCCAAGCCTTGGCACATCTTGGAATTGAGCTAGTTTGGTTAACTAGTAAAAGTTTGTAAAGCACAGATGTTGTGTGATTGATGCGAGACACACAGTTTCTCAAACAATGGGGTAGATTTATTAAGCCTGGTGAAGTGATAAAGTGGCAGGTGATAAAGTACAAGCCAATCAGCTTCTAACTTCCATGTCACAGGAAGGGTTTGAAAAATGACAGTTAGGAGCTGACTGGTTGGTGCTTTATCACCTTCTGCTTTATCACTTCACCAGGCTTAATAAATCTGCTCCAATGTAAGCTCCCTTCCAGCCAGGGCTGCCCTATTGGCTGTAATTAGATAATTGTCAAACTTGTAGGAACATCCAAAAATCTGAGTGTGGGATATCCCATTTGTTTGTAATATCTGAAAATTGTTAATACTGGAATCAGTCACCAACTGACCAACTCTGAAGAGACCTGCAGTTGTCCAACCAGGAAAGCGTGTAGGATGGGATCCGGTCAGGATCCCTGCAGTCTGAATCCCGACACTGCTCGGAATACAGACACCGGCTGCCGAAGAGGGGGGGGGGGGGGGGGGGTTAGACCCAGGCAGCACTGGGGAGTGTTAGGCTTCAGCGGAAGGGGCATGGTGGTTAGGGTCTGACTGTCGGTAAGGAGGGTTAGGGGGGATGGAGGGCATACTTACCTAGTAGGTGTCGGGATCCTGAGCGTCCTGATGCCGCTTTTGGTATTCTGACTGCCGGTATCCCGGTGCTATCCCTGTTGGATTAATGCTTGGTGTGAACTCAGAGTTAGCCAAGAGGGAGGTAAAAGGGCCAAAGGCAGAAAATATGAATGGGGAGTGTCTCAGAACTTTCCAAAGAGAGCGTGTAGTGGATATTAGGGGATATTGTTGGATGAGGAAACATTATGGATAGAGTTTTGCAGCCTCAGCACAATTTCAGTGTGTGAATTCATACAATAATCTTCTAGTGCAACCCACTGTTTTATGTCATGACTTCTTGCGTGGTAATATATTTTAATGTCCGGTAATTGGAGGCCGCCCATATGCTTCAGGCATGATAGACCTGGACCAAATAAACCATGGAATCAGGAGGGAAAGGGAGCAGAAACAGTATTCTGGCACAGCTGTCGGTAGGTACTGGAGGACATAAAGCAGTTTAGGAAGTGTGCATTTTGACCACATTTATTTTCCCTAGTCAGGAAAGCTGTTTCAGATGCCAGTTATTATAATCTGAGAAAATGGCAGTAAGAAGGGAATTGAAGTTTGCATGGAATATTTGTGACCAAGTCCTAGTTAGCTTAATCCCTAGGTATGTAAGGGTGGTATTCAGTATGCCAGTTGTTGGGATCCCGGCGCACAGTATACCGGAGCCGGAATCCCGGCATACTGACCCCCCCTGGAGGGAGAATAGATAGCATGGCGAGCGCAGCAAGCCCACAAGGGGCTCATTTGCGCTCGCCCCGCTGACAGCAAGCCAACGGTCGGTATCCGCCGGCAACTCATACCACACGTGTGTAATATGGGTGGAGTGCCAGGCGAACAGAAAGGCATGTTGGAGACCTAATACCGCGGACTGTGGAGGAAATATTAAGGGCCCTAGAAGTTTATCTTAAAATGTTACAATTTCCCAAACTTTTCATTTTCAAATTCTAGCATGAAGTGTGGTAGGAAGGTTACAGGGTGGGAGATGGTGACTAGCAACCTAACCTCTAACCTAACTGCTGACAATGGATGGGTTTGCCCTCACCAGGGCCTCTATGCAAAGGACAAAAATCAATGGAGATAAAGGTCACCATGGTCTAGTACCATTATTTAAAGCAATGGATTTTGACAGTGTGCCATTGACTCGAACCCTAGTCAAAGGGGAAGCATAAAGTGCCATGATTCTTTGAAAAGCGAGAGGACCCAATCCCACATGACCGAGAACAACCTCAAAAAAGTACAATTTATTCTTTCCAAAGCTTTTTTGTAATCAGTGGAAAGGTGGATGAGACACCAGATGAATCAAATTAAGGACTTTGGGCATGTTGGAATGAGCCTCTTGACCCCTGACATGTTTCCATTTAGGAGGACTGTCAACGATATCTACGCTTTGCAGGAGTGTTACCGATTTCATGCTTCCCTTTTGGCTTGTCAACACCCCGTTGGGTGTTTACAAAAGTTATGTTGGCCGTTTTCTGACTTTAGGAGATTTGCATTCCTCCCTTATTTGGATGAGCAAAACCATTCCTTCAGGACCGTGCCATAAAGGTAGTCAGACAAAGCGGTTGCTTTTATCAACAACCAAGGAGGTACCTGCAGTCCTGGTGCCATGAAGGAAGTTTGTCGCATTCTGCTGTGGGCAGAGCGTTAACTTACCTTTCTCACCACAATTTACAGTACATACTGATGGTCTAGAACTGGGAGGCAGACTTTCTAAGCCATCTGTGTATGGTCTCTTTCGCCCCCCGTTTTGAATATGTTGGTAAATTGCAGGGGTCGTCCCAACATCGACATGATGGCCTCCCGCCACAATCACAAGCTTTCTGGGTACTGTTTCCAGACTCAAAATCCAGGAGCTCTTTTGGTAGATGCCCTCTCTGTTCTGGATGTTTTACAGTTATCTGTGAACACAGAATAATACACTCATTTACAGCTTCCTTCCAGTATCAATGCTTTTCTGCAAGCTGAAGTTGGAGGGAGGGGCAGCCATCCTGGTAGCTCCATGCAGACTGCACCAAGCCTGGTATGCTGATGATTTTTGTCTCTCGTGGCTCCTTGGCGTCTTCCTTTCAGGCCGGATCTTCCGTCTCAGGCCTTCTTGACTCCATTCAGACATCTCGTGTCTATCTTTGACATGGTGGCTATTGAAACAGCCCTCTTTGAAAGCTTAAGGGGTTTTCTGACGTGGTGGTTTGTGCAAAGCTCTTGGCTAGAAAACCCTCATCAGGGAGGATTTATTATCAATGTGGTGGGCCTGTTTCGACTGGTGTTCGGTCCGCAATACCCCGCCATCGACATTTCGTTTATCCTGGGTATTGTCATTCTTACAAGTTGGTTTTGGATATAGACCTTTGTCTCTCTTCTCTGAAGGTTGAGGTATCAGTCCTTTTCAATGCAGACTTGCCCTCTTACTGCCATTCAAACTTTTATTTAGGGGGTCCTTCATCTTCAGTCACCCTTTCTTCCCCTAGTGGCTCCGTGGGATTTGCTGTTAGTCCTGGAGTCTTTTTAGTCTCACCCGTTTGAGCACTTGGACTCTGTGGACCTTCGCTCGCTTACATGGAAAACCATTTTCTTGCTGGCGATTGTCTCTGCTCACCGTGTGCGGATTTGAGTGCTTTGTCTCACAGTTCACAATTCCCCTTTCCTCTTCTTTCTCCTTCATCCACTAGGGGCCACTGGAGTGTAGTTACAATGGGGAGATAGTAGGTGGTATTGGTAGCTGGCACTTTAAAAATTCTCACACTGTGGCTAGCTCCTCCCCTACTATCTCCCCTCCAAGCCAGTCTTAGTTAAGTGCCCGAGGTAGCTGGTTCACTTGGGTTTAGCTGAAGAATTTTCTTCTTTTTTCTTTATTATTTTATTTTTCTTACACACACTCACAGACTGGCAGCTCTGCCACTGCCAGTCTGCACCGTGGGAGCTGCCGGCGTGGTCCCATCGCAGCTGCGTGCGGCTAGGGATGGGCCCCGGCTGAGGGAGACACTGAGCTCTCCTGAGTTGGCGGACACCGCTGCGTGCGGCGCGTGTCGCGGCCACTCCATCCAGCAGAAGATTCCGGCAGCATGGCAGCGGTGAGTATCAAAAATGGTCGGACACCGCTGCGTGCGGCGTGTGTCGGGACCACTCCACCACAGAAGATTCCGGCCGGACGCCGCTGCGTGCGGCGTGTGTCGGGGCCGATCCACCAAGAACACAGTGGTGAGTGAAGTGTACTTTATTTGTGGTGGCTATGTATGTTTTTAGAGCAATGCACTGTTTATTGTTGTACAACCCACTCCAGAAGGGCTCTCTGGGGCTGTAATGTACTTTATTGTATCCTTACCTGTCCTCCTTATGGAGAAACAGACAGGATGATTGGGGGAGGCTGAGTATGTGTTTATACAACCCTGACTAGATACAGGGCTCTACTAGCGCTGTATAGCGGGCTCAGCGCTCCCCGCTCCCCGGCGGTGACTCGCAGGCCCAGCGGAGGGTACAGCTCGCTTCCCGCTTAGTTTTGCAATAAGGCGCCATAGCCGGGGGGCGGAGCTAACTCCCGCTCTGTACAGCGGGCTCAGCATTCTCCGCTCCCCGGCCACTGTTATAGTGTAATAGGCATTTATGTGAGTTTAATGCACATGGTGCTGGGGAGAATGTGATATAGTCAGAGTGGCTCAGCACTAATCCAGTTATCCACTATATAGATTTTATCGCATAGCCCAGAGGAGTTTCACTCTGGCGGCCATTTCCTCCCTGCACAGACCTGGCTTCATATTTGCAGTGTCTCCTATAGCCCAGTGGGCTAATCTTGCATACTCAGAGACAAATACAAATAAAGTCCCAGGTATATTAACAGATAACCCGCTTTACTCAGCGGGCTCCCAGGTCTCCCCGTCGCTAGGCAACAGACCCTGTCTCTGGGATTTGTAACTTTTCGATACTTCAGGCTGCTGAAATATAGATACATTCCTCCTGCAGTAGAGTCCTCTACCCAGCATTTCCCTACTTGCAAATCAGGGAACCTGCTCTATTACAGTAGCTGGGACTCAGCTCAATAATAATTAAAAGAATCTACTGTGCAGTATTTATTTACCTACGGTGTGTGTGTGTGTATATATACATATATAGTTATGTTTGTGCATGTATATATATAGATATATATATTTAAGTGCGTGTAGGTATGTATATAGATATATCCATAAAATACCAGATATAGGGGATAAAACAAAACTTCCGCAATGTTTTCTAATAACATCTTGCACATAACATTTTCCCCCATCTTTCTCACAGGCTGGTCACCATTTTGAAAAGCCAGCGGAACCTCCGAGAAACATCTGGTGCACCTTAATTAGCGGTGCACTAAATACAGGGCGGGGTGTTGCCTTCCCTTTATTATTCCTTGGTGTCACTAGTTACTAATGCTATTTGTAATTGTGGAATGCGTGTAAGGCATCAGACAGATAGCGCTGCGGCTCAGTACGCTAGTAGCGGGTATCTGAACAGGGGTTTGAATCCAAACAAAACTTTAAGGAGAACTCCTATAGCCTAGGGCTAAGACTCCTGTCCCACAGCGCAGCGTTACTGGTTCAGGTCTCCGCTGCTCCAGAAAGTTTATTTTAATCGTATCGGTCACTACACATTATAGTGCAGACCTTACGTAGGGCTCTGTTTATTTAACCCACCTTTTCTCCTTTCGTTTGTCTCTCCTGGGATAGTCGAAGAATTCCCTCTGAGGTGTGAAGTATGCGGCGGAGCCATCTGCTTCGCCCTCCACGCACCTGCACACCCCTGTTTGATCAATGATGCAGGTAATGTCACTATTAACCAGACAATAGCTCATCAGGTAAGCCCTTGGACTTTGGTTTCCAAGGTCACAGGATCAAATCACAGCGGGACCAAACACACCTTTCCAAAAAGAAACTTTGCTAACATTCCATGCATTACTGATGTCTGTTTTCTGTGGATCTGAACCAGTGTCTCAGAATATACAGGTACATAATACAGCAGTTCATCTGATACTGCAGGTAAAGGAGGAGGACACGTCAAGTCCATCAGGGTTCCACGCCATTGACAAAAATGACAGCGAAGGTTTGTTTTCCTATCTTTTCCCCGCAGATGGCAGGAGATGGTATCAGAACCTCTCTAGGGTATACACCTCGGTGTATCGCCGGTCCATCAAGCCGCCGTTTTCCTGAGGCAACCTTGCTCAGGGATCCATCGACATATGCGGCAGCATGGTTCTACCGTGTCCGGAGCAGGTAGGTTGGGGAACAATTGTCCTCTAGGTTACAGGATGCTTCGCATCAGGATCAATTGATACTTTGATACAGGTCAGAATCACGATTCTGCTTTATGTTCCTTGGAGGTCTCCATGTCTACAGACTCGGACCCTGCATCTTCGCTTGGGCTGTCTTAACCCGACGACCTCTGGGGCTGCGACAGTGACAAGTAAACATGAAATCCTACGGGGCAGATGGTTCTGGGGAAGGAACTTTCTGCAGGATTTCTTGAACCAATGGAGGTAGGTCCACTTTGATTTCTCCTACTACTGCCCCAGCTCCAAGACAGACCTTTACTGGTCTTCCCTTTAGATTTTTCCGTGCCCTTTCAGGCTTTTGACTCCACACGGGTGATATCTTCGTCCCCAGGGGTTCTCAGGGTAAAAAGGCTGAAGCAGAGGTTCAACATCCTCGGTCCAGTCTGATTTTATGTCATCCTATACACCCATTACACAGACTTTTCTACCACCTGCAGGGTCCCAGGGTAGGCGCAGGTCGATGGGAGAAGGCTTGGGCGGTTACAACCGTCTCAGGAGTCCCTCGGCATGGGTCGGCTGATTTACGATGACAAGAGAGTCATACTGCAGGCTGCGCTCCATAGGTTTCTAACCGCAAAGGGTGTTGATCCCTGTTTTTCACATATCATTTGAATTAGGACAGTTCTCAGGCCTTTGTTTTCTTTTCACGTTCCGAAGCCAAGTGGCTCGGACAGGCCTATTCTGGCCTTACAATCCTTTTAGTCTGTGATTGCTAGTTTAAACAAGAAAGGGAGTTTTACGTGTCCCTTGTCTTCAGAGATGCCTGTTTACTGATTTCCGTTGGACAGGCTTTTCTCAGATTCCCCCTTAACAGGATTCTCATTTTCACTGTAAGTCCTTTACTCTTCTCTCTTCCGCTCCCACAGAGTTTAGGAAGATAACAGAATAACTCTATTACTCTTGGACGGCAGTAGCCGTGGAGGCCCTCAGGGCTCCGGGGAGTTTTCTGGTTATTCTATCCTGCCTCCTTTTCTATTTCTACTTCATGTTCAGTAACACAGGAGGGGATTATGCGTGCTAGTCCTCTCGGTGGCGCTGGTTGGGCCACGCATGACTTGAAGATACAGATACGCCTGTTGTCAGTAGAGGAGCCTTGGCTCCTACCTCGACTGGACTGTCTACTTCAACAGGCTCCTTTTTTCTCCTTGTTCAATTTTACACTGGTTTCGGTTACCCGTGTGACTGTTCACGAGACCTCAGAAGGGAGGAGTTCCCTAGTTCGGTTAGGCCTACTGGGCCCCGATTTCAGAAATCTGTTACCTCTTCTCGCTTTTGCCACTTTGGGAAAACTTTATGGGACATAATGAAGATAAAAGGGGTTTTTCCCCCTTCTTCCAGTTACCATTCATCTTTGGTTTCTCTGGGAGGTTTTTTTTTTTGCTCCGCTGCGCTTCAAACCACACTGACCGGAATTTTAGGTCTCTGCCTTTTTCGCTTTTCTTCCAAATGATATTAGCATAGCGGCCGTAAGTTCGGCCTCTTGTTCAGGGAGTACTCTACTGGCAACTACCCTGGCTATGCTTCGGCCTCAGCGGTCGTTTCTTCCAGAGGGGATGTCCATTTTTCATATAAATCTGACACTAGTGGTTTTCAATCCTCTCTGAATGTTGTCAGGGCTCGTCAACTCTCTCTACAGAGGTCTCAGGCTATTCGATGAAGTGTTTTTTTCTTCTTTGCTCTGGACGATGCTCCCGTACTAAATAGCCGGGGTCCCAGCATATGCTGGACAGTTGGATACATCTGATCATCAGACAGTCTTCTTGGCGGTTACTAGGGAGCCTCCGTTTTCCATTTCAGCGCGCTTTACGCGCATTGTAAGACCTTCGTGGGCAGCCGCCCGCGGGGTCTCCATGAATATTTTGTCGGGCGGCTACTTGGTCAAACCGACATTTGTTTTGTCAAATTCTACAAGTTTGACACTTTTACGGCCTCTGCATCACTGTTTGGCCGAGCAGTTTTTACAGGACTCTCAGCGCTTTCCCACCCGTTTTTTGGGAGCTCTGGGACGTCCCCATTGTAACTACACTCCAGTGGCCCCTAGTGGATGAAGGAGAAATCAGGATTTTGGTACTTACCGATAAATCCCTTTCTCCGATTCCACAGGGGCCACTGGACGCCCGCCCAGCGCTGTTTCTCCTGATTTTTGTTTGATTAACGATTGCAGATCACCATATGACTGCTTGTTGGGTTCAGGCTAGCCTGGTTTTTGTCAGGTTCTGTTCCAGGTTTAGTTTGTGTTCGCCTGGTTTACAGGGCGTCGCTAACCTCCTCTACCTTACGGTTTGTTTATTACAGCTCTCCTCGGGCACAGTTTAACGTAGACTGGCTTGGAGGGGAGATAGTAGGGGAGGAGCTAGCCACAGTGTGAGAATTTTTAAAGTGCCAGCTACCAATACCACCTACTATCTCCCCATTGTAACTACAATCCAGTGGCCCCTGTGGAATCGGAGAAAGGGATTTATCGGTAAGTACCAAAATCCTGATTTCAACTGGATCAGGCAGTCCTTCGTACCTGGCTAGTTTATTTCACCAACAGATGTTGTGAGTAACAGGCCAGCTCTGGTTCATGCCCATTCAACTAGGTCGGTGGAGTCTTCCTGGGCGGCTCGGCTTCTGTGTATCAACTCTGCCGTGCGGCCACATGGTCATCTACTCATACCTTTATTCGTTTATACTTATTTGACACCTTTGCCTCTAGTAATGCTAGTTTTGGATAATGGGTCCTCAGCTCAGCACAGGGGCATTTCCCCCTTTAGGGTGGAAATGCCCTAATTTTGGAATGTCCCATGGTCTGCATTGTCCGCCCATGGATGCTAGAGAATATAGGACTTTTGGTTCCTACCTGTTAAATCCTTTTCTTGAGGTCCAAAGGAGGTTAGGTTTAGGCATTAGAAGGGGGTTAGGGTGCAGGGATGAGAAGGTTAGGGTTAGGTACAGGGGATGGAGAGTTAGGTTTAGGCATTTACAAGGGGAGGTTGGGGTTAGGCACAAAACAAGGAGGGTTAGGTTTAGGCAGCGGTGAAGGGAGGGTTAGGCACCACCTGAGAGGGTTAGGGTACTTTTAGAGGGCCTGTCAGGAATCCTGATGGTCAGGATGCCACTGTCTGTATTCTGACCGCCATCGGTATCTCATCCTGAACCCTGTTTTGTTTTATTATTATTATTATTATTATTATTATTATTATGGGATTTAAATGTTGGGAAAGCACCTGTGTTCTCTTACAAAGGTGCCCTGATGGAGTTCACACTAGTAGGGAATAAGGCCATCTCCACTCCCATGGGAAAGTACTATTAGACCTTATGATGTGACTGTACTTCAAGACTAAATCAACACTTACCTACATAACCGTAATTATGGCCTGTTAATTACTGCCCTGAGTATCTGGTATGTAAAACATAGTCTGTTATAATTGAAGGGTGTAGTATGCTATGTCAACAAGAATATTGTAGACAATATTCAATATATCATGGTGTTGGCACCATGATATTGACCCCATTAAAATGATAATTACACCATTTTAACATTGTAGGTAGTCTATATAAACATACTGTTAAAGAAGTTTGTTTACAGTTGTACCCCTTTCCCACTAACGTCCCGTGTCTGACCAGGGATTTGGAACACGATACGAAGCAGAGTCAGACCCAGGACTTACCCACGTTCCCACTGCAAATGACCCAGGTTACCTGTTTGCACTGCTCCTTTCCTGGGGTGTGGTATGCGTTACCGGCGGTCAGCGTACCCATGCCGATATCCCGGCAGCGGAGTACCGGGGAGCGAATGCAACAATCATCGCTTGCTGTCGCTACGGGTTCTTTTCCCACTCTATGGGTGTCGTGGACACCCACGAGTGGGAATAGTCCCTGTTGGTCAGCATGCTGGCCATCGGGATTGTGAGGGGGCGTGATGTAGTGAGAGGTGTTGTGAGGAGACCGCCGGTCATATAACTTCATGCCCCTTCCCGGTCCAACCTTGCAAGCTTCCTGGGTGGATTGCTGGATCACTGGAGCCGGATGGAGCGGTTTCCACTGAGCAAAAACCCGGGTTGATGCGCTGTCATGTGCAAAAACCCAGGTTTTTGAAGGTAGGTGAGAAAGGGTATTAGGCTGCCAAGAACTAGCAATTCAACAGGGTTGACAATATGGTGCCAACAAGAGCATTGTTTACATTATGACTACATACTCAAATGATCACAACATCATAGAAATGGGGCGGGGGGGGCAGACCAGGCTGAGGAGGAGCAGTGTAATTGCAGCGAATGCCATCAGGGTGCACCCCCTAATAAAATATGCTGCGCACGCCTATGACACACACTAGTAAATTTAAGTGGACGATATGCACGAAAAATATATTATCATGCATAGCGTCAAGTGTGTGTCGTTATTGTTTATCTTTACTGAGCATGCCGTCCAATTTAGACTATATCTTTCATGACTGCGTGTTCAGGGATGGGGAGGGGTAAGATCACTGAACGATATTGTTCACTATTCGTTCAGTGTGTATGCTCTTTATCTTTCATTCTGCAGCTGGGGAAATTTCAAGGGAAATCTTTATCTTTATTGGTTCCAAATCGTCTAGTGTGTACCTGCCTTTTTTGCATTTTTGTGCATTGTGGATGATGATAATAATAATTTTATTTATATACCACTTTTCTCCAGCAGGACTCCCATTACAGAAATAAAAAAACAAACAAGCCAAAAAATAGGACATTTCACAAAGGTTTTTGTATTACAGCACACAGAGGAAAAAAAAACCCTAGAGAACACAATAAACATACTTTCAGGTTGGTGCAGTATGAACAGGCACCATGAGGGAGAAGCAGTATATAACGTGCGCTATACCGCTTCTCTGTATAATGGCTATGTGCCCCTGTCCATATCGGCACTGCTATCTAAAAGATAGCAGGCCGATATGCGCTGGCAGTTCCGACAGCTACAGGTGACGATGCCCATAGACCACAGCAGGGACAGACCCATTACTAAATCGGACATTGCTTATCTCCTTAACTGCTTGAACTGGACACTATATTCCTTTTGGGGGATCATATAGGAACGGACTTTCCACTCTTCAATCATTTTCAATTCTTGTCCACTTGGGTAGCCTAACCAATACATACAGTTTAAAATTACATGTTTTTTTAATTTTTCATTACATTTCATGTTGCATGTCCATGGTGTGATCACCATGCTATTTTAGATATTTTAATATTAAAAAGTAATATAGATACATTTATATTATTGTTGGCACATCTTTGGAATAGCGCAGCCTCTACATTTGTTTTTTGTTTACCTCTGTGGGGGTGACTTCCCCGTTTTCGAGGCCGCTGCTTGTTGGAGCATCCCATACTTAAGGCGCCTGAGTATCCTGGGTAACCGAACTTTACATAGGCTGGGGGAAGGGAGGGGTGAACAACCATGGTTTAATTGGACATGTCTGTCTGAAGGAATCATTTATTGATGTTTTTTGTGTCAGTCCAGCTCTGGTTTACATCATCTGATTTTGAGCAAAATTGGAAAGTTCACCTGAGTATTAAGGTCTTTTAAGGCATTAAGGTATAGAATTAATGAAGGTTTCAAGGAGTTTGGAGCTTTTAGGTGGATTTTTAGCTTTGCTCGTACTAAATGATGATCTGAATCAATTTATGTTCCACACATTGCTCTAAAGCAGTGGTTCTCAAACTCGGTCCTCAGGACCCCACACAGTGCATGTTTTGCAGGTAACCCAGCAAGTGCACAGGTGTATTAATTACTCACTGATACATTTTAAAAGGTCCACAGGTGGAGCTAATTATTTCACTTGTAATTCTGTGAGGAGACCTGCAAAACATGCACTGTGTGGGGTCCTGAGGACCGAGTTTGAGAACCTGTGCTCTAACGTCATGGAAGGCAATCTGAAACAGTTTTTAGATGAGGAAATAATCCAGCTTACTGTTGCCTATACCATTATTGGAGAACCGTGTTAAGAGATTGTTTTGTGAGTGTTGGAACCAGGTGTTACATATTGCAAGATTGTTGTGGTTGTCAAACATAAGTAAGCGAAGACCATTATCATTTAGGTGTCCACATCCTTATGGGCCTAGTGTACTTTCCCAACCTCCTTGCCCATGAGCCATGCGAGGGGACACAGTGCACTAATTGTGGTTCCCAGTCACTTTACGAAGAAAACGACACCAAAAAAACATGAAAAACTCATGTCGACCTTTTTTCATGTCAATCTACTGGCTGTGTCGACCTATTTCTAGTGTTGACCTAGCCATACCCCCATTTTTTGCCCAGCTGCCTCTGACGCATTGGTTCTACCGTATGTGCTAGTTTTCGCTTTGGTTTTTCAGATTTGTCCAGCCATTGGTTATGTAGCTGGGCGTTACAGTTCCTTTGCCACAGGAACCACTCCTACCCATTTATCTGGGCTTGGTACTAGCTATGAGATTCACTTAGGCTGGGTTACAGCATGCTAAAGCTAGGAGTAGGGTCCCACCATAACCGTCCAGTCCATGCATATTTTATCCCATCTGTGAGCTTACAAGGTGTGGCAGCCATCTGAGAAATAAGCCATACAAGGACCCAAGTCACATATGGGAAAACTGACACGTGTGTAATATAATATACGCTATATGAATAAATCAACATGTAGTACATGAAGGTATAGCATACAGTGGTGTCACAGGAAAAAATATAACAGAAAAGCAAAATGCAGTGGTATAAAAGGCAGTATTAAAAAGTGATGAGGTCATTATAAAAGTAATGGAATTAGATTTCATTTGTTTCATGGAGCAGTATATGATATTTGCAGCAGTAAGGGAGCAAGGTGGTCCAGTCACATGGGTGGTGGATACCGTTAGGAGGGTATCCGGAGTAACTAGATGGATGAAAGCAGTCCTAGAGCAGAGTTGGGTGATAAATTGTTCTCCATTGTTCTCCTTCTGTTTCCCTCCTTTTAACTCTTGAAAAACTCCAGCTTCAGTGTTAAAATTCTAATAACACTTTGAACTGAGCACTTCGAATCTGAGCAGCCTCTGCTTAAGCAGCCTGATTGTTGGTGTTTTATTGATAAATGTGACTGGAGGTGTGGATTAATGTTGAATAATTTTTCGAGGTGTACACCAAGTTCAAGTGTATTGGGCTTTTACAATTTAGTCATCATGTTTAGTATATCAGAATCACCTCACACCCCTGTGTCCTATAGATCCACCCTTAATGCTAGAATTGATGCTGTGAACATATTATCTATATTGTGTATGGTCAAAATGATTAAAATCAGAAACCTGTTTATTTCATGTGCAGGGAGGGTTGCTGTACATCCAATCAGGGGATGTACTTAAAATGCCACCGGACGGGATCCCGGTGGGCAAAATCCTGATCCGTGGCATAATACCGGCATCACAATCCAGACGGAGCTCTGGATCCCGGCTTCAAAATACTGATGACTGGAATCCCAAACGTTCTGTTAGTGGGACACGCTCACATCCTGCTATGGGGGTGGAAGGTTAGGTTTAGGCACTAGTAGGGGGGGGTTAGGGTGCAGGGATGGTCAGGTACCTGGGGGGGGGGGGGGTGTTAGAGGGAGGTCGGGGTTAGGCACCAAGCGGGGTGGGTTAAGTTTAGGCAGCGGGGAAGGGAGGGTTAGGGTTTGGCACCGTCAGGACAGGTTAGGGTTAGCCACCACCGGGGAGGGTTAGGGTTAGGCACTCACAAGGGAGGGTTAGGGTAGGGGGCAGGGGAGAGTTAGGGTACTTTCTGAGGGGCTGTTGGGATTTGCATGGGAGGTATGCTGCTGTTGGTATTATGACTGCTGGCATCCCGTCCATCGGTATATCATAACGAATCCCCAATCAGAAGCATGGATTCATGTTTCAAGTAATTTTGTGCAGAATTGATAGAAGCTGAATGTGAGCTTCCTTACTTATAACTTACTTTGTATGCCAAGTTAGTATTACACTTACGAATCCTGACATCTGTAACTGCACAAGATCAAGACCTTTTCATTGCTTATGTGAAGATTTTTTTTGTAATTTTTTATTTATTTTTTGAATAGATACATTTGAAGGAGACAGTTACTACAGTGACAAGAAAAATGATATTGATTTTGCCGGGTAAGTTGTGTGACGTTATCCTAAATGGGCTTAATCCTTTTTGTGTGTTCTAAATATAATGGTGCCCATACACTAGGCCGATATCGGGTTCAATCATGCGATTGCGACCGCATCGGTGCGATATATCGCATGTATTGCATTTCAATCACGTGTCCCCCAAAGCGATGTGCAGGCATGCTGGTCGATTCTTGCATCTCAAGATATTATGTGCTGCACTTAATATTTATCACATCGCATGTGGTTTTTAACGACATGCGATTTATCGTGCTGCGATGTGCGATCTGTGTTGTTTTGAGCTCACTTCATGGACACTTCCCTTCACCCATTGTGCTGAGGATACAGGAAAAGACTTTTCATGTCGCAAGGGACATGCGATTTATCGCATTATCACGTGCACATTGAATGCAAAAAAAGCACTTCAGACGCGATTTATTGCAGCCTTGCCTGCCGGGGAAATCGCAGTGTGACCAATCGCACAAGTGTATGGGCACTATAACACTGACTCCAAATCGTAAAGATACTCTTATGGGCACTACAGACTCGACGATGTGCCGCCAAGCTGCCCGACCGCCGATGCAGCAGATGGGCGACTCGGCGGTGGGGGGGGGGGGGGGGGGGGCAGTGATGGGGAGAGTGAAGTTTCTTCACTCCCCCCCCCCCCCCCCCCCCCCCGTCACCCGGCTCTGTAGACGTACAGGCAAATATGGACGATCTCGTCCATATTGGCCTGCATGCACAACCGACAGGGCACCAGCGATGAACGAGCGCGGGGCCGCACATCGTTCATCGCTGGTGCCTCCACACTGACAGATATGAACTTTATCTCGTTCATTAATGAACAAGATCGTTCATATCTTGCAGTGTAATCGCCCAGTGTGTAGGGCGCATTACAGAAGAGTATTTGTAACACCTTCTTTCAGAGTCACCAATAATCCCGTTTATAGATTTGTCGCCAGAAGTTTATTCAACAAGCCTTGGAAAGGGAAACAGGTGTGGCACTTCTCTTTCCATGTGTATATTTAGATTACAGCCATGATAAAGGACTCTTCTAATTCTGCTACAATGACACAAAAGGTTTTTATATGACAAAAGGAGCATGTGTTATGGGAGTTTACTGGGCTATAACAAACAACATTTTGTTATCATTGCTTTCTTTTAAAAAATAAAAAATAAAATAATAAATATATATATATATAATTATACAACATATTTTGTTTAATGTGCATCTAAGGAACCTAAAACCAAGTGAAAAATCTGCAAAGAAAAAATCAGGAGATGATGATTCTGGATCTGACTGGGACATTGATGCTGAAGATGATGATGAAGAAATATCATTGGGTAGTATGCGTGATGAGGACTTTGAAGACGATGAAGCGGGAGGTGTTTTTATGGACACTTCAGAAACAAGTTCTATAGATCCAGGTAACAACATCACCTTCTGCACTGAGCACATTTACAGTTGCAATTACTATATGATAAAGTCCTCCTATTAAACAGTGCAGTTTAAAAGTTCTAGAATCTGAAACTACCAATTACTATTTTGTATACTATACGTAATAGTAAGTGTTACACTGAAGAGCCCACTGTTCCTAGTATCAATTTGTATTGCTGCCTGAAGAATGATATACTGTATGTGTTAGAATTCTCTCTTACACTAATAACTTCATGTGCATATCTCAGTTCCCTGGACTATGGAACGTGTTGTACCTTGTTGAACATGACATCTACATCTAGTACGCACTACTTCAGGCAAATATTCCTGGAGAAGTAAGGTTAAGGCTGAGCAACTGGGACTGTTGCTGAAAATTTTGTTCATTCTTTCCTTTTCTTTCTGTTCGTGTTAAGGCCCATACACACTTGACGATGCACATGTCGTTAACAACCATCGTTAACGACTTCCCTTGAACTTCCCTTGAACAGCTGAGCAAACGACATGAGCATACACACTACCAAAGACCATTCATCGTTGAAGCATCCAAGCTGAACAGTTTATTAAAATAATGAGCTGGGAACAGGGCTGGTGAACAGTGGCTTGGTCGTTGGTCGTTCACACCATACACATTCAAAGACGTCTCTGGTCGGTAACGACCATAGTGGAAATTGAGCATACATGCTCCACAGATAAGCGAGGGTCGTTAACATCCCGCGGGGCCGCGCATCGGTGGTCGTTGGATGCATACACACTTGACGATATAATGAGCGACGTCGTTGATGAGGGCTGAAATGAACGACGTCGCTCATTTTATCGTCAAGTGTGTATGGGCCTTAAGAGTCCTTTGTCATCAATCCTTGTCCCGTAAACCAAATTTGCAGATTTTGTGTATGTTAAAAATGAATATAGGTAATATATGTAATTTCTGAAAACATTCTTATTTGCAATAAGATGTTGGACTGACTTTGTTTTGTCCTTGTAATATATTATTCTGTTTCCTCTTTAATGATTTCTTAGGAAGGATTTCTCAGGTGATAATCATGAGCAGAATTGTTGTATAAAGAGTTTGGACGGTTTACTACATTCATTTTTTTTTCCATATAATTTCACAGAATGTAAAAAAGGAAAGAAAAGGCATTTAAAGCAGGAAGACATGTTTGCTGCTGCTGAGGAGGTATATATGTGAGATGTACAGTGGGATAGATAAGAAACCTTGGCTTTCTGATATTCTTGGAAGGACCGTTAAAGTATATATTACAAAGATACACAGAGTGCTTGATATATTCAGATTTACATTATGAGGGGTTTTCTTTAGCCAGCTTTTTATTAATGGATATTCAGGATTTTAACATATGGGAATTCAGTTCATAATTTTACTGGGCGCCCCTACATAAATTACGACACGTCACTCACAGTGCACATTAGAAAATGAATACCGTCATGTTAACTGCAAACTCCTAAATTTTAAATTAAGTTCCCCCCCCCCTTTTTTTTTTTTTTCTTTTAAAGTTTGGTGCTATCCTGGATGAGAGTTCTGGCTCCAAATTTGACAACATTGGATTAAATGCTGTATCAAATAAAGAAAACGCAAGTAAGCATTATTTTATACCCTTTTTCAACAAATGCTAAAGTGATTTTTAAGTAGGAAATATATACGTGTTCTCAGTAGTTTTATTTGGTGTCTTATTTATAATGGGGGTAATTCCAAGTTGATCGCAGCAGGACATTTTTTAGCAGTTGGGCAAAACCATGTGCACTGCAGGGGGGGGGGGCAGATATAACATGTGCAGAGAGAGATAGATTTGGGTGTGGTGAGTTCAATCTGCAATCTAAATTGCAGTGTAAAAATAAAGCAGCCAGTATTTACCCTGCACAGAAACAAAATAACCCACCCAAATCTAATTCTCTCTGCAGATGTTATATCTGCCCCCCCCTGCACTGCACATGGTTTTGCCCAACTGCTAAAAAATGTCCTGCTGCGATCAACTTGGAATTACCCCCAATATGTATACATACATACATACATACATACATACATACATACATACAAACACACACACATGCCCGGGTGCCCTCAGGGGGTAATAATGGCACAGCGCTAACAACACCATCTCAGGTGCAACATCTTCTCAATAGGACATCCAGTCCATCCAAAGTCAGTCAACGTTTCATTCTCTTTCATAAAATTTCATCAGGACATTGTCCTGACGTGAGGCGCGGCTTATCAGGGATTTTGTTTCACCTGCCTTCGGGCGAAACCAAATCCCCCGAAACAGCCCAGTTTTCATACGAGAACGGGCCTGTTTCTCACGAAAGCACACAGGTTTCACTGAACCTGTGCGTTTTCAAGAGAAAAGCTGTTTTCTCTAACGTCCTAGGGGATACTGGGCTGGTCTTAGTACCGTGGGGTGTAGATGGGGTCCAATTGGAGCCATGGCACTTTAAAAATTCTTCAGTGTGCTGGTTCCTCCCCCCTATGCCCCTCCTGCAGACTCAGTTTTCTTCAGACTTTTAGTTTATTTTCAGGCAGCACTGGTTGGCACCAGTCTGCCTGTGTCGTGGAACTTAGAGGGCTATCGACCTGACCTCTTGAAGGGTTACTGGGCCGGATCCCCACTGACAGGACATAGCTCCTGAGGTATTGTTTCGTATACCCCCAGGGTGTGCGCGCACTCAAACATATGCCGCCACCCCTAACAAAGCTGAAGACAATAGAGTGGTGAGTACTTAATCTGGGTTCCGGTTAGCGGGTCCCCGGTTCAACTGGCGGCATAAGGGCGCGGTGAGCACGCTGTGCTGCAGGGGCTGCACTGCCCGCTGCAGACACCCACACTGGCGCTATCATAGAAAAGGGGTTTTAACCCCGTTTTCTCTAACGTCCTACTGCGGAATAGTAGATTACCATGGGGTATATATCGGGTCCACTGGAGCCTGGCACTTTAAGAAATCAATAGTGTGTACTGGCACCTCTCCTCTATGCCCCTCCTAGCAGACCCAGTTTAGAAAATGTGCCCAAGGAGCCTGGTGCATTCTATTGCTCTCCAGAGTTTTCTTCAGAAATGTCTTTTAGTTTGTTATTTTCAGGCACCACTGTGTCGTGGGACTTAGTGAGGGGGGGGGGGGGGGGGAGAAATCGAACCAAACCAACTTCCTCAGAGTTAATGGTTCGTATCCCCACTGACAGGACACTGAGCTCCTGAGGTGATGTTTCTCATACCCCTCGGATGTGAGCCCACGCTGACAGCATTCCGCCACCCCTAACAGATGAGTTACACACCCCGGCTAGCGGGTCCCCGGTGAACATGGCGGCATGAAGGGACAGTGATCACCCGGCTTCGGGCCGGGGTGCCCACTGAGTACCCAGACTGGCATCTTGGTAAAAGGGGGTTGCGCACTCTCTTTCTCTGGCTGGGTCCACAGGTTATTCACAGGATAACATTGGGATATGCCGGAGCGACAGCGAAAATGGCACCAAACGGTCACAAGCTTTCTGGCCTCCCAGGATGCATCGGGGCTTCACCATATAATCCCGCCCACTGACTCAGTCAAATCAGTTTTTTGTTTGGTGCGGCAGGAGCCGGACCATGGTCAGATGCGGGGCGGCAGGGAGGGGACGGGACAGAGACGTGGAGCGACAGGGAGGGGACAGAGACGCAGGGCGGCAGGAAGGGGACAGAGACGCGGGGAGGGGACAGAGACGCGGGGCGGCAGGGAGGGGACAGAGACGCGGGGGGGCAGGGAGGGGACACAGAGGCAGGGCGGCAGGGAGGGGACACAGAGGCAGGACGGTAGGGAGGGGACACAGACGCAGGGCGGTGGGGGGAATACAGAGAGGCGGGGCGGCAGGGAGGGGACAGAGATGTGGTGTGGCAGGGAGGGGATACAGAGACGCAAGGCGGTAGTGGGGGGGGGGTCACCAGTGAGGAAGCTGATGGAGAGGCAGACTTTTACTCCTATCTACACGTTTCACTCCTATACGGGGCTATCCAGCTATCACGAGGAAGCCCGTATAGGGGTGAAACGCGTCAATAGGAGTAACAGTCTGCCACCAGACCCCCAACCGACCCGGATTTGATACGAAAACGAGACTGAGGATCGGTTCTGATGAATTTGAGGTAAAAGATCTGGATGATTTAATCTCATACATTTAATGCAAACTTAAGAACTCTGAAATTGGACCCCAGTGGAAAAACCATAAGGACGATTGCTTATTGCAGTTAATCAATAACTTTGGGAATTTGCTAAACCCATGAACTGGTGAGGGTCTGGAAGTAAATCGCTACGTGAAAGTGTATTCCAGTACCAACAAATCACATATATGTTTGTTAATGTGAGTCATGTCTAAATAGTGGTTATCTGTTGTATACCGGTATTAGGCCTTTTTAGTAACCGAGTGATTAGAAGTATTGATCCGAAAACCGTATATATTTATATATAATTTATTCATAATTAATGAATCTATGCAATAAGTGTAAAATATTTTTTAGACTCCTAAATTGTGATTATTATTTTTTGCGCTGGAGTAAAACTGTTTTACTTGTGTTATCAAGGTGTTTTTGAGGTACACCTTACTCACTCTGAGCAGCATTAATATTAGTTACTAGTTGGAGCCAAGCGCGGAGTTTTACCTCCATTGTTATATATGACAACGGATGTCAGCCTCCGGGGTTGGGGAACTGTGACTCGGGGCACAGTTCCAGGGGACATGGTTGATTCAGGAATCTGCTCTTCCGATCAGCATCTCAGAACAACTTAAAATGCTCTGGTACAGGCCTTGTACGTCCTTCGGAATTAGGCCATTCAGGTGCAGTCGTTCAACGCCACGGCAGTGGCGTACATAAACTGACGGAGGAATAAGAAGCAGGGTCGCAATGCGAGAGGTGTCAAGAATACTCCTCTGGGCGGAAGCCAACGCAAGGGCCACGTTAGCCGTTTACATTCCAGTAGTGGACAACTGGGAAGCGGACTTCCTAAGTAGGCATGACCTCCATCCAGGTGAATGGGGCCTCCACCCTCAGGTGTTTTAACAACTTGTTCACCGGCGGGGTTGTCCACAGATAGACCTGATGGCTTCTCGTCTCAGCAAGAAGCTCCGTCATTACTGCTCCAGAACGAGGGACCCGCTGGCAGTTGCAGTAGACACTCTGACGATGCCATGGACTTACTAGTTCATTTACCTGTTTCCTCCAATTCCTCTCCTCCCAAGAGTTATCAAAAGACTCAAAAAGGAAAGCGTTCAGGCAGTTCTCATTGCCCGGGATTGGCCTTGACTGGCCTGGTATACGGACCTCCTGACCTTGTCACTGGAGGAACCCTGGCCGCTGCCGCTTCTCAAGGACCTTCTTCAACAAGAACCGTTCGTCTATCCAGACTTAGCGGCTACGTTTGACGGCCTGAAAGTTGAGAGGGAGATTTTAACCGTGAAGGGTCTTCCATCCAAGGTGGTTTCCACTATGATCCAGGCCCATAAGGTGGTTACTTCCAAACATTACCACCGTCTTTGGAAGAAATATGTTTCTTGGTGTGAGGGTAGAAATTGTTCCCCTGTGGAATTTCGTCTGGGCCGTTTTCTACTGTTCCTGCAAGCAGGCGTGGATAAGGGCCTACGTTTAGGCTCCATCAAGGTTCAAATTTTGGCTCTTTATCTTCTTCCAGAAACAACTGGCAGTACTTCCTAAAGTGCAGACCTTTCTAAAGGGGTTTTTGCACATTCAACCACCGTTTGTTCCTCCCACGGTTCTGTGGGACCTCAATGTGGTATTGACCTTTCTCCAGTCGGCTTGGTTTGAACCCTTAAATAGGGTAGACTTTAAAATACCTAACATGGAAGACTGTTATGTTACTGGCCTTGGTTTCTGCTCGACGGGTGTCTGAATTGGGGGCCTTGTCCTGTAAAAGCCCATACTTGGTATTTCATGAGGATATTGTGGAGCTCAGAACTCGCCCACGGTGTCGGCCTTTCATGTGAATCAACCAATTGTGGTTCTAGTATTATCCGACACTTCCGTTGCTCCAAAGTCCCTGGATGTTGTGAGGGCTTTGAGGATTTACATCAAAAGGACTGCTCGACACAGGAAGTCTGACACGCTTTTCGTCCTTTATGATGCTACAAAAATTGGTCGCACTGCCTCCAAGCAGTCTATTGCTCGTTGACTCAAATTGACTATCCAACAAGCCTATACGTTGGCTGCTCTGCCACTGCCGAGTTCTGTTCAGGCCCACTCCACAAGGTCAGTGGGTTCTTCCTGGTCGGCTGCCTGGGGTGTCTTGGCCTTGCTGTTGTGCCGGGCAACTACGTGGTCTGGTATGAACACATTTGTTAAGTTCTACAGGTTTGACACCTTGGCCAAGAATGACCTTCAGTTTGGTCAGGCGGTTTTACAGGGGTCTCAGCACTCTACCACCTGTTCTGGGAGCTTTGGGACATCTCCATGGTAATCTACTATTCCCCAATATCCACTAGGACGTTAGGTAAAATAGGTATTTAATACCTACCGGTAATTCCTTTTCTCGTAGTCTGTAGTGGATACTGGGCGGCCGCCTCAGTGCTTCATTTCCTGCTTACCTGGTTGTAAGTGTTATTGGTTGGGTTGCTGTTGCTTTCCCTGTTCCATGTTTGGTTAGCGTTGCTATTCTTCTATAGGTAGCATTGCTTTCTTTTGTTTTGGTTAGCTCTATATTTGTTGTTGTTGTGTGTTGGTTCGTTACCTCACCGCTTTATGTGTTATATCCTTCTCTCAAAGTATGTCCGTCTCCTCTGGCACAGTTTCCTAGACTGAGTCTGCTAGGAGGGGCATAGAGGGGAGGAGCCAGCACACACTATTGAGTTCTTAAAGTGCCAGGCTCCAGTGGACCCGATCTATACCCCATGGTAATCTACTATTCCCCAGTTTCCACCACAGGCTACGAGAAAATGAATTACAGGTAGGTATTAATTTCCTATTTTTTACACTTTAGAGACGTTTGCCAGTATAAAAATATAGAGAACACAGAGCGCCATTGAGGGGGCGGGGCTACCTGGAGAGCGGGACCAGCAGCTCTAGGCGCCATTTCCTGCTGCATTAGACAGGGAGGGAAGTGCTGCTCCTCCAGGGACTCTCTACTGCACCTGCAATTGGTACCATGGGGGTTGAGGGTGGGGAGAGATTTATATGTAATATAGCTATTATACCTTATATAAGGTATAGCTACTGCCCGGCAAAGCATTGCTTCAGCTTAGTGGCACAGTTTGCTGGCTTTCTCCTCTCTGTCTCAATCCTTGCAGGGCTATCTAAGTGACTGTGTTATATTTAACCTATTCCTGTGTGTGTGCTCTGCTGTTCAGTATGACTGGGAAAAAAGTTACATGTCTGTCCTGTAACACAAAGTTTTCCACTACCCCAGGGGGGGTCTCTCCTGTGTACTCAGTGCAGTATCCCTTCTCAGGGTAACAGTTCTCAGGAGCCAGCCTGGCTGGACTCCGTTAAGGGGATAATTACTGATATCACCACTGAACCGGCTACGGCCAAGCATGAAAGGCAGGTGTTAAGAAATCTATGGATGATTTTCTAGTTCACACTGCAGACCTCAGAACCGCTTCCCAACCCCCAACCCCCCCCCCCCCCTTCCCGCCCCATCCCCCTCATCATCCCCTGCCAGTTTCACAGAAAAGCACACTGCCCAATGTGCTCCAGTCTGAGGGAGAAGTTGATGGTGATAAAGCAGAGAGAAGTCTATCTCAAGGAGTGGAAGCTTTGATGTATTCTATTACATAGGTCCTAAATATTCCTGATAAGGAAACAGAACCTGATGAGGAATTATTTTTCAATATAAAACCTAAGTCTCTTGCTACATTTTCTTTTTCTAAGGAATTAAACACGCTTTTTAGAGAAGCGTGGATTAATCCTGACAAAAAGTTTCAAACCCCTAAAAGGTTATTGACTTCTTTCCCATTTCCCTCTGAGGGTAGGAAGGTGTGCGACTCCTCCTATGGTGGATACTTCAGTGTCCATGCTGTCACGAAAAATGTGCTACTTGTACCTGGTGCTATCTCCTTAAATGACCCTGCAGATAGCAAGATCAAAACTACGCTCAAATCCATTTACACGGCAGTGGTTGTCGCTCAGAGATCCACAACTGCTTGTGGTTGGATCACAAGGGCCATTGTTAATAGAGGGTTTTGACACCATGCATCAGGATGAGCTTCTAACACTCGTGCATCATTTCCAGGATTCAGTTAACTTAATGAGTGAGGCTATAAAGGAGTTCGGCATTATCAATTCACGCTCTACGGCTATGGTTGTGTCGGCGCGCAGGGCTCTGTGGCCACGCCAGTGGGCAGCGGACGCTGATTCCGAGAAGGGAGTTGAAAATCTCCCCTTTACAGGGGAAGCTTTGTTTGGTGAGGAACTAAACAAGTGGATTTCACAAGCTACTGCCGTTAAGTCCACCTATCTGCCATCCACGGCTCCTCCTGCTAGGCGTGCTTATCCAGGCCCCTCCCTCCTTTTGTGTGGCCAGATTCAGAGGCAGATCCAGAGGTGCTTCTAATGCTGCCCGAGTTAATCGAGGTAAACCACGCAGACCAGCGGCCACTGGTTCCCTGGAACAGGGCTCAGGCTCTACCTCTGCCAAGCCCTCTGCGTGACTGTTGTCCCCGGCTTCAAGGGGAATTTCTGGTGGGTGCTCGCCTCAAGTATTTCAGCCATATTAGGGCGGAATCCTTGGTTAAGAAACCTAATTTCCCAGGGATACCGGTTGGAGTTTCAAGAGTTCCCTTCTCACAGATTCTTCAAATCAGGCTTGCCAGCTTCATCTGCATCACGAGTTACCTTGCTGGATGCCTTCCAATGGCTGCAACAAACGCAGGTTATTTTTCCAGTGCCCCCTCTACTCAGAAACGTGGACTTCTATTCCAGCCTGTTCATGGTACCGACCGATTCTGAACCTCAAGTCTCTGAACCCTTACCTACAGGTATTCAAGTTCAAGATGGAATCCCTGAGAGCAGTGATCTCAGGCCTTCACATCTGGATATGGCCACCTCATCAGGCTTACCTCAGGTTTGCACTGCAGGATACTTCCTTCCAGTTTCGGTCCTTGCCCTTTAGCCTCTCCATGGCACCAATAGTGTTCACAAAGGTAATGGCGGAGATGATGCTTTAACTCTGCGTGATCGGTGTGAACATCATTCCATACTTGGATGATCTTCTCATAAAAGCGGTATCCGAGACTCGGTTGTTGGAAAGCATCGCTCTGAGTACATGGCTGCTGATGGATCATGGGTGGATTCTCAATCTACAGAAATCGCACCTGGAACCATTGCAGAGGCTTCAGTTCTTGGGTGTGATCCTGGACACGGTGTCTCAGAAGGGGTTCCTTCCTATGGACAACGCCTTGACCATTCAGTCAATGGTGCGCTCTGTTCTGAAATCTGCTAAAATCTCGGTGCATCTCTGCATTCGCCTGCAGGGCAAGATGGTAGCCTCTTACGAGGCAATTCAGTACGGAAGGTTCCATGCTTGTCCGTTCCAGCGGGATCTGCTGGGCAAATGGTCAGGGTCACACCTGCACATGCACCAGAGGATATCCCTTTCACCAAAAGCACGGATTTCCCTGTTATGGTGGTTGCAGACCTCCCACCTAGTGAAGGGTCAACATTTCGGAATTCAGACCTGGATTCTCTTAACAACGGATGCAAGCCTCCGCTGTCGGGATGCTGTAACCCAGGGGGCTCAGTTTCAAGGACGGTGGTCACTTCTGGAGGCCTCTCTTCCAATAAACATTCTGGAACATTACAGTGCCCTTCTACAAGCTGCTTCTCTCCTCCAACATCGGGCCATACAGGTCCAGTCGGAAAACGCCACAGCGGTGGCATACATGAACAAGGCGGAACAAGAAGCAGGGCCGCTATGCGAGAGGTGTCCAGGATACTCCTTTGGGCGGAAAGCAACGCCAGAGCCTTGTCGGCCATCTTCATTCCAGGAGTGGACAACTGGGAAACAGACTTCCTCAGCAGACACGATCTGCACCAAGGGGAGTGGGGCCTTCACCCGCGGTTGTTCCAACAGTTGGTTCAGTGGTGGGGCTGCCCCCTGATCAAAATGATGGCTTCTTGTCTCAACAAGAAGCTGCGGTGCTACTGCTCCAGGACGAGGGATCCACAGGCTGCAGTGGTGGATGCTCTGACGGCACCGTGGATTTACCAGTTCGTCTATCTGTTCCCTTCGATTCCTCTCATTCCCAGGGTCCTAAAGAGGGAAAACGTTCAGGCAATTCTGATAGCCCTGGATTTGCCTCGCTTTGCCTGGTATGCAGACCTCCTGGCCATGTCCCTCGACAAGGATCTTCTGCAAGGGCCGTTCGTCTATCCAGACTGTGGCTACATTTGCCGGCATGGCGGTTGTAAGGGAGATATTAGTCCAAAAAGAACTTTCCTCCAAAGTTATCACTACTGTGGTCCAGGCTCGGAAGGTGGTCCCATCTAAGCATGACCACCGCATCTGGAAGAAGTATGTCTCCTAGTGCGAAGGTCGACATTAATCAACTGTAGATTTTCATCTGGGTAGGTTCTTGCTCTTCCTGCAAGCAGGTGTGGATATGCGCCTTCGTTAAGGCCAAGATCTGAACCTTAACGGAGCCTAATCTATTTTCTTCCAAAAGCAATTAGCTGTTATCCCGTAAATCCAGACATTCCTAAAGGGTGTCCTTCGTATTCAGCCACCCTTTGTGCCTCCCACAGCACCGTGGTATCTCAATTTGGTCCTGACCTTTCTGCAATCAGAGTGGTTTGAACCTTTGCACCAGGTGGACTTGAAATATTTGACTTGGAAGATTGTCATGTTCTTGGCCTCAGCGAGGCATGTCTCGAAATTAGGGGCCTTATCCTGTACGAGCCCTTACCGGGTGTTTGACGAGGATAGAGCGGAGCTCAGGACTCGCCCACAGTTTCTGCCTAAGGTGGTGTCTGCATTTCACATCAACCAGCTGATGGTGGTTCCTGTATTGTCTGACACGTCGGTTTCTTCACAATCCTTGGACGTTGTTCGAGCTTTGAAGATTTATGGCAAGAGAACAGCTCGTCACCGGAAATCTTTTTTTTTTTTTTTTTTTTTCTCTATGACGCAACGAATATTGAATGTCCTGCTTCAAAGCAGTCTATTGCTCGTTGGATCCGGATGACAATCCAACAGGCTTACTCTTTGGCAGCCTTACCGCTGCCAAGTTCTATTCAGGCCCACTCCACAAGGTTGGTGGGTTCTTCCTGGGCGGCTGCCCGAGGTGTCTCTGCTTTTTCCAGTTATGCCGAGCTGCCACTTAGTCTGGTTCAAACACATTTGTAAAGTTTTACAAGTTCAATACCTTAGCGACAGAGGACCTTCAGTTTTGTCAATCGGTTTTGTAGGGGTCTTGGCACTCTCCCACCCGGTTTGGGAGCTTTGGGACATCCCCATGGTACTAAGACCAACCCAGTATCCCCTAGGACATTAAAATCGGAATTTGATACCTACTGATAATTCCTTTTCTCCTAGTGCGTAGGGGATACTGGGCACCCGCCTGTGTGTGCTTCGTTTCACTTCCTGCAAGCATTGTTGTTGTGTTTCTTGGTACCGTCTGCAGTTGCTGTCCCTAGTTTCAAATTACGGCTAGCATGGCTATCCTCTTGTAATGATTGTGTGTTGGTTCGTTAACTCACCACTTTTTTCTTATCTATTTTCCTCCTCTCAAAGTATGTCAGTCTCCTCGGTCACTGTTTTCCTAGACTGAGTCTGCAGGAGGGGCATAGAGGGGAGGAGCCAGCACAATGAAGAATTTTTAAAGTGCCATGGCTCCAGTGGACCCCATCTATACCCCATGGTACTAAAATCATCCCAGTATCCCCTACGGAGTAGGAGAAAAGGAATTACCGATAGGTATCAAATTCCTATTTTTTTTTTGAGGGCGATCTGATTGGATAGCCTGTAAAAAAAAATATATTGGTGTAACTGACGTTTTTTGCACCAGTTGTTTTATCCCATCTAATTAAATACCTTATTATGAGTTGTATTATTAACAGGTAATGTTAGTTTGAATTTAAGTTGACCAACTGCGCTTAATGGCTACTATACATCACTCAATAATTGCAGCAATGTCGAGTTGGGGAATCGGGAATATTAAATATGTTTACAAATCTCGATTTCCCCAATTCCGACCGAAGACTGTCAGGATTGGCAAATCATTGATTTTTATAATGAAGAATTTCATATAGGGCAATCACAACTCCAATTAATAAGAACATCTATCAAAGCATGGTATAATTTAGTAATAGTAGTCCTTTATACAAATAGTACATGTTTATCAGTAGCTTTCATATTTGGGATATTTGTTGGTGGGGAGAAAATAAAGCGGTTTGCCTACGGTTTATTTTATTTTTCCAAATAGAAATAATTGTGTCTTGAAAGTTTTGAGAAGTGTGTGAAAGCAGACAAGCCCTGTGCTCTTTGGAGACTTTTTTTTTCAACTGGGCACAACATAAATAATAATTATTTGTAAATTCCCTTATTAGGTATCAAGCAACTCAAATGGGAAGCAGAACGAGACAACTGGGTTCATAATAAAGATGCTAGAAATATCATCAAGAATAAAAGAAAGTTCAAGCAAACAAGAATACATAAAGGCAAAAAGAAATAAATTATTTCATATACTTTTCTTGTGCCTTGTGTAATATATTTATATATATTTTTATTTTATTTTTACATTTCATCTAGTCTTTCATATCAAATGAGCTCTGATGTGACATTGAAAGCAGTCTTCTGTTTAGACATTACAGTGTTGTAGTTTAAAGATTTTGTTGGTGGCATTAACAACATTTTCACTTTCATTTATCTGCCGTTAGATAGCTAAATCCATGGACAGTGCTTACAGTAATTGCCCTTTAGGCTGGCAGTATTACACGCTTGTCAACACAGGCTCTGGAGTAACTTGAGTCGAACACCCATCCTTGCTCCATATGTAGTATAGACCTTTGCTTCAGACTGTCCTAAATAGTTCTAGCCTAGAAAAAGCTTTTCCTTCCTACTTCAGCTCCATGTTGTACAGTCACTCAGATGTCCATTCGTATGTAGAGTAATGGCAAGCTTTACTTAATTTAGCCATCATATAATATTTCTTTAATTAAATCATTAATTAAAACAAATAATGTTTATCAACTTAATTACAACTACCGCTGAACCATTAGGGATTTGTGTTTATAGCAGTACTATGCATATTTACAGTGCAAATATATTCACCCAAATGTTTTTAAATAAAAAAACCTCGCAGCTCTGTTGTAATAGATTTGTGTCTGCAAGTGGCTGAATTGTTCATGTCCAAACAGAATATATTGCCCGGGATCCATATCAGCATCTTGTGATGGTGCAACAAATGGAAGCCATTTAGTAGTCATGAGCTTCTGCAGCTATGTCATTTATTAATATGTCAGTGTGGAATGCAAAGGTACTTTAGCTATTTAGTAAAGGTACATTCACAGCAACCCCTGGGTGAGGTGGCTTTTTTATTTTTGTGCAAATACATTTTATTGAAACATATAGGGCAGTATTCAATAGTTTTGCGTGCCTGAACTTACGTCTAAATCAGGCATGTCCAACCTGCGTCCCTCCAGCTGTTGAGAAACTACACATCCCAGCATGCCCTGACACAGCTTTAGAATTCTCTAACAGCAAAACTGTATCAGGGCATGCTGGGATATGTAGTTTCACAACAGCTGGAGGGCCGCAGGTTGGAAATGCCTCGTCTAAAGTGACGGGAGATTGTGGGCTGCAATTCAATTGTTTTTTTATCCCTGCACCCATAGAAGTCGTCAGGTTTAGCTGAGTGAAGCCGCTAATTCTGACCAAAGTGCTGGGCACGATCGCAAAAAGTGCCACTTGGGTGCCCAATCGGGTCACTTTTCACGCATTTCAGCTCTGCACCCCCAGGGGGTACGAGCTGAAATGCAGGAGCCATTGCGCCCTAACGTAGCAACAGTTTAATTTCTCCGTTGGGTGATATCTAGTGGCTGCCGGCATGCGCCACATTTAAATCTCGCCCATAGAGTGAGAATTACATACTGACACAAATGCATACTTAAGTATCCGTGAAGCTACAGAAAGGATTACAAAACATGAGAAGGACCATGGTATAACAAGGTGATCTTAAGAAAAAAAAATACATTACATAGAATAACAAGTGAAGAAGAAAGAGACCAGTGGCGTAGCAACAGACCCTGCAGTGGCTTGGAGGCGCTGGGGGTACTGTGGGGACAATTGTTCTGGGCCGCCACACCACTGTCTGTGCAGCATAGAGGAGCTGGCGGTGTGAAGAGAAACACAGTTAAAGAGATGGCCCTCCCAAAATGGCTACTGCCTCAGAGGAAAATGTTTATTAAGGATGTTAGATGACGGGGCAACCAGATTGGGAGGAACATTTTCGATAGTATTCAGCAGGTGCGAACAGTGGCCCCCCGCCTGGGAGCGCAGACCTGGGACGGGGGGGAGGGAGGGGGAGAGGGCTTTTTGGCAGGGGGGCGCAAAATTTGTAGTTACGCCACTGAAAGAGACCAATAAAAAGAGACCAGCAAAGGAAAGAGGGAGGGGAAATACAAAGGGTAGTGGAGGAGAAACACCACCGGGGTCCAATAAATAAATACTGGGCTTCTCTCAAGCAACTTGTCAGAGAGGGAGAACTAAGGTGTACCATTAAAAGATTTGTACCTTTTGCAGAATTCCATCCATATCATCGAGTAGGTCCTAAACTTATAAGGAGAAGACGTAATTATATAATCCATAGGTCTACAGATGTGTCGTCCTACATCCTTGTTGCAGTCACTTTAAACAGCCCTTCTAGTCACACCTAGTCGTGTGTTTATTAACGCCGTGCATTTTTTTGTACTTATTCACATAGTTATGTGTGTAGGACGCACAAGCAGACTCTGCTGATTAAAATGATATGCGGAATGCCTATATTCTGTGTGCGACTGCAGCTGGTTCTGCATGCAAATGCTACAAAAGGGTGAGGTATGCAGGTTTAAAAGCCAACGCAAAACCGAGCAAGATCATTATATATGAAGTGGGGACCTACACAACATTTCCAGCAACATGCAGCACATGGGGTACATTTTAGATAAAATGGACAGGCATCGCTACCATCGATACCACCTTTTATAATGAGTCTCAAGCGTAAGTATGTTGGTGAAGCTACTTTTCAAAGATAGACTTCAATTTAGGAACTCTGTTCTCCATGCCAAGATAATTTTGGTGGTGTAGAGAAACTGTGTTCAATTATGAATTTACAGAAAATCAATAATGTATGGGAGGTAGAACTCTGAGATACCACCAGATCCTGAGTCTGTGTATAGCAAATGTCTCTGGACATAAGGAAATGTTTAACCTGGAGATACCTTTAAATCTCATTATTCAGGAGAAACCACTTAACCTGGATATCAGAGAGAGGTATCACTCCGGAGGTGTCCTATAACTGCCCTATCCTTGCAATACCCGCTCTGAACCACATTTTTTTAAGGTCTGTCTCCAGATCCCATGAAGGGAATGCAGAATTATCAAGAAGCGGAGTTAAAGGTATAAAGTTATAAGTCAATGAAATATATTTCTTGCCCCTAAGATGCTTCTATACCGATAGAGCAGTCCCCACGGTTGGATGCAAAATGACAGGTAAATGCAAAAGCCAAAGGACACAATATGACAAATGAGAATGGCGCTCCTTTCTGTTCGTAATGTTCCTCAAAAAGAAAGAATTAAACAGATCATTGCGTAGTATGTTCTGTATTTGTAATTACACCTTTAGTGATGGGGGGTTTCTTAAAAACGTGATGTGAAATGTATCCCTCCACAAAACAATTTCTTAGATAAAAAAACAACAAAGCAGCTTCCATCCTAAATTAGAGATTATTAAAGATATCTCCTAAGGATCTTTATTTTCAGGTGGAGGGCGCCTTTTGCTAGTGTAATTACCTCCAATAGGTCCCCAAAGAAGGGGGTTCGTACACACAAATACCCAGAATGGAGTGATAAGAATGTTCTTCAAACTTGTGGAAATCACCTTATGGAAATATAATTACCCAAAGACACCCCTCAAACAAATGAGGTCTATGCGTGTGGATATTTCACCAAGCAGAGGCGGATCACATGAGACTTCTTAAAAAGCAGATTTCTTTATTAAACTCCTCCAGAACGTGGCATGTAAAAAATGTAGGATACTCGACATAGCATAATACTGTTTTAATGATGGTACCCACATAAAATAGACAGACAGTTAAAATTTAAAAAAGAGGGATTCTAGTGAGCCAAAAAATGTCTACCAGATGACAAAAGTTCAGTGCATAGAGATGTAGACTGATAGATCCTCTCAGAGTCCCGGTTACTCCTTGGGGAAAAATCAGTGGTGCTCACTGATGGTAGGTCTGTTCGGTTCTCCAGGTATCCCCGCCGTCAGCTACGCGTTTCGGTTTCCCTTCCTCAGGCTTCCGGTATCTGTCTAGTCCCAAAAAGTCCATATTTATCCTACATTTTTACATGAAATCTGCTTTTTAAGAAGTTTCATGTGATCCGCCTCTGCATTGAGCCCCCGCCATAATTTTACAAAGAAACGCGGGACAGAAGCCCGCTGCTGAGGGGGCGGGGCTTCTTCCTCAGCACTCACCAGCGCCATTTTCTCTCCACAGCTCCGCTGAGAGGAAGCTCCCCAGGCTCTCCCCTGCAGATTCACGGTAGAAGAGGGTAAAAAGAGAGGGGGGGCACATAAATTAGGCGCAAAAACAGTATATACAGCAGCTACTGGGTTAACACTAAGTTACTGTGTGATTCCTGGGACATATAGCGCTGGGGTGTGTGCTCAGGAGTTGGAAGCTGAGATGTCTTCCAACGCTTCTGATCTAGCTAGACGATGTCTATCGTATATTGTCACAGCTTCTCATTACGTTAAGGAGGCAGCTTCTGATACTGGTATTCTGGCAGCCAAGGCTTCTACTACGTCCGTCTGTCACTAAGCTGGTGGCTTGAGGACCAATGATTGAGCAGGGGTTGTCCCTTCTGGATCTCCAACTGGGTCCTTCTGAAGACGGATGCCAGTCTGAGAGGTTGGGGCGCGGTGTTGGAGCAACACTCCCTTCAGGGTCGGTGGACCAAGGAGGAGTCTCTCCTCCCAATAAATATTCTGGAGCTGCTGGCAGTGTTCAACTCCCTGAACTTGGCCCAGCATTTAATACAAAACAGACCTGTTCAAATACAGTCTGACAACGCCACCATAGTGAAATACATCAATCATCAAGGCGGCATTCGAAGCCGCATGGCAATGAGGGAAGTATCACGTATTCTTCAGTGGGTGGAATGCCACCTGCCAGCCATATCGGCAGTGTTTTTTCCGGGGGGCCTAAACTGAGAAGTGGGCTTTCTCAGTCGTCGGGACGTACACGCCGGAGAGTGGAGCCTCCATCCAGAAGTGTTTCAACTCCTTGTGGACAGGTGGGGCATTCCAGATGTGGACCTGATGGCGTCTCGACACAATCACAAGGTTCCGGTCTTCGGAGCAAGGACAAGGGATCCTCAAGCAGCGTTCGTGGACGCACTGGTAATTCCATGGAACTTTTAGCTGCCATACGTGTTCCCTCCGGTGTCACTCCTGCCCAGAGTAATAAGGAAGTTCAGAAGTAGGATTACAACTTCTTGCTTGATCGCTCCTGCGTGGCCCAGACTGCATTGGTTCTCAGACCTTCAGGGTCTCTCTATAGAGCGCCCAGGTTCTCAGACCTTCACAGCGCCCAGATCTCCTCATTCAGGGCCCCTGTGTTATATCAGGATTTAGCCCGGTTGGCTTTGACGGTGTGGCTCTTGAAGCTTCCGTCTTAAGGGCCAAAGGATTTTCTGAGGCGGTCATTCAAACCATGTTGAAGGCCCGGAAACCGGCTTCTGCTCGGATTTACCATAGGGTCTGGAATTCTTACTTTGCTTGGTGCGCATCTAACAATTATGATGCTTACAAGTTTAGTACGGCCAAACGTTTGGCCTTTCTACAACAGGGCCAGGACTTGGGCCTTCGTCTGTCCTCCATCAAGGTTCATATTTCTGCCTTGTGTGTTTGGTTCCAGAGAAAAATTGCGACTTTACCTGATGTGCATACGTTCACTCAGGGTGTGTTGCGGATTCAACCTCCTTATACCTCGCCTGTGGCCCCTTGGGACTTGTCGGTGGTTCTGGAGGCATTGCAAGGGATTCCGTTTGAGCCTCTTGAATCTGCACACCTTAAGTGGCTTTCTCTTAAGGTATTGTTTCTGCTGGCTATTGCCTCTGCTAGACGGGTGTCTGATTTGGGTGCCTTGTCTTGTAGGTCACCATATCTGATTTTTTACCGTGATCGGGTGGTTCTTAGAATACATCCCGGGTATTTACCTAAGGTGGTGTCTTCTTTCCACCTTAATCAGGAGATTGTGGTCCCGGCCTTTGCGTCTCCTGAATTGTCTTCCAAAGAGTGGTCTTTGGATGTGGTACGGGCTCTCCATATCTGTGTGAAGAGAACAGCTTCTCTTAGGAGATCTGATTCTCTTTGTCCATTTTGGTTTTCACAAACGTGGCTGGCCTGCTCACAAGCGGACTCTGGCCAGATGGATTAGAATGGTGATTGCACATGCTTATGTACAGGCTGGCCTTCCAGCTCCTGCTACCATCAAGGCCCATTCTGCTCGTTTGTTGGACCTTCTTGGGCGGCCCGCCGTGGTGCGACCCTTGAACAATTGTGTAAGGCGGCTTCGTGGTCCTCAGTGAACACGTTCATAAGGTTCTATGCCTTCGATACTTCCGCCTCCCAGGATGCTTCCTTTGGACACCGGGTTCTTGTGCCCGCTACAGTGCGACCCCTCCCATAAGGAACTGCTTTAGGACATCCCCAATGTCATTCCCTGTGGAGCCCAGTGTATCCCGCAGCAGAAAATTAGATTTATGGTAAGAACTTACCATTGTTAAATATCTTTCTGCGAGGTACACTGGACTCCACAGGGCACCCACCCTGACGCACTTAGCTTCTTTGGGTTGGTAAGGCATTAGCCGCTGACACCTCCTGTCGTGAGAATGTGGTGTATGTGGCTACTAATGGTTGTCGTCTCTTTTACCTGCTACTGCATTGGACTGGTTAACAAAAACTGAGCTCCTATGCACGGACGCGGCGCTATGCATTCTGGGAACAGTCAAAGCTTTTAGCCTGTTAGTGCTTCGGATCAAGATCCTACTCTACACCTCAATGTCATTCCCTGTGGAGCCCAGTGTACCTCGCAGAAAGATTTAACAACTGTAAGTTCTTACCATAAATCTAGTTTTTTTGTTTTTCTTTCTTTTTTTCTCTCCATCTTTCTTTCCTATTTTTCTTTCTTTTTCATCCATTAGGGGTCACTGGAGTACTCTTAGGATATGGACAGGGCTTTAGCAGGGATAGGCACATTTAAATATTTAAATTAGTAACCCTCCTCCCTCTCCTCCATACTCCCAAGATGCCTAAGTGTTTTTTGTGCCTCACCAGGATGTCACACGTTTGGAATCTCCAGACTTAACTTTTCATTTTAATGATTTTTTCTTTTGTCAATTCCCAATCCCTTCACTAAAAACCCAAGAAGCGTGGTCCGGGTTTGGGAGTGCTGCTGAGTGCAGCATTGGCTTGTCGGCACTTAGGAGAGGAGCCCCTCCATAGACCTCAATCAGCCTGTGCTAATTTCAGCATAAGGCTGCAGGAGCTGGACGATGCTTGTAAGAGAAGCCCAGTCAGAGCCTCCACATTCTCAAGGTAAGTAGCAGGCAGGGAGCTCACGTGGGGACTCACTGCCGCTGCTCCGTTAGACAGTATAGTACTGTGGGTGCGGGGCGGTCGGCTCATGCTGCCGCCTGCCATGTGTGGAGAGTTTGTGTACTGCAGCGCTGGATCACCTGCTCACCCCCTAGCTCCTCCGCGGTCAGCCATGTTGCTGCCACTTGGCGCCTTCTACGTCCCGGATTGTCCTGCCATGGTCAGCCACACTGCCGCCGCTGGACGCCCGCTGTGCTCTGCCTTACAGTCAGTGCCCGCTCTGAGCGCCGTTACCTGATCACGGCCGCGGACAGCTTCCCTTGCTGCCGCGGCCCGCCTGGCACTATTGCACATCGGATTGGCTGGCTCCCCCTCTAGCCCAGCCGCGGTCAGCCACGCTGCCGTCGCTGGGTGCCCCCTGTGCTCCGGCTCACTGTTGCCATTGCCTCTCACACAGAGGAGGTTAGGCTTCAGTAGAAAAGATCAGTATTTGCAGCAGCAAATAGCGGGGGACAGCTAATGGGGTCCCTAGTCCAGCGTTCCCATCGCATAAGGGGGGATGGACATTGTTTGTCAGTTCTACAGGCTATTAAGTCTAAACTATGTTTGGTATGGGTTAGACATAGAGGAGTCTATTGTGGATATGTTTTACAAAATGCACATGGTGGGACGCCATTTTATATAACTTCCTGTTTCTTTCTACAGGATTTTGATTGGTCCTACAACACGCAGCCACCAAATGGTGCAGGGGTGTTAGTAGGAATTTCAGTGAAGCACATATTAACAATTCTTAGTGTGGGCCAGGTGCAGTGCAGTGCAGTGCACTTCTAGCTCATACACACTTTAGTTAAAATTTTTACTGAGTCGTGGGGACATGTGTTTCACTGTGTGTCTGTGTGCATGATGAGTAAAGCTAATGCAAAATCAAAGAAGCAGCTTGTCTGTGATGGCTGGAAGAGTGTGTTACCTGATGGAACTTCCACTTGCACAGTGGCCATCATTCTGAGTTTGCTCGCTAGCTACTTTTTGCAGCCGTGCATAGTCGCCACCCACGGGGGAGTGTATTTTCGCTTTCCAAGTGTGTGATCGCATGTGCAGCGGAGCGGTACAAAAACATTTTGTGCAAAACAAGACCAGCCCTGAAGTTACTTATCCCGTGCAATGATCCTAGTGGCGGAGGTCCCGGAATTGACGTCAGACACCCGCCCTGCAAATGCCTGGACACGCCTGCGTTTTTCCTACCACTCCAAGAAAATGGTCAGTTGATGCCTATAAACGCCCTCTTCCTGTCAATCTCCTTGCGATCGGCTGTGCGAATGGATTCGTCGCTAGCAGCCTTGTACAGCAACGATGCTGTTTGTACCCATACGACGCGCGTGCATATTGCTGTGCTTGCGCAGTTTTGCCGTTTTTTTAACTGATCGCTGCACTGCGAAAATCGGCAGCAAGTGATCAACTCAGAATGATCCCCAGTGTATCTTACAAATATGGGTCCAAATATGAACCTCTACCCTGATCCTCCTTGGGCGATGATGGCAGGTGTGATGGCTGAGTTAAAAATCAGAGTTGGCCACTGCGCAAAAAGATTGTGAGGCAGCTAGGTCTGATTCTAGGTTAATACCAACTGAGCTGCCAGTGTGGGCTCAGGATATGTCTAGGACTTTGCAGGGTTTACAAATGTCCAGGTATAGCTCAATTCTTAAGAGTAGTCATCATTAGTCTAATAATTTACCAGTTTCAGCTGTGTTGCATTCTGATGATTCAGTGCCAGACCTTATATCTCCGGAGGAACAAGAGGAAGGTGAATTGTGCCAGGAGTCAGATAGTGGGGTTACTGATAGCCCGGCCATTGATAAGGTCATCAGGGCAGTACGCCAAGTTTAAATTTAAGTTGGAGGAACCTCTTTCAAATGATGAAGTTTTATTTGCAAAAAAAAAGAGGGCAACTGTGTTTTCCTTATTCAGATTCTCTTAATAAGCAGTTAACGGAAGCATGGAAAAATCCAGATAAATGGTTTTCTATTCCTAGGCGGTTTCTGTCTAATTACCCTTTCCCAGAGTCTATGAATAATATATGGGAAAATCCACCAACAGAGTATAGCTCAGTTTAAAAAATTTCAAAGAAGTCAGCCATTCCAGTTCCAGCTGCAACGACGCTTAACCCGTCAGAGCATAAGCTAGAAGCTATGCTAAAGTCAATGTATACAGCCGTAGGGGTGTTGTTTAGACCTGCTTTAGTTGGAGTTTGGATTAACAAGGAGGTAGGTGCATGGGCATCACAGCTCAAGTTAGGCCTACAACAGGATCTTTCCTTAGACCAGCTTATACTTCTTGATGATCACATTTGTGAATCGGCTGAGTATTTAGGTACGGCTTCTATGGACGTCGGCCAGGTTAGTTCTCGGATTTCAGCATCACTAGTTGTGGCACGACAGGCACTTTGGCTGCGTTCTTGGCAGTGAAAGCGTTGCCTTACACTGGCGATGTTATTTGGTCCTGAATTGGACAAATGGATTTCTCAGGCTACTGGGGGAAAGTCTGTTTTCCTGCCATTGCCCACACCAGTTCCTAAAAGGAAATACGTTGGACCAGCGTTCAAATCATTTAGACCTCAGTCCTTTCGCGGCCGTGCTAGAGGAATAACCATACAGAGTAGACATGGTAGAGGATGTGGTTTTCAACAAACCACTAACCGTCGTCAAGACACAAAGTCTGCTAACAAGCCAGTGCATGACGGGCTTCCAGACCATCTCGGATCTTCAGTTGTGGGAGCACGCCTTCAAACATTTCACTTGGCGTGGTTTCAGACATCCACAGATGGGTGGATCCGCAATTTAGTGTTCAATGGTTACAAAATAGAGTTTGATTGTCTACCACCAATGAGGTTTTCCAAGACAGGCCTGCCTGTGCCACGAGACAATAAGGAGTACTGCAGACCGCGATTCAATCTCTCATAGCTTCAGCAGTTTTGATTCAGGTTCCGGTTCACCAACAAGGTCAGGGTTATTATTCCAATCTTTTTGTAGTACCAAAGCCGGACGGCTCGGTCAGACCCATATTGAACCTAGAGGGGCTCAATCAGTACGTCACTTTCTACAGGTTCAAGATGGAATTCCTGCGGTCAGTGATTGCAGGTTTGGAACGACAGGAATTCATGATTTCGCTGGATCTCAAGGATGCGCACTTAAACATTCCGATTTTGCCACCGCATCATGCGTACTTTAGGTTTGCAGAACAACAAGACCATTATCAATTTTAGGCACAACCGTTTGGCCTCTCATCAGCGCCTCGGGTATCACAAAGGTGATGTCTATGATGATAGCTCATCTCGGATCCCTGGGAGTGATAATAGTTCCATACTTAGATGACCTTCTCATCAAGGCTCCGTCTCAACACATACTCTATCAAAATGCCTTACTGACGTACAATGTACTAGTTCAGCACGCTTGGATTGTCAACTTAAAAAAAAGTCTGTCCCATGTCAAAGAATTAAATTTCTAGGAATGATTCTGGATATGGTTGATCAACGGATTTACCTGCCAAAACAGAAAGCACAAAGTAATCATCATCTGGTCCAGTTAATGCTCAAACCACAGACAGTCTCGGTGCACTTGTGCATTTGACTGTTAGTAAAGATGTTGGCGTCTTTCGAAGCACTCCAGTTGGGAAGATTTCATGCGAGTCATTTTCAGCTAGATCTTCTAGCACAGTGGTCAGGCTCTCATCTACAAATTCATCAGATGGTGCGGTTGTCTCCAAGGGCCAGAATATCACTACTCTGGTGGCTCCACATACAAAATCTCACAGCAAGAAAATGGTTCGGAGTCTGGAATTGGGTCATTCTGATGATGGATACAAGTCTCAGAGGTTGGGGAGAGTGGTCCTACATTGTCAATTTCAGGGTCTCTGTTCAGACCGAGAAAGATTACGGTCAATAAATGTTCTGGAACTCAGACTGTTCAGGTTCAGTCAGACAACGCGACGGCAGTGGCATACATCAACAAACAAGGAGGGACTCGAAGTCGCATGGCCATGCGAGAAGTTGTTCGAATCCTGAATTGGGCCGAGAATCACCCAAGTTATTTTTTTGGCAGTGTTCATTCCTGGAGTGGACAACTGGGAAGCAGATTATCTCAGTAGTCAGGATTTTTATCCAGGAGAATGGGCCTTACATCCAGAAGTGTTCCAGATGTTAGTCCAGCGGTGGGGTTACCCACAGGTGGATCTCATGGTATCTTGCCAAAATCACCAGACACCCAAGTATGTGTCCAGAACAAGAGATCCAAAGGCAGTGGCAGTGGATTCTCTCACAATAGTGTGGCCATACAGCCTCGTTTATCTATTTCCACCATTTCCGCTGCTTCCTCGGTTGCTAAAGCGGATCAAAAGAGAGTCTACAACTGTCATACTAGTGGTGCCTCATTGGCCTTGGAGAGCGTAGTTCTCGGATCTCTGCGGTCTACTAGCACACGATCCGTTGCCAATCCTGCTACGTCCAGACCTACTGCAACAGGGTCCATTCCTTTACCCCAATTTAGCGCAGCTGCATTTGAAGGTGTGGCTGTTGAAACCACTCTTATAAGATGAGAGGGCATTCCAGAGTTGGTTATACCGACCATGTTATGTGCTAGCAAGCCTGTTACAGCAGCTCATTATCACAGAATTTGGCAAACTTATATTGGTTGGTGTGAAGCTCAGAAGTTTCCGACATCATCTTTCCAGTTATCCCGTCTTTTGCTATTTTTACAGACAGGGTTAAATGGAGGACTACGTTTAGCGACACTAAAAGTCCAGATCTCTGCCTTGTCAATTTTCTTTCAAAGGCGTTTGGCTGTTTTGGCAACAGTTCACACTTTCCTGCAAGGTGTCCTTAGAGTTCAACCTCCGTTTATACCATCTACAGCTCCATGGGACTTGAATCTCTTTTTAGATTTTTTGCAGTCTTCAATTTTTGAACCCTTACAACACGTGGATGTTAAGTTTCTAACTTGGAAAACTGTATTTTTCCTTGCCTTTGCTTCGGCAAGGCGTGTTTCAGAATTGGGTGCCTTGTCATGCAAGCCACCATATCTGGTGTTTCATGATGACAGAGTGTAACTTTGGACGAATCCCGCTTTTCTACCGAAGGTAGTATCTTCTTTTCACATCATTCAACCAATCATAGTTCCTGTTTTTTCAGAAGGTTCAGGAACTCCAGCTACTTTTTGGTGTGGTACGCGCACTTCGCGTTTATGTAACCCGAACATCAACAGTACGTAAAATGGACACATTGTTTGTTCTCTATGATGCAGTCAAGATAGGTTGGCTAGCTTCCAAACAGACCTTGACTAGATGGATTAAGCTGACCATTCGTCAAGCTTACTTTCATGCTAGTCTACAACCACCTGCATCTGTTTCAGACCATTCCACGTGTTCTGTGGGAACTTTATGGACAGCAGTTTGTGGAGCTCCTACGACGCAACTTTGCAGTGCAGCTACATGGTCATCAGTGCACACGTTTGTGCGCTTTTACAAGTTTGATACGTTTGCGGCATCAGCATTTAGCTTTGGCCGTTTAGTGTTACAGGTGCCAACCAGCTCTCGCGCCCAAGGGGGAAATTTTGGTACGTCCCAAGAGTATGCCAGTGACCCCTAGTGGATGAAAAAGAAAATATGATTTTGGTACTTACCAGATAAATCCTTTTCTTTGAATCCACAGGGGGCACTGGCCGCCCACCGAGAGCAGTTTCACCTGGTTTGTGGTAAGTTCAGTAAATCTTATGGTAACACATTCTCACTGACTTGTTGAAATGTTAAGGTGATTGTTATCTATTGTCGTGTCAACGTTCTAGTTATCCGTTATAATGTTATATTTAATTCTCCATTGTTCATCCTCTGTCGCTCCTGTTCGGCTCAGTAAAAAACCACTGAGGCATCTTGGGAGTATGGAGGGGGTGGAGGGTTACTAATTTAAATATTTAAATGTGCCTATCCCTGCTAATACCCCGTCCTTATCCCAAGAGTACTCCAGTGCCCCTTGTGGATTCAAAGAAAAGGATTTATCTGGTAAGTACCAAAATCCTATTTTCTCTCCATCTCTATTTATTTTCTATTTTTATTTCTCTCCAACCATCTCTTTTCTATTTTTATTTCTTCCTTTTTCTCCATTACTCACTTTCTTTCTTTCTTTCTCCCCCCCCCCCCCTCTGCCCTGTTCTCTCTCCTCTGTCCCCTCCTCTCTCTGCTCTGTTCTCTCTCCTCTACGCTCTCTCACCCTCCTGTCTCACTTAACCTTCTCTCACCTCTCTTTCTTTTTCTCTCTCACCCTGCCCTCCTTTCTCTCAACTCTCTCACCCTCACTGTCTCCCCTCTTTCTTTCTCTCTCTTTCTCTTGAACCCTCTTTCTCTTATGTCCTAGAGGACACCCAGCGGACCGGAGGAGCCGGTCACGCTGAAGGAAGCTCCTGAAGAGTTTTCTGCATTTATTTTCTCTGTTTGTTGTTTTCAGGCAGGACTGGTTGGCACCAGCCTAACTGATTCTTGGGGGGGGGTTACGGCCCAACCTCTTGAAGGGTTTATTGGTCCCGTTCCCCGCTAACAGTACACTAGCTCCTGAGGGAACTATTCGCAAGCCCCACCACGGCGAGCGTACATACCCGCAGCATGCCACCACCTCTAACAGAGCCAGACGAGTGGTGAGTACTAAGCCAGCATCACGGTTAGCGGGTCACTGGCCATTATGGTGGCATGAGGGTACGGAGAGCACGGCTTCTAACTGGGGCGGAATGCGTCTCCAGACTCAGTACACAACTGCGTCTCTGTACACTGTACACAGTACCCACACTGGCAAACACAGCCTTAAAAAGGATCTCTCTCCATTTTATGCACTAGATTACCTCAGCCAGTATAATAAAGCGGGAAGACTGCGTGCCATTGAAGGGGTGGGGATTCACTATGAGCGGATCCAGCAGCTCACCAGCTCCATTTTCCCTCTGCAGTGGACACAGACGCTGACTGACATGGACGCACAGCTCCACTGGAGTGACTCCAGATTACCTCAGTGGTACCAGGGGGTTATAGCAGGAGGGAAGGAGCGATTACTGGTGTACTAAGTCCCCAATCTGGGAACTTAGTTGTGACCCTGCTAAGATTGTCATTCACAATAAGGGTGCTGTGGGCTGGCTCCAGTATGCCTCGGTGTCTCCCTAGAAGGGCTCTTTGTGGGTTAATTGCGCTTTTAACCTTTCGTGTGTGTGTGTGTACTGTCACATTTACATTATGTCAGGCAAAAAGTATGTTTCATGTACGGCAGAGTGTTCCTCTTCCCCAAACCAGCATCTCAGTCCCCTGCCATTTGAGCAGTCACCCAGGGGGTGTAGTTTCAAGGAAGATGGTCAAGTCAGGAAGTCATCCTTCCAATCAACATTCTGGAACTCAGGCCTTCTGCAGGCCTCATACCTTCTTCAGATCCGACCACTCAGGTCCATCCGGAGACTGTGACGACAGTAACGTACATAAACCGACAGGGCGGAATGAAAAGCAGAGCAGCAATGTCAGAGGTGTCAAGAATTCTCCTCTGGGCAGAAAAACACACTGTAGCGTTGTCAGCGGTCTTCATTCCAGGAATGGACAACTGGGAATCAGACTTCCTCAGCAGACACGACCTGCACCCGGGAAAGTGGGACCTTCACCCGGAAGTGTTCAGGTGCTTGGCCAAGAAGGGCTTGGTACGTGGACCTTCTGCAGATGCTCCTCGAAGATCCGTGGCCTCTACCGCTTCGCGAGGATCTTCTGCAACAGGGCCCGTTAGTCTATCAAGACTTACCGCAGCTACGTTTGACGGCATGAAAGTTGAACGGCTGATTCTAGCTAGGAGAGGGATTCCTGACAAGGTTATCCCGACTATGATCCAAGCCAGGAAGGGGGTAATGGTTAAACATTACCACCGTATTTGAAAGAAATACGTCTCTTGGTGTGAGAGCAGAAATTTCTCTAACGTCCTAGTGGATGCTGGGGACTCCGTCAGGACCATGGGGAATAGCGGCTCCGCAGGAGACAGGGCACAAAAGCGAGCTTTTAGGATCACATGGTGTGTACTGGCTCCTCCCCCTATGACCCTCCTCCAAGCCTCAGTTAGGTTTTTGTGCCCGTCCGAACAGGGTGCAATCTAGGTGGCTCTCCTAAAGAGCTGCTTAGAAAAAGTTTTTAGGTTTATTATTTTCAGTGAGTCCTGCTGGCAACAGGCTCACTGCATCGAGGGACTTAGGGGAGAGATTTTCAACTCACCTGCGTGCAGGATGGATTGGAGTCTTAGGCTACTGGACATAGCTTCAGAGGGAGTCGGAACACAGGTCACCCTGGGGTTCGTCCCGGAGCCGCGCCGCCGATCCCCCTTACAGATGCTGAAGATCGAGGGTCCGGAAACAGGCGGCAGAAGGCTCTTCAGCCTTCATGAAGGTAGCGCACAGCACTGCAGCTGTGCGCCATTGTTGCTACACACTTCACACTGAACGGTCACGGAGGGTGCAGGGCGCTGCTGGGGGCGCCCTGGGCAGCAATATTTAATACCTTTGATGGCAAAGAATACATCACATATAGCCATTGAGGCTATATGTATGTATTTAACCCAGGCCAGATATCTCAAAACCCGGGAGAAAAGCCCGCCGGATAGGGGGCGGGGCTTATTCTCCTCAGCACACAGCGCCATTTTCCTGCTCAGCTCCGCTGTGAGGAAGGCTCCCAGGACTCTCCCCTGCACTGCACTACAGAAACAGGGTAACAAAGAGAAGGGGGGCATATTTTGGCGATATTTATATATTTAAAGCGCATATAACAAAAACAACACCTTTTAGGGTTGTTTATATACATTTTATAGCGCTTTTGGTGTGTGCTGGCAAACTCTCCCTCTGTCTCCCCAAAGGGCTAGTGGGGTCCTGTCTTCGATAAGAGCATTCCCTGTGTGTCTGCTGTGTGTCGGTACGTGTGTGTCGACATGTATGAGGACGATGTTGGTGTGGAGGCGGAGCAATTGCCGGTAATGGTGATGTCACCCCCTAGGGAGTCGACACCGGAATGGATGGCTTTAATTATGGAATTACGTGATAATGTTAGTACATTACAAAAGTCAGTTGACGAAATGAGACGGCCGGAAAACCAGTTAGTACCTGCTCAGGCGTCTCAGACACCGTCAGGGGCTGTAAAACGTCCCTTACCTCAGTCAGTCGACACAGGTACCGACACAGATGAATCTAGTGTCGACGGTGAAGAAACAAACGTATTTTCCAATAGGGCCACACATTATATGATCACGGCAATGAAGGAGGCTTTGCAGATCTCTGATACTGCAGGTACCTCAAAAAGGGGTATTATGTGGGGGGTGAAAAAACTACCTGTAGCTTTTCCAGAATCAGAGGAATTGAATGACGTGTGTGATGAAGCGTGGGTTAACCCAGATAGAAAACTGCTAATTTCTAAGAAGTTATTGGCATTATACCCTTTCCCACCAGAGGTTAGGGCGCGCTGGGAAACACCCCCTAGGGTGGATAAAGCGCTCACACGTTTATCAAAACAAGTGGCGTTGCCGTCTCCAGATACGGCCGCCCTCAAGGATCCAGCAGATAGGAGGCTGGAAACTACCCTGAAGAGTATATACACGCATACTGGTGTTATACTCCGACCAGCAATAGCCTCAGCCTGGATGTGCAGTGCTGGGGTAGTGTGGTTGGATTCCCTGACTGAAAATATTGATACCCTGGATAGGGACAGTATTTTATTGACTCTAGAGCAATTAAAGGATGCGTTTCTTTATATGCGAGATGCTCAGAGGGATGTTTGCACTCTGGCATCGAGAGTAAGTGCGATGTCCATATCTGCCAGAAGAAGTTTATGGACGCGACAGTGGTCAGGTGATGCGGATTCCAAAAGGCATATGGAAGTATTGCCATATAAAGGAGAGGAATTATTTGGGGTTGGTCTATCGGATCTGGTGGCCACGGCAACTGCCGGCAAATCCACTTTTTTACCTCAGACCCCCTCCCAACAGAAAAAGACACCGTCTTTTCAGCCGCAGTCCTTTCGCTCCTATAAAAACAAGCGGGCAAAAGGACAGTCTTATCTGCCACGAGGCAGAGGAAAGGGTAAGAGAGGGCAGCAAGCAGCCCCTGCCCAGGACCAGAAGCCCGCCCCGGGTTCTACAAAGCCATCAGCATGACGCTGGGGCTTTACAAGCGGACTCAGGAGCGGTGGGGGGTCGACTAAAGATTTTCAGCAATCAGTGGGCTCGCTCACAGGTGGACCCGTGGATCCTGCAGATAGTATCTCAGGGTTACATGTTGGAATTCGAAAGATCTCCCCCTCGCCGTTTCCTAAAGTCTGCTTTACCAACGTCTCCCTCAGAAAGGGCGACGGTATTGGAAGCCATTCACAAGCTGTATTCTCAGCAGGTGATAGTCAAGGTACCCCTCCTACAACAGGGAAAGGGGTATTATTCCACACTATTTGCGGTACCGAAGCCGGACGGTTCGGTAAGACCTATTCTAAATCTGAAATCCTTGAACCTGTACATACAGAAATTCAAGTTCAAGATGGAGTCACTAAGAGCAGTGATAGCGAATCTGGAAGAAGGGGATTTCATGGTGTCCCTGGACATAAAAGATGCTTATCTGCATGTCCCAATTTACCCCTCACACCAAGGGTATCTCAGGTTCGTGATACAAGACTGTCATTATCAGTTTCAAACGCTGCCGTTTGGTTTGTCCACGGCACCTCGGGTCTTTACCAAGGTAATGACCGAAATGATGGTTCTTCTACGAAGAAAAGGCGTATTAATTATCCCTTACTTGGACGATCTCCTGATAAGGGCAAAGTCCAGAGAACAGCTGGAAGTCGGTGTAGCACTAACCCAAGTAGTGCTTCAACAACACGGGTGGATTCTGAATCTTCCAAAATCTCAATTGTCCCCGACAACACGTCTGCTGTTCCTGGGAATGATTCTGGACACGGTTCAGAAAAAGGTGTTTCTCCCGGAGGAGAAAGCAAGGGAGTTATCCGAACTTGTCAGGAACCTCCTAAAACCAGGAAATGTGTCAGTACATCAATGCACAAGAGTCCTGGGAAAGATGGTGGCTTCTTACGAAGCAATTCCATTCGGCAGATTCCATGCACGAATATTTCAGTGGGATCTGCTGGACAAATGGTCCGGATCGCATCTGCACATGCATCAGCTGGTAACACTGTCACCAAGGACAAGGTTGTCTCTCCTGTGGTGGTTGCAGAGTGCCCATCTGTTAGAGGGCCGCAGGTTCGGCATACAGGACTGGGTCCTGGTGACTACGGATGCCAGCCTACGGGGCTGGGGAGCAGTCACACAGGGAAGAAACTTCCAGGGTGTATGGTCAAACCTGGAGACGTCTCTTCACATAAATATACTAGAGCTAAGAGCGATCTACAATGCTCTAAGCTTGGCGAAACCGCTGCTTCAGGGTCAGCCGGTGTTGATCCAGTCGGACAACATCACGGCAGTCGCCCACGTAAACAGACAAGGCGGCACGAGAAGCAGAAGAGCAATGACAGAAGCTGCAAGGATTCTTCGCTGGGCGGAAAATCATGTCATAGCACTGTCAGCAGTGTTCATCCCGGGAGTGGACAACTGGGAAGCAGACTTCCTCAGCAGACACGACCTTCACCCGGGAGAGTGGGGACTTCATCCGGAAGTTTTCCACATGATTGTGAACCATTGGGAAAAACCAAAGGTGGACATGATGGCGTCTCGCCTCAACAAAAAACTGGACAGATATTGCGCCAGGTCAAGAGACCCTCAGGCAATAGCTGTGGACGCTCTGGTAACACCGTGGGTGTACCAGTCAGTGTATGTGTTTCCTCCTCTGCCTCTCATACCAAAGGTACTGAGAATTATACGGAAAAGGGGAGTAAGAACAATACTAGTGGCTCCGGATTGGCCAAGAAGAACTTGGTATCCGGAACTTCAAGAGATGCTCACGGAAGATCCGTGGCCTCTACCTCTAAGAAGGGATCTGCTTCAGCAGGGACCTTGTATGTTCCAAGACTTACCGCGACTGCGTTTGACGGCATGGCGGTTGAACGCCGGATTCTAAAAGAAAAGGGCATTCCAGAGGAAGTTATTCCTACCTTGATTAAAGCTAGGAAGGAAGTGACCGCACAACATTATCACCGCATTTGGAGAAAATATGTTGCGTGGTGTGAGGCCAAGAAGGCCCCAACGGAAGAATTTCAATTGAGTCGATTCCTACAATTCCTGCAGGCAGGATTGTCTATGGGCCTCAAATTGGGGTCTATTAAAGTTCAAATTTCGGCCTTATCAATCTTCTTCCAGAAAGAATTGGCTTCAGTGCCTGAAGTACAAACTTTTGTCAAGGGTGTACTACATATACAACCCCCAATTGTGCCTCCAGTGGCACCGTGGGATCTAAACGTAGTTTTGGAATTTCTCAAATCTCATTGGTTTGAGCCTCTCAAATCGGTAGATTTGAAGTATCTTACATGGAAAGTAACCATGCTATTGGCCCTGGCTTCAGCTAGGAGAGTTTCAGAGTTGGCGGCTTTATCGTACAAAAGCCCATATCTGATTTTCCATTCGGACAGGGCAGAACTGCGGACACGTCCTCATTTTCTCCCTAAGGTGGTTTCGGCTTTTCACTTGAACCAGCCTATTGTGGTGCCTGCGGCTACTAGCGACTTGGAGGACTCCAAGTTACTGGACGTTGTCAGAGCATTGAAAATATATATTTCAAGGACAGCTGGAGTCAGAAAATCTGACTCGTTGTTTATCTTGTATGCACCCAACAAGATGGGTGCTCCTGCGTCTAAGCAGACGATTGCTCGTTGGATCTGTAGCACAATTCAACTTGCACATTCTGTGGCAGGCCTGCCACAGCCTAAAACTGTAAAAGCCCACTCCACAAGGAAGGTGGGCTCATCTTGGGCGGCTGCCCGAGGGGTCTCGGCATTACAACTTTGCCGAGCAGCTACGTGGTCAGGGGAGAACACGTTTGTAAAATTTTACAAATTTGATACTCTGGCTAAAGAGGACTTGGAGTTCTCTCATTCGGTGCTGCAGAGTCATCCGCACTCTCCCGCCCGTTTGGGAGCTTTGGTATAATCCCCATGGTCCTGACGGAGTCCCCAGCATCCACTAGGACGTTAGAGAAAATAAGAATTTACTTACCGATAATTCTATTTCTCGTAGTCCGTAGTGGATGCTGGGCGCCCATCCCAAGTGCGGATTGTCTGCATTACTTGTACATAGTTATTGTTACAAAAATCGGGTTATTATTGTTGTGAGCCATCTTTTTTAAGAGGCTACTTCTTTGTTATCATACTGTTAACTGGGTTCAGATCACAAGTTGTACGGTGTGATTGGTGTGGCTGGTATGAGTCTTACCCGGGATTCAAGATCCTTCCTTATTGTGTACGCTCGTCCGGGCACAGTACCTAACTGAGGCTTGGAGGAGGGTCATAGGGGGAGGAGCCAGTACACACCATGTGATCCTAAAAGCTTGCTTTTGTGCCCTGTCTCCTGCGGAGCCGCTATTCCCCATGGTCCTGACGGAGTCCCCAGCATCCACTGCGGACTACGAGAAATAGAATTATCGGTAAGTAAATTCTTATTTATTCTGCGGTGGAATTTTTCATCTGGGACGTTTCCTGCTTTTTCTGCAGGAAGGTGTGAATGTGGGCCTCTGTCTGGGCTCCATAAAATTCCAGATTTCGGCCTTATCCATTTTCTTTCAGAAACAATTGTCTTCTCTCACTGAGGTCCAGACGTTCTTGAAAGGTGTTCTACACATCCAACCTCCCTTTGTGCCTCCCACAGCACCTTGGGATCTCATTTTGGTGCTGCAGTTCCTCCAATCGGACTGTTTCGAACCGTTACAGGAGGTAGACGTAAAATATCTTACGTGGAAGACCGTCACACTGCTGGCCTTGGCTTCAGCAAGACGTGTGTCGGAGCTGGGGGCATTGTCTGACAAGAGCCCCTATTTAATTTTCCATGAAGACAGAGCTGAACTCAGAATTCCTCAGCCATTTCTTCCTAAAGTGGTGTCTGCATTTCTCAACAACCAACCTATTGTGGTTCTAGTGGTTACCGACACCTCTGCTACTTCAAGTCTTTGGATGTTGTGAAGGCTTTGAAGGTGTATGTCAAGACAACAGCTCGACTTAGGAAATCAGACTCGCTGTTCTTTCTCTATGATCCTAATAAGATTAGGTGTCCTGCTTCAAAGCAGTCAATTGCGCGCTGGATCAGGCTCACTATCCAGCATGCATATTCCACGGCAGGATTGCCGGTTCCAAAATCTGTATAGGCCCACCCTACTAGGTCGGTGGGTTCTTCTGGGGCGGCTGCCCGTGGTGTCTCGGCTTTACAGCTCTGCCGAGCAGCTACTTGATCTGGTTCAAACACGTTTGCTAAGTTCAACAAGTTCGTTACTTTGGCCTCTGAGGACCTTCATTTTGGTCAATCAGTTCTGCAGGAACCTCAGCACTCTCCCACCCGGTTTGGGAGCTTTGCTACTTCCCCATGGTACTAAATGGAATCTCAGTATCCTCTAGGACTTAAGAGAAAATAGGATTTTAATTACCTACCGGTAAATCCTTTTCTCGTAGTCTGTAGAGGATACTGGGCGCCCGCCCGAAGCTTTGTTCTAGCTGCATGGTTACTTGGTTAAGTATTGTTGGTTCAGCTGTTAATGTTCCTGTTTCAAGTGTGGTTAGTGTAGCTTTCCTCTTGTTTGTGTATGCTGGTTCGGGATCTCACCACTATCTTTTTATATCCTCTCAAAGTATATCCGTCTTCTCGGGCACAGTTTCCTAGACTGAGTCTGGTAGGAGGGGCAATTCTTAAAGTGCCCATGGATCCTAGTGGACCCATCTATACCCCATGGTACTAAATGGAACCAAAGTATCCTCTATGGACTACGAGAGAAGGATTTACCGGTAGGTAATTAAAATCCTATTTTCTCCCCTGTCTCTCCCTCTTTCTTTTGTGTTCTTTTTATTTCTTTCATCTACTTCACTCTCTATCATCTCCCTCACTTTGCTGCCCCACTCTATCAACTCTCTCTCTCACTCTCCCTGTCTTTTCTCCCCCTGCTGCCTCTCTCTCTCCTCTCTCACACTGCTTCTGCTTTCTGTCTCACTTTTTCTCACTCTTTCCATCCCCTTTTTTTTTTCTCTCACGCTCTCTCTCCCCACTTCCTCTCTCATTCACTCTCACCCCCACTCTCTCAACTCTTTCTTTCTTTCACCTCCTGCCCACCCCCTCTGTCAACCTTCTCACCCCCTTCTCTTTCTCCCATTCTCTCTCTTCCCCGACACCTCTCACGTCTTTGTCTCGTTTTTCAGTTTCTCTTTTTCTCTCCCCTCTCTCCCCTGCCTGCTCTCCCCCATCCGATTCTCTTACACTCCATCTCACCTCTTTCTTTCTCCCTTTCTTTTGCTCTTTTTCTTTCTCATCCTTTCATTTTTCTCTTTCTTTCTCTCATGCTTTATCTCTTTCTGCCCTGCTCTCGTCCCCCGCCCCCTCTTCCTCTTTCAACCTTTTCTCATCCCTGTATCACCTCTATCTCTCATCCTTCCTCTCTGTCTCACCTCTTTCTCATACATCCTAGAGGATGCTGGGGATGCTTCAAGAACTATGAGGTATAGACGGGATCCGCAAGAGACATGGGCACATTATAAGAATGGGTGTGAACTGGCTCCTCCCTCTATGCCCCTCCTCCAGACTCCAGTTAGATTCTGTGCCCAGTGAGACTGGATGCACACTGAGGAGCTCTCCAGTGTTTCTCATAAAAATACTTTTATTAGGTTTATTATTTTCAGGGAGACCTGCTGGCAACAGGCTTCCTGCATCGTGGGACTGAGGAGAGAGAAGCAGACCTACTTCTCTGAGTTCAAGGGCTCTGCTTCTTAGGCTACTGGACACCATTAGCTCCAGGGGGTTTGATCACTTGGTGCGCCTAGCTGCTTGTTTCCGGAGCCGCGGGATGTCACCCCCCTCACAGAGCCCAGAAGACAGAAGCCGGGTGAGTATGATAATATCAGAAGACTTCAGTGACGGCAGAAGACGACGTTTGAGGTACCGCACAGCGGGCGCGCTGCGCGCCATGTTCCCACACATAACATGGCACTGCAGGGCGCAGGGGGGGTGCCCTGGGCAGCATGAACACCTCAAACAGCACTGGCATAAGTGATAACAGTGCCTAGGCACTAGTTAAGGTACCCCCGCCAGTATAAATATAATTTTAAGCAGGACTGAAGCGCGCCATGTAGTGGGCGGGGCTTAGCCCACACAGCTCTGACCAGCGCCATTTTCTCTTCACAAAAGCTGCAGAGACGCTGGCCCTGACCTCCACACTGCTGTACAAGTAACAGGGTGCAAAACGGGGGTGGGGCACAAGTGATTTGGTGCTAAGTTATATATAAAGAAAGCGCTAACAGGTCTGGGCAGTCTTTTGTACTTGTTCCAGTACCGGGATAGGCGCTGGGTTGTGAGCTGGCAGAACTCCCTCTGTGTCTCTCTTACAGGCTTTGTTGTGGGTCTGTCTCCTATAGCACCAGTGTGGTTGTGTGTGTCGGTACGTGTGTGTCGACATGTCTGAGGCTGAGTGCTCTTCCCAGGAGGAGGCTGGAGTGGGGACAGAAAATACTGTGAGAGTGGCCGTGTCGGCACCGCCGATGGACGATTGGGTAAATATGTTGAGTATTTTAAACGCAAATGTGACTCGGTTGACTAAGAGATTTGCTAAATCTCAGTCTAAGAACCAGACATGGAGGAAATCCATGGAGGATGCTTTGTCTTCGGGGTCTCAGAAACGTGCATTTACCCAGATAGATTATACAGATACCGACACGGACTCTGATTCCAGTGTCGACTATTGTGATGCCAGATTAAATCCAAAACTGGCTAAGAGTATTCAGTACATGATTGTGGCGATAACAGAAGTGTTGCATATAACAGAGGACCCTGCTGTTCCTGATACTAGGGTCTGTATGTTTAAAGGAAAGAAACCTGAGATAACGTTTCCTCCCTCTCATGAACTGACTGCGCTTTTTGAAAAGGCTTGGGAACATCCTGACAAGAAGATACAGGTTCCCAAAAGAATTCCAGTAGCATATCCGTTCCTCTCTGGGGACAGGGAAAGGTGGGAGTCTATCCCCACGGTAGACAAAGCTTTATCGCGTCTGTCCAAAAAGGTGGCGCTTCCGTCTCCTGACACGGCAGCCCTAAAAAATCCTGCGGATCATAAGCAGGAAAATACACAAATCCATTTATGTCACTACAGGGTCGCTACTCAGGCCTGCCGTTGCTTCGACATGGGTAAGTAGCGCTATTGAAAAGTGGGCAGATAACTTGTCATCTAAGGTAGATACCCTAGACAGGGATAGCGTGCTTTTGACTCTGGGTTACATCAGGGACACTGCAGCATATTTAAAAGAAGCTGTAAGGGATATTGGCCTTTTGGGATCAAGGGCCAATACCATGGCAGTCTCAGCAAGGAGAGCATTGTGGATTCATCAATGGAATGCTGATGCTGACTCTAAGAAGGCGATGGAGTCTCTACCATTTAACGGTAGGGTCTTGTTTGGTGATGGCCTCACTGACCTGGTGTCTACGGCACCCGCGGGTAAGTCTTTATTTTTACCTTATGTTCCTGCACAGCAGAAGAAATCGCCTCACTATCAGATGCAGTCCTTTCGGCCCAATAAATTCAAAAAAGAACGTGGGTCCTCCTTCCTTGCTGCGAGGGGAAGAGGAAGGGGAAAAAGGTCACAGGCTGTGGCAAGTTCCCAAGAGCAGAAGTCCTCTCCGGCTTCTACCAAATCCACCGCATGACGCAGGAGCTCCTCTGCGGGAGTCCGCACCGGTGGGGACACGTCTCCAACTCTTCAGTCAGGTCTGGGTGCACTCGGACCTGGATCCTTGGATAGTAGAAATAGTAACCCAAGGATACAGGTTAGAGTTCAAGACGTGCCCCCTCATCGATTTTTAAAATCGGCCTTGCCAGCTTCTCTTCTAGAAAGGGAGGTAGTAAGCGCGGCGATACTAAAGTTGTGTCAAAATCAAGTAATTGTCCCAGTGCCCCCGTCACAACAGGGGGAAGGCTTTTATTTGAGCCTGTTCGTGGTCCCGAAGCCGGACGGCTCAGTCAAACCGATTCTGAACCTAAAATCCCTCAATTTCTTTCTAAAAAAAAATTCAAATTCAAGATGGAATCTGTCCGAGCAGTGATCTCCAGTCTGGAGGAGGGGGATTTTATGGTGTCGGTCGACATAAAGGATGCCTACTTGCATTTCCCCATATATCCTCCACATCAGGCTTACCTGAGATTTGCTGTTCAGGATTGTCATTACCAATTTCAGACGCCGTTTGCTCTGTCCACGGCTCCGAGAATTTTCACCAAAGTAATGGCGGAAATTATGGTTCTCCTGCGCAAGCAGGGAATCACAATTATCCCGTGCTTGGACGATCTCCTCATAAAGGCAAGATCAAAGGAGCAATTGCTGAAAAATGTTGGCCTTGTCGATCTTTTTTTAGAAAGAATTGGCCTCCCTTCCAGAAGTTCAGACCTTTGTGAAAGGCGTGCTACACATCCAACCTCCATTTGTGCCTCCTGTGGCACCGTGGGATCTTAATGTGCTGTTGCGTTTACTGCAATCGCATTGGTTTGAACATTTGCGCAAGGTTGAGTTAAAATTCCTTACTTGGAAAGTAGTCATGTTGTTGGCCTTGGCGTCCGCAAGGTGAGTGTCTGAGTTGGCGGCTTTGTCTCACAAAAGCCCCTACTTAATTTTCCATGCTGATAGAGCAGAGTTGAGAACTCGTCAGCAATTTCTACCGAAAGTGGTTTCATAATTTCACGTGAACCAGGCTATTGTGGTGCCAGTGGCTACTGATGCCTTGGCGGATTCAAAGTCTCTCGATGTGGTCAGAGCTTTGAAGATCTATGTCGCCAGAACGGCGCAGATTAGGAAAACAGAGGCTCTGTTTGTCCTTTGGGCTCCCAACAAGATTGGGGCTCCTGCTTCTAAGCAGACTATTGCGCGCTGGATTTGTAATACGATTCAGCAGGCTCATTCTATGGCAGGATTGCTGTTACCGAAATCGGTAAAAGCCCATTCTACCAGGAAGGTGGGCTCATCCTGGGCGGCTGCCCGTGGAGTCTCGGCGTTACAACTTTGCAGAGCTGCTACTTGGTCGGGATCAAACACCTTTGCGAAGTTTTACAAGTTTGATACCCTGTCTGTGGAGATCCTCTTGTTTGGTCAATCGGTGCTGCAGAGTCATCCGCACTCTCCCGCCCGTTCTAGAGCTTTGGTATAAACCCCATGGTTCTTAAAGCATCCCCAACATCCTCTAGGACGTATGAGAAAATAGGATTTTAATACCTACTGGTAAATCCGTGTCTCTTAGTCCGTAGAGGATGCTGGGCACCTGTCCCAGTGCGGGCTGTATCTGCAGTTTGGTTATAGTTACGCTCATGTTGCGTTGAGTTCAGTCAATCTGTAACTGTTGTTGGTCATGCCGTTGCATGCGTTGTTGTTGAATGCCATGTTGTACGGCGTGTTGGAGGTGTGAGCTGGTATGTATCTCACCTTAGTTTAAAATGATTAAATAAATCCTTTTCCTCGAAATGTCCGTCTCCCTGGGCACAGTTCCTATATCTGGAGTCTGGAGGAGGGGAACAGAAGGTCGAGCCAGTTCACACCCATTCAAAGTCTTATAGTGTGCCCATGTCTCCTGCGGATCCCGTCTATACCCCATGGTTCTTGAAGCATCCTCTACGGACTAAGAAAAGGATTTACCGGTAGGTATTAAAATCCTATTTTCATTCTTTCACTCTCTCTCTCTCCCTCTCCTCTCTCTTACACCCTGTTCTCCCTCTCAACCCTCTCTCACTCCCCCTTTCTCTCTCTTCCGCTTTCCTTTCTCTCACCCTGCTTTCTCTACCTTTCTATCTATCCCTTCTCTCTTTCTCTCTCCCCACTCTTTCTACTGATAATGTCGATATGATCTTAAACCATAAAGCTATACCTTTAAACACAGTTTTACCATGGAGCCGCTGCGGCCGCTAGGCTTAACACACACGCTACGTACCTTATACAGACTTAGCGTACAAACGCCGCGCCGGGAGTACAAAGTACACACCGCGCGCACACACTCTTGATATACTTTAAACCTTATTACAGGTTGAGTATCCCATATCCAAATATTCCGAAATACGGAATATTCCGAAATACGGACTTTTTTGAGTGAGAGTGAGATAGTGAAACCTTTGTTTTTTGATGGCTCAATGTACACAAACTTTGTTTAATACACAAAGTTATTAATAATATTGTATTAAATTATCTTCAGGCTGTGTATATAAGGTGTATATGAAACATAAATGAATTGTGTGAATGTAGACACACTTTGTTTAATGCACAAAATTATAAAAAATATTGGATAAAATTACTTTCAGGCTGTGTGTATAAGGTGTATATGTAACATAAATGCATTCTGTGCTTAGATTTAGGTCCCATCGCCATGATATCTCATTATGGTATGCAATTATTCTAAAATACGGAAAAATCCCATATCCAAAATACCTCTGGTCCCAAGCATTTTGGATAAGGGAGACTCAACCTGTAGTAATGTAATGCAATTATATTATTACACTCTAAACCTTATGCAGCAAAGCACTGCAAAGATGTTACACCTTAAACCTTATGCAGCGCTGACGGTACAAAGTACCTGCAGCGCTGACGGTACAAAGTACCCGCAGCGTGTACACACCTTATCAATACACTCTTAAACCTTATACAATTTGGTAATGTACTATGCTTTAAACCCTAGCAGGGAAAAGAGGACACAACACCGATTTGTAGTTAAACACTGGGATCCGACACCACAGAGTAATATATCTGGAAGGGGATAACAATACAATTTATACACTACAATATACAACAGAGTAAATGGCTACAGTCAATGTACATACGTGAGAATATTTGCTTGCGCAACCTGGTCCAGTCCTCCGCTCATCAGGTAGATAGCGTTAAGAGTCTTCTGACTGGCAGGCCTGCAGCAGGCTTTATTTATACAAGTCTTCAAAAAGCAATACAATGGATACTGTAATCCCTTTGTCCATTGGACACAGGGATGCATCTTTACAGGAGAGGTCATAGGTTGATTTGAAAAGGTGGGCGATGTCTTTCTCAACTGCTCTTGTGGGTGGTCTCCTCTGGATTCCCGCCGCATACATAATATACAGTAAATACAGTTTATATCTATATTCTACTTCTGCACATAACTATCCGCAGGAACATGCGATCTTCCTCTAACCAACACCAGCTGGATACTAGACATCACCTTATAACCTTAGTCTGTCCCTTCCTGTCATGTAAAGGTGAATTCCTGAGGCCTGGAATCATTTAAACTGTTGATATATGCTGATGTGGTGCAGGGGGGCTATGTGTACAATGTGCACTATTTGGATTAACTATTTGATAACCCTCCATGCGTTCACAAACACCGCCGTAAATACCCATACCACACGCAGGACTGCGGGAGCGACCATATGCAAATTGCGGATATGTGCACGCACGGCGGAACAAGTGCACGCGCAGCGGGCATGTGTGTGTGGTTAGTACATGATGTGTGCATTACAATATTTTTCGACTTTGACACTACTCTCTCACCCCGCTCTCTCTAATCCCTCACTCCCCCTTTCTGGGTACTGGGTCAGAGACGGAACTAGCGTCGTTGCTGGGGAGCACCTGTCAAAATCTTGCCTAGGGCATCAAACTGGTTAGAGTTGGCTCTGCTGGGGGGAGAGAAGCCGTCTTCCCTCTGCGGTACACTGACAGTAGTGGATATTGGTGCTTTTCCGTCACCTGAACACTCACACTGTGTCTAAGACTACACCATGCTCTCACACTGTGTCTAAGGCTACACCACACCAGGGCCGTAATAATGTGTGTGCGAAGTGTGCTTTGCACATAGCGCACTTTAGCTGAGGGCGCATCGTGCACTGTAACCCTGATGGGCCGTCCTATTTGTGTTGCAGTGGTGTGTGCTGTAGATAGCGCTGCCGAGTTTTTAGGTGGAAGGAGAAGTGCCAGGACCGTGCGGAGGTCATGCTCACCTGAAGAGGATCAGAGAATCCAGGGAGCTACCTTTCCCAACCACCACCCAAGCAGAAAGGAACCACAGGCAGTGGGAGTGCGGGAGCCAGTGACTGGAGTCTGGTCTTTCCGTATTACAGCCTGCGTGTTGGAGTAGCAGCAGCGCTGAGGAACTAGGAGCCAACTGCATCTAAGCCGCAGAAGACCCCTGTCTGCTGCTGGAGTGTCCCTGGGAGTGCCTGCGTGGAAGGAAGGCATCCAGGAGGAGATCACGTGAAGGATCAAGCCACTCAGGAGCCGTGGCAGAGGGGAACAAAATTGTGTAAGAGTCCTCCTGTTTCTTATGGCCACAGAACACCTGGCAATGGAGTCAAGGGTGTGCACGCACCACAGAAGACAACCCCCTCCGGCATCAAGACCCATCAGGACCCACAGAAGGACCCCGACAGTGAGGACTCGGCCTGAAGAACCGGAGGAATCGAGCCAGCTTGCCAGATAGGATCAGCAAGGACCCTCTGTGTGGCAGGAGTAGTGTGGTGGATGTCTTGATAAAGGCCTATGAAAGGCCGAAACATGTTGACCAGCTGAGAGTGTGGACTTTCTACTATACCATTTAGGTACGAATTGACTTTGTTTTAGATAGAAGTTTTTTCTTGTTTTAAATTTATATTTTTTGTTGTTCCGGATCTTTTATTAATTTTTTGGATTTACAAGTCCTGCTGCTATAAACATCTAAAAGACTTTGTAAACTTTTTGTTCCCCAAATGTATGGGTTTTTTTTAATAAAAATATTTTTTGTGGATCTATTGTGACTCCATTACCACGTTCTGATGATCTTTTGGGAATACCTATATGGGAGTAACCAATGCTAACAAGCTACATGGTCTACCATTAAAAGAAACCCAGATGCGTTTGAATACAGTCTTTATTACCGTGAGTAGGGTACGCCTTACATTCATCTATAGAAGTGTTTAAAGAAACCTTGATACTCTTTATATCACCTTTCTTTCTTGTGAGTAAGGTACGCTCACTTTCCTGGGAAAGAGGGTCACATTATCCAAAATTACAGCGTTGTGGCACAGTGGTGGATAAAAGATACCTTTATAAGCTTTAATCTATCGTTTGGAAAGTGAGTTGGGGTACGCCTCTAATGTGGAGAAATATTTCTCTCCCCGTGTGAAAAGCTAGAAAATCAAGAGAGACTTGTTTTTTATTTATAATTGAAACATTACTACACATATACATATTGTTTCCTTTTCATGTTAACATCAACTTGAGAGGAGGACGGTACTCCAGAAAAAAGAAAGAGATTGCCTACGTTACAAATTGGAGATCAAATACATCTACATATCACAGGGATGTTGTGTTGAGTATAATTTTTTGTTTATTTAAGCGCCTACTATCTTGGGTCCCACAAACGTGTATTCAAACTTGTAGAATTATTTTAACTTTTCTGGTGAGGTTCTTTCTGTGGTGAACCGGCCTGTGGGCCGCTTTCCAGTGCGCCATTTACTAGGGATTCACAAAACCTTTTGTTCTTGTGAGAGACATTGTTTTGTTTTGTGATGCCCTTCCAATGTATACTCTGCCCTGTAAGGCTAAGACTTCAATTGGTTGTACATGCCCTTCTGGATACAGGAGTGGTGGTGCCGGTACCTCTGTCCCAGAGAGGCAGAGGATACTACTTGACTCCGGCCTACACTCAACCTCAAATCACTGAACAAGTTTGTGAGAGTGTCCAAGTTCCTTATGGAAACACTGCACTCAATTGTACTGGCCATGGAACTCGGAGACTATATGGTATCCCTGGATATACAGGATGCTTACCTGCATATACCTATTGCCATATCACATCAGCAATATCTGCAGTTTGCTATTGGCAACCTTCACTATCAATTCCAGGCTCTGCCATTTGGACTGGCCATGGCCCCTCGGATCTTCACCAAGGTTATGGCCATGATGATGGCTCATCTCAGTTGCCAGGGAGTCAGGATCCTGCCGTATCTGGACAACTTGCTGATTCTGGCAAACTCCCATGATGTCCTCCTCAGTCATCTACAACTGATGGTAAATTTCCTACAAGCCCACGGGTGGCTCATCAACTGGAAGAAGTCCTCGCTGGTCCCTACTCTGAGCATGGTGCACCTGGGGGCACTGCTGGACACACACAGTCAATGGCTGTTTTTGTCTCCAGAGAAGGTCCTGAAACTTCAGGACAGGATCAGATACTTCCTCTCTCGCCCAAGAGTGTCAATACACTCGGCGATGCAAGTACCAGGCCTCATCGTGTCAGCATTCGACATGGTAGAGTACGCTCAATTTCATTCCTGCCCTCTGCAGAGCTTAATCCTTTCCAAGTGGGATGGCCTACCTCATCGGATCAGGTCTCACATGATCTCCTTGACTCCGGAGATTCGACTGTCGCTGACCTGGTGGCTACAGGACCGGCAGTTGAGCAGGGGCCGTTCCTTCTGGATCCCCAACTGGGTCCACCTGACTACGGACGCCAGTCTGAGGGGTTGGGGCGCGGTGTTGGAGAAACACTCTTTCCAGGACCGGTAGACCATAGAGGAATCACTCCTCCCAATAAACATTCTGGAATTGCGGGCAGTGTTCAATGCTTTGTCTCTCACCCTGCCTCTGATACAGAACAGGCCTGTTCAAGTATGGTCAGACAACGCCACCAAGGTGGCATACATAAACCATCAAGGCGGCACTCAAAGCCTCATGGCAATGATTGAAGTGTCAAATATCTTTTGTTGGGCGGAACGCCATCTGCCAGCAATATCGGCAGTGTTCATTCCGGGAATCCTCAACTGGGAAGTGGATTTCCTCAGTCATCAGGACATGCATACCGGAGAGTGGAGTCTTCATCAGGAAGTCTTTCAACTCTTAGTGGACAAGTGGGGCCTACCAGATGTAGACCTGATGGCGTCTCGACACAATCACAAAGTTCTGGTCTTTGGATCAAGAACCAGGGATCTGCAAGCAGCATTCGTGGATGCACTGGAAATTCCATGGAACTTTCGGCTGCCATACACGTTCCCTCCAGTGTCACTCCTGCCCAGGGTACTGCGGAAGTTCAAACAAGAAGGAGTAATACTACTTCTAGTCGCTCCAGCGTGACCAAGACGGAATTGGTTCTCAGACCTGCAGGGTATATCGATAGTGTCCTCTTTTACTTCCTCAACGCCCAGACCTCCCCGTTCAGGGCCCTTGTGTCTACCCGGACTTGGCCAGACTGGCTTTGACAGCTTGGCTCTTGAAGCTTCACTCCTAAGGGCCAAAGAATTATACGAGGTGGTTATCCAAACTATGCTGAAGGCCTGCAAACCGGCATCTGCGCAGATTTATTACAGGTGTGCTGCTAATAATTTCAATGCTTACAAATTCAGTACTTAAAGACTTCTGGATTTTCTACAACAAGGCCTGGATTTAGGCCTTCGCCTGGCCTCCCTCAAGGTTCATATCTTGTGTGACAAGAACACTGGGATAGTGTTTGAGGGCAGGTATGTTTGTCCCAGGTTCTTGTCTTACATGTTTTAGAAAATGAAAACTTCTAGGAAAAATGCTTTTGTTTTGTCAGAACCTTTTCAGTTTGCTGTAAAAGCTGGGTAAAGGCTCTGAGAGAGAGATAAGGCGAGTTCTAGACATTGGGCCCAGTTCGGGTCTTTGGCCTCACAGAGGGCTAATCAGGGTTTCAGCTGTGTAAGAGTGTTATAGGGCTGCTAGCCTGATTAGTATGGGCAGACTGCCTGGGAAGACTGGAGGGATCTGTGTGATAGAAACACGCTTCTGGATACAAGTGAGCTATACAGTGTTTACTGGAGAACCCTGTGTTTTTGTTTAGTGATAGTTAGGAACATCTTGTGTTTAGTTAGTGCCGGACAGGCAAGGTATTTTCTTTTGGTGTTTGTTTTATTTTCTGTTTCAATAAAACTGGCCGGGGCCAGTTGTACCAGAAACTGGACTTGTGTTGTTTCTCAGCTGCTGCGTGCTGCCATATTCCCCAGGAAGAGGCGCCTTGCACCCCTACAGTGTTACAACTTGGTGGAGAATGCGAGCATGCCGCTCTGCGCATAAGTGAAAGCAGCAGCTTTATGAGGCCTGCAGAACACGGTGGTTTATGCAGACACAGCCCAGTGTGAAGTTGCTGAGACTCACCCCGAGGGTTTGATATATGTCCTGGGTGAAAGCAGCTACAAAGCCGCCTGAAAAATCTGTCGACATGGAGGAACTGATTTAAGCCCTGCTGAGGCTCGGGACTATGATAAACTAAAGACTGAGATCCTGACCCGCCTGGGAGTCACGCTGTCAGTACGAGCACAACGGGTGCACCGTTGGGTGTACGCCATGGAGAAGCCTCCGCGCTCCCAGATGCACAACCTTATTCAGCTAACAAAAAAATGGCTACAGCCAGAGACATTAACTGGTCCCCAGATGGTTGAAAGAGTCGTCATGGACCGCTACTTGAGATCTTTGCCCATGGTCCTGCGCAAGTGGGTGAGCCATGGAAACCCGGGTACTGCTGACCAATTAGTGGACATGGTAGAGCGGTATTTGGCAGCAGAGGAACTACTGATGACCACCCAGCAACCCATAGATCCTCGACAGCGCCCTTCAGTAAAGACTGGTAAGACTGTTCCGTGGGAAAACGTTGCTGGGCGGTTAAGAGAACGCAAGGCTGGAGAGACTGTAAACACTGGCCCTGGAGACAGGCCAATGGGGCTAGAACGGTCTATGTTGCCCAAACGGGTTGATAATCGTGTGGTTAAATGTTTTAGATGTGGTATGCCAGGTCATGTTATTGCCAATTGCCCAGTCATGCAAGAACCCATGCAATGTGATGCTGCCTTTGAATGTCGCAGAATGTCTTTCTTTGCTAGGTTAGCCTGTACTGTGGTACCTTCACCTGAGCTGGAAAAACAAATGTGTGATGTGTTCTTAGAGGGTAACCGGGTAGAGGCCTTGCTAGATTCAGGAAGTTTAGTTACCCTCGTGAAAGCTCGGTTAGTGAACCCCTTAAAGGTCCAGCAAATACCTATTGGGGTAACTTGCATACATGGGGATACCCAATATTATGTCACTGCTGAAGTGAATATAGAAACTTGTTGTGGGTCAGCAATGGTTAAAGTAGGACTGGTCCCCACCTTGGTGCATAAGGCCATAATAGGGAGGGATTTTCCTCATTTTTGGAAACTGGGAATCACGTTTATCAACAGATGAGAGAAGTGAAGAGCCAGTTGGTAATACCGGTGATTGTATGGATGTACGTGTGTCTTCGGAACTTTCTGACCCTTTGCCTTTTGCCAGTTTGGCTGGGGAAGTGACAGACGGGGAGTCCAGTGAGGACCCTCTTGCTGGGAACAGAGACATAGTGGTTAGAAACGAAAGTGTGCCTGACCTGGAGGTAAAAAAGGATCTGTTTGCATCTGAACAGTTAAAGGATCCTACCTTGATAAAGGCTAGAGAGAATGTTAAGATTGTTAATGGGGAGCCTGTGGTACCAGGTGACAGGGTTACGTATCCCCACATGGCCATCTGTAATGAGCTCTTGTACCACATTGTCAAAAAGGGTGAGGATGTGGTGGAACAGCTGGTAGTTCCCCAGCCTTATCGGAGAACGATACTAGATTTAGCTCATAGTCACGTTACCGCAGGACATTTAGGGGCAGAAAAAAACACTGAAAGAGTTTTACAAAGGTTCTTTTGGCCAGGGGTTTATAAAGAAGTGTCTGAATATTGTTCTTCCTGTCCTGAATGCCAGTATCATGCCCCTAGACCCCATTTTAGGAGCCCACTAGTTCCCATGCCTATTATAGAGGTCCCGTTTGACAGAATAGCCATGGATCTCGTGGGGCCCTTGTTAAAGTCTGCTCGGGGCCATCAGTACATCCTGGTAATTATGGACTATGCCACTCGATATCCTGAGGCTGTCCCTTTACGCACTATCACAACCAAGGCAATAGCTAGGGAGCTGGTGCAGGTATTTAGTAGAGTGGGAATACCAAAAGAAATTTTGACTGACCAAGGTACTCCATTTATGTCAAGGATCATGAAAGAATTGTGCAAATTATTTAAGGTCACTCACCTCAGGACGTCCATCTACCATCCCCAAACTGACGGGTTGGTGGAAAGGTTTAATAAAACATTAAAAAGTATGTTAAAAAAGGTTGTTGAGAGAGATGGGAAAAACTGGGATTGTTTGTTGCCCTACTTGTTAATGGCCATCAGAGAAGTTCCTCAGTCCTCTACGGGGTTTTCTCCATTTGATTTGTTGTATGGTAGACATTCCAGAGGGCTGTTGGACATTGCCAAAGAGATGTGGGAAGGACAGCCCACTCCTTATAGGAGCGTTATTGAACATGTAACACAAATGCAGGATAGGATTGCAGCCGTGGTACCTGTTGTCAGAGAGCACATGGAACAGGCCCAAAGTGCTCAACAGAGGGTCTATAACCGGAGTGCCAAGATACGGGAATTTGCTCCTGGAGATAGAGTTCTTGTTTTGGTACCCACTGTGGAAAGCAAATTCCTAGCTAAATGGCAGGGTCCATTTGAGATTAGGGAAAAAGTGAATGAGGTTAATTACAAAGTATACCAGCCGGGAAAGAGAAAACCCGAACAGATCTACCATGTTAACTTAATCAAACCCTGGAAAGATAGGTTGTCTCTGTCAGCGGAGCCTTGCCCTTCGGTGTCTTCACCCCGGTTACTTCCCGCAGTGAAGGTGTCAGAGACATTATCAGCTGATCAGAACAATCAGGTTAAAGAATTTCTCATCCAAAATAGGGAGATATTTTCAGAGCTGCTTTGCCGAACGACCATAATAAAACATGACATTGTCACAGAACCAGGGGTCAGGGTTCATTTAAAGCCATATAGGATTCCTGAAGCTCAGCGAGAAGCTATTTCTAAAGAAGTTAAAACCACGTTAGAACTTGGAGTCATAGAGGAGTCTAACAGTGAGTGGTCCAGTCCCATAGTGCTCATCCCGAAGCCCGACGGTAGCATACGCTTCTGTAATGACTTTCGTAAGTTAAATGAGGTGTCCAAGTTTGACGCATACCCCATGCCCCGTGTGGATGAGCTTGTAGAAAGGCTGGGAACAGCCAGGTTACTCACCACATTGGACCTGACCAAAGGTTACTGGCAAATACCTTTATCTGATAGCGCCAAAGAAAAAACAGCCTTCTCGGTTCCGGAGGGGCTGTACCAGTATAAGATGTTACCCTTTGGGTTGCATGGGGCTCCAGCAACCTTTCAACGGGCGATGGATAAATTTTGAGGCCCCATAGAAAATATGCAGCTGCCTATTTGGATGATGTGGTAATTCACAGTACAGACTGGGGGTCCCATTTGGTTAAAGTACAAGCAGTACTGGATTCAATCAGAGAGGCAGGGTTAACTGCTAACCCAAAGAAGTGCTGCCTCGCAATGGAGGAGGTCAAATACTTGGGCTTCACCATAGGCAGAGGTCTGATTAGGCCCCAATTGAATAAAATTGATGCTATTCAAAACTGGCCTCGTCCAGTGAATAAAAAACGGGTAAGGGCTTTTTTGGGAATTACTGGGTACTATAGACGGTTTATTCCCAATTTTGCGACCACAGCGGTGCCGTTGTCAGACCTTACCAAAGGGAAGCAGTCAAATATGGTGAAATGGAACCCTGATGCAGAAAAAGCGTTCCAAGCATTAAAAGTGGCTTTATGTTCACAACCGGTGTTGATAACACCAGATTTTTCAAAAGAATTTGTGGTACAGACAGATGCCTCAGAGGTAGGGATAGGTGCTGTGCTGTCCCAAACCAGAGATGGGGACGAACACCCTATCATTTATTTGAGTAGGAAACTCAATGAGCATGAAAAAAGGTATGCCATTGTGGAAAAGGAGGCTTTGGCCATTAAGTGGGCACTAGATACCTTGAGATATTACCTCTTGGGTAGACAATTCAGACTAGTGACAGACCATGCCCCTTTAAAATGGATGTATGTAAATAGAGGCAAGAATGCTCGTGTAACTAGATGGTTTCTAGCGTTGCAGGACTTTTAAGTTTACGGTCGAACATAGACCGGGAACACAATTGGCCAACGCAGATGCATTGTCTCGCATCTTCTGTTTGGGGGCTACAAGTGTTCCGGCCCCTAGGTCGAAACAGGGGAGGGGGATATGTGACAAGAACACTGGGATAGTGTTTGAGGGCAGGTATGTTTGTCCCAGGTTCTTGTCTTACATGTTTTAGAAAATGAAAACTTCTAGGAAAAATGCTTTTGTTTTGTCAGAACCTTTTCAGTTTGCTGTAAAAGCTGGGTAAAGGCTCTGAGAGAGATAAGGCGAGTTCTAGACATTGGGCCCAGTTCGGGTCTTTGGCCTCACAGAGGGCTAATCAGGGTTTCAGCTGTGTAAGAGTGTTATAGGGCTGCTAGCCTGATTAGTATGGGCAGACTGCCTGGGAAGACTGGAGGGATCTGTGTGATAGAAACACGCTTCTGGATACAAGTGAGCTATACAGTGTTTACTGGAGAACCCTGTGTTTTTGTTTAGTGATAGTTAGGAACATCTTGTGTTTAGTTAGTGCCGGACAGGCAAGGTATTTTCTTTTGGTGTTTGTTTTATTTTTTGTTTCAATAAAACTGGCCGGGGCCAGTTGTACCAGAAACTGGACTTGTGTTGTTTCTCAGCTGCTGCGTGCTGCCATATTCCCCAGGAAGAGGCGCCTTGCACCCCTACAGTGTTACACTTGTCGGTATGGTTTCAGCGAATAATTGCGTCTATTCCTGTCGTTCATACTTTCACTCAGGGTGTTTTACGGCTTCAGCCTCCCTATGTCCCTCCTGTGTCTCAATATGATCTGTCTGTTGTCCTGAATGCCCTGCAAGAGTCTCCATTTGAGCCTCTTGAGTCATTGGACCTTAAATGGCTCACGGTCAAGGTCCTATTCCTACTGGCTATTGCCTCTGCTAGGAGGGTGTCAGACCTAGGCGCTCTGTCCTGTCGTCCACCCTTTCTGATATTTCACAGTGACCGGGCAGTTCTTAGAACTTTCCCTGGTTATTTGCCTAAGGTGGTGTCATCTTTTCACCTTAACCAAGAGATAGTGATTCCGGCCTTTATCTCTTCTGATTTGTCCTCCAAAGAGCGGTCTTTGGATGTGGTAAGGGCTCTCCGTATTTATGTGGAGATGACTGCCTCAATCAGGAGGTCAGATACCCTTTTTGTACTTTTTGATTTTCACAAACGTGACTGACCTGCAAATAAGCAAACCTTGGCCAGGTGGATTAGAATGGTGATTGCACAAGCCTATGCACAGACTGGACTCCCAGCTTCTGCTGCTATCAAAGCCCATTCTACTCAGTCTGTTGGACCTTCTTCCTTGAAGGCTTCCTTGAAAAAGACTAACAATCGAAATGCATTTTTTAATGGGAGCTTCATGATTTCCATCACATGTAGGGTATCCAAATTTTCCATTGGCTTTTTTTGCGGTCGCAGAGGCCAGTTGGTTATAAGATTCCATCTACCTGCATTGTGTGGTTTTTTTAATCTTCAGTTTTTAATAAATTTTTAAATAATTCCATTGCTTGATTATTTTGAGTGTGTTGGGAATTATGACACCCAGAAGGACTGACCCAAAGAAACCACTACGTGATTCAAACTACACGTGTCTGCGTGAGTATGGTACTTTATGTACCTAACTGCTGTGTTACTCTCATGGTGATGAGAAGGTGAATTCTTTATTAACCCTTTGCACAAGGTGTTCCTTATAAAGATACCTTTATGTGTGAGACTCTTCTGTGTATCGTGTGAGTACAGTACGTCTGTATCCCCCATCACAAATTGCGTGGTGCTTTTTAGAGTTTGGAACTTTGGATGATATTTTGAAATACTACACTATGGTCCCTTTTATTGTCATTTTATTTCCCTTTCTGATGATACTGCTGAAGTGCATTCATGTTCATCTATACAAGTACATTTGTGCAAACAAAAGTTAAGTATTCCTTAATTTTTTTTGTCTTTTTGAAACGGGACTGAGCGCCCATTCTGTAATTCATCTTTGTATTGTACATAAGTAGGATTTGGTGGTTCTCATTTACAGAAGGCTGCATAGGTCCCTAGGTTGCGCCTTGGGACACTTATTATTGTATTTGTATACAATTTCTATCATTGGCAGTACACTGCCCAGCCTCAAAATCATACGATAAGCCCTCTGTGTGACCATGTACTCTCCCTGTGGTGGGTGATTGTCTTCTCCTTTTTTGGCACAGCTGGTCGCAGACCACATCCGATATATGGTGGAGACATTATTATGAGGGTTACAAGATAGCTCTTGTGCAAATGTCTCCTCAACATTTCTTTACCATGGCTCTCCTCAAAGACAGCCTCAAATTATTATCTTAATAAAAGGCATTAATGGATGTACTCCAGGCAGAAGTTGCTATTCTAGTTCCAGAGCAAGACAGGGGAAGGGGCTTTCACTCTAACATTTTTATGGTTTTATAGCAAGATGGCTGCTACTTTCCTATTCTAAATATTTAGTCCTTTAAGTGGGTGCCTCGGGGCACTTGCAGAGGTGCCATGAGTTGGTGGTCTAGGACCAAATTACATTTATTTATGATCCATGTGATAAGCAAACCAGAGCTGATGGCTGTCAGTCATAAAATATGTGGACAAACAAAACTGTAACCCTGTCTACCAGCACCACATAACTGAACCTAAGAAAAACATCATAAGCACAAATTACTTTAATAATTTTTGCAGAATTTCTCAGTGAGAAACTGTTGGCCTAAGGGTGCCATGAAATAAATGTTGCTATTCTAGGGCACTGTACTACAAGAAAGTTTGGGAACCACTGATCTACATGCAGTTCCTCTTCTAATGCATGTGCCCAAGCTTCTGTAGCCAAAGTGGCCCAAGAGGCAGCTATAGTGGGTCTATGAATGACCCCTGTAAGGGAGTAAATAAATTTCAGACAACCCGCAATACTTTTATCTGTCGGTTTCTTCAGAGAGGTGACAGAATTAACCAGCAAAATGGATTATACTACTAGACGGGTGACATGAGAATCCACAGGCAGTGGGTTTTCCCATTTGTTACAAATTTCAGTTGGCAAAGGATAACAGGGAAAGCCCTTTGAGAAACAGGGAACTTTTTACCTGGGATAGCCCAGGTTTCCTGTCTGATGTCCAGCAAATAGTCAGAGTGGGGTAATTCAGCTTTAATTACTGTGGTGAGAGGGCTTGTGTTTCACCACAATTGGCCACATTCTGGTGGAATCAGGTCCCTCTAAGGAAGAAGAAAACAAGGCCTGCACATTCTGCACCTGATTTAACTCCTTCTGGTAAAGCGCAGCGCTTCCATAAATGGACCCTATTACCAGGGGATCCAATTTGGAAGCAAGTGGCTGAACTTGCCAGATAGGGGCGGAGTTGGCTCCAGCCAGAAGACCACACTGCCATTCAGATTTTGGAAATGGTGGTAATTGACCAGTGTATAAGAACACTGGGGCGTAATATGCAGCACTAGGTCATACATGCTGATCCTCAGAATTTAGAGGAATTAACTACAGTGTTGGAGCAGTATTAGACATCAGGAAATATGACAAAGATGTTGGAAAAGATACCAGGTAATGGGCGACCAGTTAAGATGTCACCCCAGTGGCCTTTGTCCCCGTCTGTCACCCATCCTCAAGAAAACACAGCTGGAGACACCAGGGTCATTTGTTATGAATGTGGAGAGCCAGGTCATATAATGCTGGACTGTCCCAGAAAAACAGAGCCTATGGAGTGTGGAGTTGCCAGTAAGGGTGCTATGTACCCCGCTTTTTGCACAATAGTACCCCTGGATTCTAGACCCCCGTTAATGTAGGAAACTGTGTTGCTAAATGGCCGAGAACTCCCAGCTATTATAGACTCAGGGAGTGAGCTGACTCTGATATCACAGGCTGTCCTGTCTAGGTCAGTGAAAAAGGTGCCAGGGTTAGTTGAAGTACTCTGCATACATGGGTCCACAGAAAACTTCTCCCGAGTATGTGTGAACCTCACCATAAAGGGGCACACTTGTGAGGTGGTCGCAGCAGTTGGTCCTAAGCTCCCCTATCCTCTCATATTGGTACGCAATTTCCCAGGGTTTAGTAAGCTCTTAAAGGGACCACAGAAACAAAACTACAGTAAAGTCTCCAAGACCCTACATCGTAAAAAGGAGAAGAATAGAATAACACAGCCAGACCACTTTGGAAAGAGAACCTCTACGTATCTTTCTGGTTCGCCTGGGCCTTCAAATGTTCCGTTGGTGGATACGTGTCCAGTGGGACAATGGAAAGAAGCTGTTAGGCAACAACCATATTTCATTCCTGAAGTGCGGCGTCAAGCTGCCAGGCAAGAAATTTAAAAATCTGGTTCCTGTACTTGTCGCTAGAACACTTAGATGTTGCACTGTCCTTTTGGGTGATACATTGTCCATGGAATGGCAGACAAGAGTACAACCTGGGGTCCATGAGAAATGACCATTTGTTCCTTTGCCAAAACTCGCCACATTTGGCAAGAAGGGTGAAGATACACCTGGGAAGATGGTCAGGAAGCATCAGTCTGGTACCTGTACCAGAGGTCTGGACGTCTTTCCCAGCAAATTTAAAAAGGCTGGATGGTGTCAGTCGACACAGAAGATGTGCGTTTCCTCAAGCATGAAAAAGCGAAAGGGCGGGATATGTGGTGAGAGGACTTGTATCTCACCACAATTGCTCAAATTCTGGTGGAATCGGCTCCCTCCAAGGCAGAAGAAAACAAGGCCTGCACATTCTGCACCTGTAGTAGATGTTTATTATTTCAGGCTTTCTAAATTGCACAGCTGCAGCTGGTGAAACAGAGGTCCAGGTTTTCCAGCTCACCCAGAGACAGCAGGAAGTCAGGTACAGGAGAGGAGTTTAAAATCCCTGGCCTCTAACAGGCACCAGCACAATGCATTGTGGGTAAGAGGGATTTTTAAAATCCTCTTACCTACAATGCATTGTGTTGGTGCCTGTTAGAGGCCAGTGATCAGGGCTGAGTTTGTAGCACCAGGGACTGTGGACGTTGGCTGTGCCCTGAAAGCATGGCACGTATAGCTGCAAGCCACTGCAGCAGAGTGACTTTTGAGCACGGGAAGTGATATGACCTTTCATATTTGTCTGTTTATTTTCTCTATATGCCTGTGTGACCAAGTCCAAGCCTGTGTATACTGTGCTGCAGTGTCTGATGCCAGTAAAGACACTGTGGTTGTTACCATAAAATCTTCCTATGATTCCTTATTTCATAACCCTGTTACACCACCTTCTGATTTTAAAAACACATCTGTTTTCTTTGCCACAGTAGTGGATTCCTCCTCATTTGTAAGCTGGAGTATCTGCTTAATAGCATCCACAAAGGCAGGGACATCTACAGACATAGGGGCGTCTTCCTCTGCTACACAGGAGTCTGTCTCAGAAAGAACCGTATGCTCCCCCTCCTCTCCTGATGAGATATCAGAAAGCACCGTGGATTGTATGGATGAAGTAGCCCGCTTAGAATGACTAGAGGCACCTTTGTGACCTAGGGGAGCCTTTTGTCTGGTCAGAAACTGATTTACTTGCTGCAGCTGACTAGATAAATTATCCGCCCAAGGCGTAGTAACCATAGGAGCCACATTAGGTTGTAAAGCCACAGACGGACCCATAGGGGGCGCAAGGTGTTCCATCAGGGTACCCAGGAGTGTGGCAAAGGCTGCCCATGGGGGCTCCTGTACAGGGGCAGGAGTAGCAGACTAACTGGGAGGTGTATTACAACCCGCATATAGGCCCTCATTCCGAGTTGTTCGCTCGCAAGCTGCTTTTAGTAGCATTGCACACGCTAAGCCGCCGCCTACTGGGAGTGAATCTTAGCTTATCAAAATTGCGAATTAAAGATTCTCAAAATTGTGAATAGAAATTTCTTTGCAGTTTCTGAGTAGCTCGGGACTTACTCTGCCACTGCGATCAATTCAGTCAGTTTCGTTCCTGGTTTGACGTCACAAACACACCCAGCGTTCGCCCAGACACTCCCCCGTTTCTCCAGCCACTCCTGCGTTTTTCCCAGAAATGGCAGCGTTTTTTCAAACACTCCCCGAAAACGGACAGTTTCCGCCCAGAAACACCCACTTCCTGTCAATCACACTCCAATCAGCAGAACGAAGAAAAAACCTTGTAATGCCGTGAGTAAAATACCAAACTTCTTAGCAAATTTACTTGGCGCAGCCGCAGTGCGAACATTGCGCATGCGCAGTTTGCGGAAAATCGCTGCGATGCGAAGAAAATTAACGAGCGAACAACTCGGAATGAGGGCCCTAGACCGTCATGTAACATGTCCTCGAATAAACAGGCTGAGCGCATTCTGCAGGAGAGTAATACAGGGGCTTCAGCCTGTTTGCGCCCTTTTTTGTTAGACATTGTAGAACAATAAATGAGCAAGCACAGTACAATAAATTAAATGCACAAAGTACAGGGAATTATGTGACTGTAACACAGATCTAATATACTTATATCATATCTCCCAACATGACTCTCTCCAGGAGGGGCATAATGCTCTGCTCCTGGACATCCCTCTTAATGTATGACTGCCATCACTTGTGGTGAAACACCTTTCTTAAGTTATTATTAACCTGTTCAAAACAGGTGCTGGCAATCATAAATTAAGAATAAAGTCCAGTAGCAGAGCATTTTGTCCCTCCTGGAGACGGTCATATTGGGAGGTATGCTTATATCATTCTATATAGATATAATCCGTGCGTTACCAACCCAAACAGCACCTATGCTCAGAGTATGAATAACAGTGATAGATATCTGGGATACACTTGAAAGTGAAACCAAACAGCAGTCACACAGTCACATTCAATGCAGAAAATTATACAATAATACTGCAGTGGACCCTTGTATCACTGACACAACCTTATGAGGCAGGCAGGATAATGCAGAACTTGTACAATATTACTGCTGGTAATGCGTCTATCATCTAACGCAGCCTTATGAAGTCGGTAGGATATTAAAGGTATTGTAGGCGTTTTTACAGGGAGACCTTGCCCACCAATCCCGGAGACCTGCTGCTGCTATGGCTGCCCGGTCTCTGTGAGGGAAGAGGGAGAGTGAGGCAGCTCAAGGGTGGGAAATCTGTGTGAGATGGCACCCAGAGCCGGGGGAGGGGCTACAGGTCAAGCATCCTCTCCCTATGCTGGTCCTCAACCACAGGTACTGCAGGCCTTATTACATAGGTGTTAGTACACCTAGGCCTGTGTCCATATGCCCTGGTGGTCTAGTGGGGTCCCTGCTCACAGACAGTGTCCACGCCAGAGCCGCAGTCCATCTACCCAGACCACGGTGGATCACGAGTTAAAGGCGGGTCCTGCTAGGAGACCCTCTTACCTGCACCCCCGTGTCAGCCACGTGATTCCGGTAAAACGTCCACAGCGGTGCCTTAAGCCGCGGAGTCCCCAATGCATGTAACCAGGCAACCCAGCGTGTGTAGTGTTGGAACAGCAGGGCTGAAGTCATCAAGACTTACAGTGCTGCTGGATCTAAGAAAAATCCTATAAAAATGAAGAAAAATAAAAGCTTTCAGGGTTGCATGAGCAGCACACTGTTTAGTGCTCATGCTATGCTGCAGGCACCAACTGAAAAACTGAGTTACCAGTGCCGGGAAGCGGGGTTATAGAGGAGAGAAGCTATGCATCTTGGGACAGCTAAAGCTTTGACTGTTGGGTCCACGAATGAGTCATCCACTTCTACACCCTGATGTGTCATTTGTAACCCTATGTACCCTACTGCAGAAAGTTTATTTTTGAGAAATTTAGAGAAAAATATTAAATGAAGTAAATTGTGTTTTATATGTCATCCTTTTGGTCAGTTGAGTGGTGAGGGACAAGATTTGCTTCTGTTTGTCCACATTTTATGATTGACAGCCAACAGCATTGGTTTTGCCTATTACATTAACCATAAATAACTTGAATTTGTCCTGGCTCACCAATCCAAGGCACCCGTGCAAGTGTCCCAAGACACCCCAGGGTGCCACGGCACACAGTTTGAGAACCACTGCCATAGACGCTTCTGAGGAAAGCAGACAGTACCTGTCTCACATTAAAACTGCTTATATTTAAGAAGCATCCTGTGAGGCAGGCGTGTTGGCCGCTAAAGCATCTGCCATCTCCATTCTGGAACGCCGTATTCTTTGTCTGAAGCCTTGGAAAGTGGCCTTCGATTCCAAGAAGACTTTGGAAATTCTCCCCTACACTGTGGACATTCTTTTTGGCGAAGAGTTAAACAAAATAGTTTTCTCATTGGCGGCTGCCAAAACAGCTTTTCTTCCTCAGCATAACCCAGCACAGAAGGCCGAGTATAACTTTTCGCTTCTTTCAGCCTCAGGGAAAAGCAAAAGGTCAGTCATTCCCCCAATCCAAACCCTCCAAGGCCAAACAATCCTGGGCAGCACACCAGCCGGCTGCTAAATCAGGAGGCCTGCCTGATGGGACGGGCCTCCTCCTTGGGGACCCCATGGTGGGAGGATGACTTCTGCACATGACCACTTCAGATGCCTGGGTGCTAGATGTCGTCTCATGGGTACACCATCTCATTCAAGGGAGTCTCCCTCACCAGTTCTTCACCATGGGCCTACCGGCAGACCCAATATAGGCGCAAACCTTACAAACTGTGGTCCGTTCCCTGCTACGCTCGGGAGTGATTATGCTGGTTCCTCAGTCTCAGAGGGGCAGAGGCTATTACTCGACCCTGTTTTTGGTCCCAAAACCCAACGGGTCCCACCGACTCATCCTCAACAAATCTTTGAACAAGTTTGTGAGGGTGTCCAAGTTGCGTATGGAAACTTTATGATAAATAGTGCTGACTCTGGAGCCAGGGGACTACATGGTCTCTCTGGATAGTCAGGATGCGTATCTGCCTATTGCTATTGTCAACCTGCACTACCAATTTCAGGCTCTACTATTTTGCTTGGCCACGGCCCCTTGCATCATCACTGTTATGAACCGAGTATCTGGCACTCAGGAGAGTGGGTGGCAACTGAGGAGTTCCAGTACTCACATGTGGAGCTGCAGCAGGAAATGGATAACGCAGCTACACCTACTCTAATCCCTGACTCCGTTATTTACCCCGGTGATCAGTTGGTGCCTGCAGTGCTAGTCTTCTCCTATAGCAGGCGCATTTGAATGGACAAATTAAGTCTGCCCGGACTTCGATGCCCCCAGGTTTTACCATGTAACAAGGCACCAACTAAGACTGAGAGAAAACAAGGGGAAAATCAACCAAGACTAGCGAGACTACTAGCGGGAAAAAAACTGAGAAAACACAAACAGATTATGTGCGGCGCGGCCTCCCAAACACAGGAACCAAGCCAAGCGGTCGAACTACTGGATCATGGGTCCAACACAGGCAGACAGGATCTCATATGAGCTGACAGGTTCTAACTGAAGTAGGAACCCAGGCGACGGGTAATGAACTCAGGATTCTATCAGGACAGGGTACACAGGACAGGATATCATAAGTAGTATTACAGCACCAATTGCACAGATTCAAGATTCCACCATAGGACAGGGCCCGGACACAAGTACAAACAGGAACATGTATCTATCACCGGCTTCAGGTGAAGGGCAAACTGGGTAATAAAGGAAGCACGCCCCAATCAGGATGGCTGGAGGCCAGACACAATGTAATGGCCTAATTATCTGACAGGTGAGACTACACAGGCCATACATACAGGTGACAGGCTGCAGTTGCAGAGACTCGCCAAAGAGGGCTCGCAACAGTACTCTAAACAAGTACATGAAAAAACCTGGAATACTAACAGAAATACAACATAAAAAACATAAACGGAATGCAAACCGGAATGCTCATGATAGTACGCCCCCCCCCCCCCCCCCCATCCCCTTGAGGGTGGACTCCGGACACTCCAGCAGGACCAGGGGGAACTGAAAACAACACAAGAACACGCAAGATCTCCGACAAGACTTCCTTTTCTTCTTCTTTTTACATTACTCTAGTGGTCTGACCGAGGTAAGTCCCCAAACGTTGTCTGAACTGATGGTACCTTCCAGCAAAGGATTTTCCCCGACTTCAAAGTCATAATCTGAGTTGGAGTCTGGGTTCAATCTCGAGATTGGTTTTCTAACCTTGGGGGCTAAAATTTCAGAAGAAATACTGCAGGCAGAAGGAAAGAAAGCGCCTCCTACTGTCAAGGCTATGGCCTGAGGATTTCGGGCTGATTCTACAGACAGCAAAAGATTCTCGGCATGTGAAACAGGTAATTTAGAGGAATCTGGAGGGTGTTCTCTGGGACCAAATTCCTTGCCTCAGAAAATGCTGAAAGATTCTGAAGTTTGGGATCCTCTGCCTTAATGAGTCTACAAGCCCATTCAAAAGGCCTCTCCTTAAAGGAGTAGATGAGATGTAAAACAAGGTAACTGAAGTAATCCCTATGGAAGGTCTTGATTTCATAATGGTGACAAAGTGATTTACTAGCAATAAATTGGGTTAAGCCCCCATCAAAAACCATAGATGTAGAGATATCATCTAAAGAGTCAGGATCCGCTTCATTCCCATCTGACTGGCTGGGGTGCATCGCTGGGACAAAGTCACTAAAGACCTCACCAGGGGCTGTGTCCCTCGGGACCCCCTCTGGGGATGTGGCCCTCAGGACCACCTCTGGGGCTGTGGCCCTTGGGATCTTTGCTGAGGCTATGCCTCCTGCATCTCTTTCCGTAGATATTGCTTCCAGGACCCCTTCTGGGGCTCTGCCTCTCACTTTAGACCCTTTCAGGCGACATAACCTCTGATTCCCCTTCTGGGGTTTTGCTTTTTGAATCCCCTTCTGGGGCTATGGCTCCTAGCACCTCAGACTCCCTCGCTGAGACCGTCAACGTCGGACTCCCTCGCTGAGACCGGATTGTCAGACTCCCTCACTGAGACCAGATCATCTGACTCCCTTGCAGGGACCGGGTCATCAGACTCCCACTCTAGGACCGGATCGTCGGAGTCCCTGTCTGGGACCGGATTGTCAGAGTCCCTGTCTGGGACCGGATTGTCAGAGTCCCTGTCTGGGACCGGATTGTCAGAGTCCCTGTCTGGGACCGGATCGTCAGAGTCCCTCTCTGGGACCGGATCGTCGGACTCCCTCTCTGGGACCGGATCGTCGGACTCCCTCTCTGGGACCAAATCGCCCGACTCTCTCTCTCTGGGTCTATGGCTATCGAGATCCCTTCTGGGATTATGACCTACCATACTCCTTCTGGGGTTATGGCTATCGAGACTCCTTCTTGCGTTATGGTTTTCGGACCTTTGCTGAGGCTGTGCTTCTCGAGTCCCTTCCTGGGGAAGCGACTTCTGTGCCCCCTTCCAGGGCTATGCCTCCCAAGTCCCCTCCTGAGGTACCGACTTCTAGAACCCCTCCTGGAATTGTGCCTCTTGAGTGCCCTACTGGAGATTTTGTATTAGAGACCCATCCTGGACTTGGCAGCTCAGGCACCCTTCCTGGGGTTTCACCACCCGGGACCCCTACTGAGGTTTTGCTACTTGAGACCCCTCCTGGGGTTTTGCTTCTCAAGACCCCTCCTGGGTCTTTGGCAATGGCGACCTCTCTTGGGTCTTTGGCAATGGCGATCTCTCCGGAATCCAGGACATCAGACTTTCCTCCTGGGGTCCGAACATTGGGCACTGCTCCTGGACCCTGAGCATCGGGCACTGCTCCTGGACCCTGAGCATCGGACACCGCTCCTGGACCTTGAGCATCAGACACCGCTCCTGGACCTTGAGCATCGGACACCGCTCCTGGACCTTGAGCATCGGACACCGCTCCTGGACCTTGAGCATCGGACACCGCTCCTGGACCTTGAGCATCGGACACCGCTCCTGGACCTTGAGCATCGTACACCGCTCCTGGACCCTGAGCATCGGACACCGCTCCTGGACCCTGAGCATCGGACACCGCTCCTGGACCCTGAGCATCGGACACCGCTCCTGGACCCTGAGCATCGGGCACCGCTGCTGGACCCTGATCATCGGGCACCGCTGCTGGACCCTGAGAATCTGGCACTGCTCCTGGACCCTGAGTATCGAATGTTTTTCAGAGGCTGAAACATCGGATTCTATTTTTTCTGTATTGAGTGAGGTAAATACCCTTTTCTGAGTCCCAAACCTAGAATTAGGCCTACTAGTGATAGGACACCAATTCTGAATTTAACTTGTTTTCAGAGCAGGTTCTATGACAAGTTCCTCTGCCACAGTGGAGTCATAAATAGAACTAGACACTTGATTTGACATGACATGATACATGACAGGAGGAAGAGACTTGTTACCCCTTCTAGACTTCCGCAAAATACACAGCCCTGAATAAAGTGGCCAGAGTCCCCACAATATAGGCATAAATTTAAGTTTCTGTGACTCTGATGCTCTTCTGAGTGCTTAGGCCACGGAAAACATCTAAACCTTTTCTCACCCACTAAATAATAGGATTCTCTCATCACTATATTGTTAACAAGAGTCTCTTTAGAGATAAATGAAGTCTATGAACTCAGGCATGAGAAAAAATTCGGTCAGAAGGCTTTGCAGATGTTTTAACGACTGCTGCAAAACTTCCAGTCATTCTGGTTTCAGAACACTGAAAGCAGCGTTCAGGGCTGACAGAGATTCTTGCAGGGCTTGCATAATTAGGCACAGAGAAATATCAGACTAGACAAACTAAACTGGACTGAAAAATACTGGATATTGCAAGACTGAATTTAAAAAATAAAATAAAAAATTACTCCGTTTAGTTTTGTTTTTTTGTTGTGTGGCCGGTGAAAATAATATGAACCAAGTATCTGGAACTCAGGAGAGTGGGTGGCAACTGAGGAGTTCCAGTACTGACATGTGGAGCTGCAGCAGGATATGGATAACACAGCTACACCTACTCTAATCCCTGACTCCGTTATTTCCCCTATTGATCAGTTGTTGCCTGCAGTGCTAGTCTTCTCCTATAGCAGCCATGTTTGAATATGCAAATTAAGTCTGCCCAGACTTTGATGCCCCCAGGACTTACCATGTAACAAGGCACCAACTGAGACTGAGAGAAAACAAGGGGAAAACTAAGGCTAGCGAGACTACTAGCGGGAAAAATACTGAGAAAACACAAACAGATTATGTGTAGGCGCGGCCACCCAAACCCAAACACGGGAACCAAGGCAAGCGGCCGTACTACCAAATGCGACTATGCATAATATGTAATAAGCAACTTAATAAACTGTGAAAGCAACAATGCTCAAAGTTGTTATAAGCTATTAAATAAACTGAAAGCAACAATGCTCAAAGGTGTTATAATAGACACTGCTTGCCTGCATTTCTGTATGTGGAAACTCCACAAAAACCTGACTACAAGGCCAGCTGGTTCTGGTCAGGTACCAGTCTGACAAGGACTCCGGATCATGGGTCCAACACAGGCAGACGGGATCTCATAAGAGCTGACAGGTTCTAACTGAAGTAGGAACTCAAGCGACGGATAATGAACTCAGGATTCTATCAGGACAGGGTACACAGGATTCCAAATGGACAGGATATCACAAGTAGTAGTACAGCACCGATTGCACCGGTTCAAGATTCCACCATAGGACAGGGCATGGACACAAGTACAAACAGGAACATGAATTAAAAAAAGATGTGGGGTGGATCTATTTTGGGGCTCTCCTGGCTCCTGAAAATGTGTAGCTCCAGAGTTTATACCACTCTCTGAATCAATCTAGACCAGTGTTTCCCAACCACGGTCCTCAAGGCACACTAACAGTCCTGGTTTTAGTGATATCCAGGCTTTAACACAGGTGACTTAATTAGTACCTCAGTTATTTTGATTTAATCATCTGTGCTGAAACCTGGATATCACTAAAACCTGCACTGTTGGTGTGCCTCGAGGACCGCGGTTGGGAATGCCTGATCTAGACGTACACAATATGAGCAAACACATATATACAAAGCGCTCAAAAAAAAAAAAAAAAAAAAACAGATCAAACCTTCCCTTATGTACAGTATGTGGATAATTCTTCATGTATTTCGACCAATCAAATAGTCTTTTCCCACTCACATATAGGGCAGTACATAGAAAAAAGAAATAAAACAATGGTGTAGTATGTCTTTAACAATTTACAATGCACCCAAGTGCTCTGGGATAATTCCTATTGTAAATGTTGATTTTGTGATGAACCTCCACCATCTTCAATATATGGTATATCCTCTAGGACGTAAGAGAAAACAGGATTTTATATACCTACCGGTAAATCCTTTTTTCCTAGTCCGTAGAGGATGTTGGGGTCCATATAAATACCATGGGGTATAGATGGGTCCTGTGGAGTCTTTGGCACTATAAAATTTTAATAGTGTGGGCTGGATCCTCCCTCTATGCCTCAGTTTAGGAACTGTGCCGAGGAGATGGACAACTTCGAGAGAAGTATACTACATATGTGGCGAGATTCACGCCAACTCACACTGCATTTATAACCATGCAACAGGCATATAACCAAACAAAAATGTGCCAATATGCATGAACAAAAGGTGGCAGCAACAGCCGCCATTACTTAACAAGTAATAACCGTGCAGGAAACGGTAGCACTGGGCGGGCGCCCAACATCCTCTACGGACTAGGAGAAAAGGATTTACCGGTAGGTATATAAAATCCTGTTTTCTCTTACATCCTAGAGGATGTTGGGGTCCATATAAATACCATGGGGATGATACCAAAGCTCCCACTAGGGGAGGGAAAGTGCAGATGTTCCCTGCAAAACTGAATGACCAGACTGAAGGTCATCAGAGGCCAAAGTATCAAACTTGTAGAACTTAGCAAACGTGTTTGACCCTGACCAAGTAGCTGCTCGGCAAAGTTGAATAGCTGAGACGCCCCGGGCAGCCGCCCAGGAAGAACCCACTTTACGAGTAGAGTGAGCTTTTACCGATTTCGGTTTGGGGAATCCTGCCGTAGAATAAGCATGCTGAATCGTACATCTGATCCAGCGAGCGATAGTCTGCTTAGAAGCAGGACACCCAATTTTTTTGGGATCATAAAGCACGAACAGTGCTTCCGTCTTTCGAAGAGGAGCAGTCCTCTCAATATATATCTTCAAAGCCCGGACCACGTCCAAGGACTTTGCTGAAATAGACGGGTCAGTAGCCACTGGCACTACAATAGGTTGGTTGATATGAAAAGCTGATACAACCTTAGGAAGAAATTGCTGACGCGTGCGCAGCTCAGCTTCATCCTCATGAAAAATTAAGTAGGGGCTCTTATGAGACAAGGCCCCCAATTCTGACACTCGCCTTGCGGATGCCAAGGCCAACAGAGTGACCACCTTCCATGTAAGAAACTTTAGATCTACCTCCCTTAAAGGTTCAAACCACTCCGATTGCAGGAATCGTAAACGAACATTAAGATCCCATGGCTCCATAGGAGGCACAAAAGGAGGTTGGATGTGCAGAACACCTTGTAAGAAAGTCTGCACCTCAGGGAGCGCAGCCAAGCGTTTCTGGAAGAAAATAGACAAGGCCGAAATCTGGACCTTGAGCGAGCCTAACCTTAGGCCCACATCCACACCTGACTGTAGAAAAAGGAGTAAGCGACCCAATTGGAATTTCTCCGTAGGAAACTTCTTGGATTCACACCAAGATACATATTTTCTCCAAATTCGATGGTAATGGTTAGACGTTACCCCTTTTCTAGCTTGAATAAGCATAGGAATGACCTTGTTCGGAATACCCTTCTGAACTAAGATCTGGCGTTCGACCTCCATCCCATCAAACTTAGTTGAGGTAAGGCTCGGCAGAGAACTAGTTCCTGCCGACACAAGGCTTTTTGATGAGGAAGAATTCTTGGAACTCTTTGAAATAATCTGAGATTCAGATAGCAAACCCTCCTTACCCCTCTTGGGACCATGATCAGATTTTGTGAACTTGTTAGTGGAACCGGAGGGTATACTTCCCTTAATTAAACCGCCCTCAGAACCAACCAGGGCTTTATATCCACCGCATGTGGCCGTGTCCACCTGGAACAATGTGTCAATAACTTTTTTTTGAGATAAAGCGGTCTTATGACCCTTTGAGGGACGTTTCAAAGGTCTTGTGTCCTTGCGGGAACCCCCCAATGGAACTTCTGTTGACTTAGACTTAGTCTGTTTGTCCTTCTTCTCCGAATCCTTGTGAATTGCTCTTGGCTTTGATACTCTTCCTTGGAAGTTTTGTCTTCGATTTATTTCCTGACCGAGAAGGATCCAGGTCTGATTCCTGAACCTGCGTCCCACACGTAGATGGGACTTGTTCTCCTTCCATGGGGATGATTTCCAAGTGTACGGTCAATGGTGTACGCTCTGCAACATCTAAAGATGTGCACTGAACATCATGTTCCAGAGATTTCTCCGGAAGAATTTGTTGTGGAATATTGAAGTCCCCTACAGCAGTACTGCAGGATATCACGTTATCTATCGAGATGTCACATCTGGACAAGTAGCCTCTGTATCTGGAAGAGGTACAATAACCTCTGTAACTGTTTCCAACAGTATTGTATTGCCAATCTGGTTTGGGCTAGAAACATAGGTTAAAGGGGATGCTGGCAGAGCCCTGTTAGTCTTAGAGACTCTCTTTTGAATTTGAGACAGAGATTCAACAACTTGTCCTAATTTTTCTTGAAAAGTCTGCCAGGTGGGAGCTCCTAAGCCTATGTGGCAATCCCTATTCGTAGTGGATCTTGGTCTCCCCGCCTGACTGAACTCCTGGTTGGGAGCCCCAGCGTCATGTTGACGTGGTTGGTGGAACAGATGTTGTTTTCTGTTCCTGAGAAACCCCTACTGCAGGTTTCCCTCCTCGCCCCTGACCCCTTCCTCTACCAAAGAAGGGGGTGGAGCCTCGGGCCCTCCCTGCTTTCCCACCACGAAAAGAATTTTGTTGCGGGCCAAAATATGGTTTCTTTGCAGGAGGCGCTGCGGAAGGAAGAAAAGACAACTTACCCGATGTAGTCTTAGATATCCACTTATCTAATGAGTCCCCAAAGAGTGCTTCACCTTCATAAGGGAGGGTTTCCACATTTTTCTTGGATTCTGCGTCCGCTGTCCACTGGTTTAACCAGAGGCCCCTGCGCGCTGACACCGCCATGGATAACGACCTTGCAGCCATTAATCCAATTTCCTTCTGGGTCCCGACCATGAATCCCGCAGAATCCTTTATATGACCTAGGGTTGTGATAATCTCATCCTTGTCAGTCTTGTCTATATTTTCTAATAGATTCTCTGCATATTTTTCAATAGCATTCGAAACCCATGCACCCGCAATAGTGGGTCTGAGGATAGTACCGCTAGCTGTATAAATAGATTTGAGTGTAGTCTCAATCTTGCGGTCAGCTGGTTCTATTAACGAAGCCATGCCTGGGACGGGTAAGGCAATCTTTTTTGATAATCTGGACACGGAGGCGTCCACCGTGGGAGAATTTTCCCACTTTGTTCTATCGCCTTCTGGAAAGGGATAAGCTATTAAGATTCTTTTAGGAATCTGATTTTTTTTGTCTGGACATTTCAAGGCATTTTCAAACACAGCATTCAATTCCTCTGAAACAGGGAAAGTTATCGCAGGTTTCTTATTTTTATTAAAATAGGCCTTTTTCACCTCCGCTGGAGGGGCATCTGTGATTTCCAACACCTCTCTGATGATTGTAATCATGGACTGAATGCTTTTTGAAAGGGTAGCATCCGCTCCCCTCATGTCATCAACGTCCCCTGTGTCGTCATCAGTGTCTGTGTCGACATTCATTATGCGTGCAAGAGAACGCTTTGATATGGCTGAGGGCGGTTGACATGAAGAAGGAGAAGGGCCTGTGTATAAGGCATCCTCCACAGATCCCCTCCAACCTTTAAATTAATTTTCAGATTGTGTAAACCTCTCATTTAACTGTGCAAGCATTAATTGTAGCTGGCCAAACATACAGAGTCAGTTCCAGAGGGATTAGGCAACACCTCATCATCCTGTGGCAGTAAAACATCACCAGTCGACAAACAGTCTCCATTGTCTGAGTCATTCTCATTCGACATGTTAATGTGCCTTTCACACATACACACACAGGGATATTTTGTATAAAACAATTCCTTTACTGAGAATATCAGATTACCACAGAAAGTAAGAGCCAGCTCCACCCAGCGCTTCTAGAAGCGTTTAAATATAAACCTTCAACGCTAATTTGTTAACCTAAGTTGTTATTCTATAATATCTATGTATAAACACCAAATAAAGCACCAATAGTACTGCTCCCCCTGTTCTATAACACCCTGGTACCACAGTGAGTTAAGAAGGTCAGCGTTTCCTGCAGCCTGTCCTCTGCGGTGACTGCAGCTGAAAATGGCACTGGTGAGCTTGCTGGATCTGAAAGAGAAGAAGCCCTGCCCCCAAGATGACGCGGCTCTCCCGCATTTTTGTTATTTTAACTGGCCCAAGGGATTCCTGGTAAACGGTGGGTTTTACACCCCTGTTTACTGTGTGACCAGTATGGAGATTATTGCTGGCTCAGAGCGCCCCTCCCGCGCTCTGCACCTGTGGACTGCCTGTTGTGAGTCAGTGGAGCGCAGCCTGCTGCCGCTGCGCTCCATTCCCCTCAGCCGCCATGGACACCAGCTTTCTGTCTGATGGATCGCTGGTGTTAGTACTCACCACCTTGTCACCTTCTGGCAGCTGCAGGGGGTGGTGGCTGGCGCTGTAGGAGTGAGCGTTCGCCATCGGGGGCTATGCGATCATCACCCTTCAGGAGCTAATGGTGTCCTGTCAGCAGAGCAGGAGCCATTAACTCTTCAGGAAGTTGGTTCCTGCTCCTTCCCCCTGCGTCCCACGAAGCAGGGAGGCTGTTGCCAACAGCCTTCCTGGAGATCTTGAACTTAGAAATATCCATTTCTGAACTCCCTCTGTGGAGCTCACTGGAAGTGCGTCCAGCTCTCTCGGCACAATTTCTAAACTGAGGTCTGGAGGAGGGGCATAGTGCCCACACTATAAAAATGTTATAGTGCCAAAGGCTCCACACGACCCGTCTATACCCCATGGTATTTATATGGACCCCAACATCCTCTAGGACGTAAGAGAAAATTCCAAAAGGAATGTAACATAGTAACATAGTATCCAAGGTTGAAAAAAGACAATTGTCCATCGGGTTCAACCTATTTGTGGTCTCCTATGCACGATTATTTTGTATAAAATTTTGACTGAAGTTGCTGACTGCCGTTCCGATTAACCCCTCTTTTTTATAATAACCATAGTGCGTGACTATGCCCCGTAACCCTGGATATCCTTATCCATTAGGAATTTGTCTAACCCATTCTTAAAGGTGTTGACTGAGTTGGCCGTTACAACTCCCTCAGGCAGGGAATTCCAAACACGTATCGTCCTTACCGTAAAAAAGCCTTTGCGCCGTATTGTGTGGAATCTCCTCTCCTCTAACCTGAGCGAGTGTCCACGAGTTCTCTGTGTTGATCTAACCAAAAACAGGTCCTGCGCAAGATCTGTATATTGTCCCATTATATATTTGTAAATGTTGATCATGCCCCCTCTTAATCTCCTCTTTTCCAGTGTAAACATGCCTAGTCTTGCAAGCCTTTCCTCGTATTCCAGCGTCTCCATACCCTTAATTAGTTTGGTCGCCCGCCTTTGAACCTTTTCTAGCTCCAGGATATCCTTTCTGTAGTAAGGTGCCCAGAATTGTACACAGTGTTCAAGGTGTGGCCTCACAAGTGATTTATATAACGGGAGTTTAATACTCTCGTCCCTAGCATCAATTCCCCGTTTTATGCATGCTAATATCTTATTAGCCTTCTTTGCTGCAGTCCTACTTTGGGTACTACTGCTTAGTTTGCTATCTATGAGGACACCTAAGTCCTATTCCAGTACAGAATCCCCTAATTTTACCCCATTTGGTAGGTAGGTGTTATTTTTGTACTTGTTACCACAGTGCATTACCTTACACTTGTCTGTATTGAAGCGCATTCTCCATTTCGCTGCCCAAGCTTCTAATTTAACTAAGTCATTCTGAAGCGACTCAGCATCCCCCTCCGCATTTATAACTTTACACAATTTGGTATCATCTGCAAAAATTGACACCATGCTCTCTAGACCTTCTGTTAGGTCGTTAATTAAAATATTGAACAATAGCGGTCCTAATACTGAGCCTTGCGGCACACCACTTAGCACTTCAGTCCAAGTTGAAAAAGATCCATTAACCACAACGCGCTGCTCCTTATTATCTAACCAGTTTTTGACCCAAGTGCATATTGTGCTTCCTAGCCCTGATTCTTGTAGCTTGTAGATAAGTCTCATGTGTGGTACAGTATCGAGCGCTTTGGCAAAATCTAAAAAGATTACATCCACCTCTTTACCCTGATCTAGGTTTGCGCTTACCGTTTCATAAAAGCCAAGTAAGTTGGTTTGACAGGATCTGTCCTTCATAAACCCATGTTGATTCCTTTTAATGACCTTATTGACTTCAAGGAAAATCTGAATACTATCTGTTAGAACACCTTCCAATACTTTCCCCACTATAGATGTAAGACTAACTGGTCTATAATTACCTGGTTCAGCTTTACTTCCCTTTTTGAATATAGGCGCTACTTCCGCTATACGCCAGTCTTTGGGAACCATACCTAATATTACTGAATCCTTAAAGATCAAAAATAGCGGTTTTGCAAGTTCAGAATGAAGCTCCATTAGAACCCTTGGGTGAATACCATCGGGACCTGGTGACTTAATGTTTTAATCGGTCACAGACTACTTCCTCGCTTAAATAAGTACCTATACAAATAAGTACAATGACATAAAAAAATTACAGGAGCAAAGGTACACAATCTCACCTGATGGGAGGGTCCACTGGTAAGTGACCACCGATCGGTCAGGTTCCGGAACGCGTTTCGTTCTATAAATGCCTTGAAAAAGATCTTTTTAATGCTCGAAACGCATTGATAGCAGAGAGAAGCATTTGACTATTGTGATACACGGTCTCTTCGTTTGGGATTTGGACATTTGGGGCCGCGACTGAGAAGGATTTATTCCGGAACCTGACCGATCGGTGGTCACTTACCAGTGGACCCTCCCATCCGGTGAGATCTTGTACCTTTGCTCCTGTAATTTTTTATGTCGTTGTACATTTCCTTTCGGAATTTTTTTAAATGCTTGGACATTAATTTTTTATGGAATAAAACCATTCAAGTTTTTACATTGTCGGGCTTATGGATACCGAAAGCTACCTTTATGTGATTAAGAATATCTTCTGAACTGTGAGCTGGAGTATGCTATTACTCTTAGAAACATGGAAAGATACCTTTATGTGATTAAGAATATCTTTTGAACTGTGAGTTGGGGTACGCTGTTACTCTTAGGAACATCTAAAGAAACCTTTGCATACTTTGAACTTGCACACTCATTGTGAGTTGGGTACACTCATCCGTATCTATACCATATATTGAAGATGGTGGAGGATCATCACAAAATCAACATTTACAATAGGAATTATCCCAGAGCACTTGGGTGCATTGTAAATTGTTAAATACATACTACATCATTGTATTGTTATTTCTTTTTTCTATGTACCGCCCTATATGTGAGCGGGAAAAGACTATTTGATTGGTTGAAATACATTAAGAATTATCTACATACATAAGGGAAGGTTTGATCTGGTTTTTGTTTTTTCTCAGTGCTTTGTATATATGTGTTTGCTCATATTGTGTACACTTCTAAACAGGAACATGTATCTATCACTGGCGTCAGGTGAAGGGCAAGCTGGGTAATAAAGGAAGCATGCCCCAATCAGGATGGCTGGAGGCCAGACACAAGGTAATGGCCTAATTATCTGACAGGTGAGACTGCACCGGCCACACATACAGGAGACAGGCTGCAGTTACACAGACTCACAACATAATGGCCTAATTTTCTGACAGGTGAGGCTGCACAGTCCACACATGCAGGAGACAGACTGCAGTTACACAGACTCACAACAGAATGGCCTAATTATCTGACAGGTGAGACTGCACAGGCTACACATACAGGAGACAGGCTGCTGTTACACAGACTCACCACATAATGGCCTAATCTGACAGGTGAGGCTGCACAGGCCACACATACAGGATACAGACTGCAGATACACAGACTCACCACATAATAGCCTAATTATCTGACAGGTGAGACTGCACAGGCTACACATACAGGAGACAGGCTGTAATTATACAGACTCACCATATAATGGCCTAATTATCTGATAGGTGATGCTGCACAGGCCACACACACAGGAAACAGACTGCAGTTACACAGACTCATCAATAGGGGCTCGCAACAGTATTCTAAAAAAGTACATGAGAAAACCTGGAATGCTAACAGAAATACAACATAAAAACATAAACAGAATGCAAACAGGAATGAGCCACACCGGTGGCTCATGACAATCATGAAGGTGATGGCTGTTACGACAGCCCATCTCTGTCATCAGGGACTGCGGATCTTGCCATATCTAGACAACCTACTGCTCATGGCAAACTCACAGGTAATTCTACTCAGTCGTCTCCAGTTGACGGTTACCTTCCTTGAGGCCCACGGCTGATAAATTGAAAAAAGTCTTCCTTGGTTCTATCTCAGACAATGGTACACCTGGGGGTTATTTTGGACACTCACAGATGAAGGATGTGAGTGTCCAAAAGCACAAAGTTACGAAGCTCAAATGATCTACCTGACTCCAGGGGTTCGCCTGTCGCTGACATGAAGGCTTCCGGACCAACTCTTGAGCATGGGCTGTCCTTTCTGGATCCCCAACTGGATCCTTTTGACAACGGATGCCAGTCTTCATGGCTGGGGCAAAGTGACGGAGCAACACTCATTTCGAGGTCGCTGGACAAGGTCGGAATCTCTGCTTCTGATCAATTTTCTTGAGCTGAGAGCAGTGTTCAATGCACTGTCTCAGGCTCGTCCTCTTCTGCAAAACAGGCCTATTCAGGTTCAGTCCAACAATGCCACTACAGTGGCCTATATCAACCATCAGAGCAGCACTCTAAGCTGCATGGCAATGTTGGAACTGTCCAAAATCCTGTGTTGGGCAGGACGTCATCTTCTGTCCATATCAGCAGTATTCGTCCTGGGTGTACTCAACTGGGAAGCAGACTTCCTCAGTCGTCAGGATGTTAACACCGGAGAGTGGGTTCTTCATCCAGAGGTCTTTCAACTCTTGGTGGACAGATGGGGTCTAATAGCCGTGGATGTCATGGCCTCTCGACAAAATCACAAAGTTCAGGTCTTTGAATTTTGAACCCGGGATCCTCAGGCGGCAATCGTGGACGTTCTAGCTGTCCCCTGGACCTTTCGCCTTCCTTACATCTTCCCTCTGGTGTCTCTTCTACCCCAGGTACTTCATAATTTCAAGCTAGAAGGTGGTCAACTCATTCTGATTGCGCCAGCGTGGCCCAGACGTTACTAGTTCTCAGATCTCCAGGGACTCTCGGAAGAGCAACCCCTTCTACTTCCTCAGCGACTGGATCTGTTATCTCAGTGGCCCTGCCTTCACCCGGACCTGGCCTGACTGTCCTTGACAGCATGGCTCTTGAAGCTTCACTTCTAAGATCGAAGACGGTTGTTCAGACTATGCTGAAAGCACGCAATCTGGCCTCGTCCAGTTTGCGTGCTTTCAGCATAGTCTGAACAACTAGTTTGGCACACTTCACATGGTGCGCTTCCAAATATTATGATGCCTCTAGATTCAGGACTTCACAAATTTTGGCATTTCTCCAATAAGGCTTAGACTTAGGCCTTCGTCTGTCTTCTCTCAAGGTACACATTTCTGCCTTGTCTGTTTGGTTTCAGCACAAGATCGCTTCCATACCAGATGTACACATGTTTCTTCAGGGAGTTATTCGCATTCAGCCTCCCTATGTACCCCAGTGGCACCGTGGGATCTGTCTGTCATGTTGGAGGCTTTCCAAGAGGCTCCATTTGAACCCCTTCTATCTGTGGATCTCAAATTTCTGACTGCCAAGGTCCTCTTTCTGCTGGCTATTGCTAGGAGGGTTTCGGACTTAAGTACCTTGTCCTGTCGTCCCCCTTTTTGAATTTCCATCATGTTAGGGTTGTTCTCTGGATTAGGCCTGGTTGCCTCCCTAAGGTGGTTTCGACCTTTCATCTTAACCAGGAGATTGTGGTTCTGGCCTTCATATCTCCAAACTTGTTGGTTAAAGAGCGTTCTTCAAATGTGGTTAGGGCTCTACGTGTCTATGTAGACCGTACTGACTCTTTTCCAGGAGATTGTGGTTCTGGCCTTCATATCTCCAAACTTGTTGGTTAAAGAGCGTTCTTCAAATGTGGTTAGGGTTCTACGTATCTTTGTAGACCGTACTGACTCTTTTAGATGTTCTGATTCCCTGTTTGTTCTGTTTGGTTTTTACAAATGTGGCTGGCCTGCAAACAAGCAGACGCTGGCCAGATGGATTAGAATGGTGATTGTACATGCTTACGCTCGGGCTGGCCTTCCAGCTCTGGCCTCGATTTCTGCCCATTCTACTCGGTCTGTAGGACCAGCACACAGTGGGGCATCCGCCGAACAGTTGTGTAAGGTGGCTACGTGGTCTTCAGTGAACATGTTTCTTAGGTTCCATGCCTTTGATACCTTCGCCTTCCAGGATGCTTCCTTTGGTCGTCGGATTCTCCTATTCATGCTGGCGCATCCCCTCCCTTGATATACTGCTTTGGGGGACATTCCCGATGTTCCCTGTGGAACCCTATGTACCCTGCTGCAGAAAAGGAAAGTTATGGTAGACTTTAACTCCTTTCTGCGAAGTACATAGGTTCCACAGGGCGCCCACCCTGATGCACCTGGCCTCATGGGGTTTGTATGGCATTGGCCGCTGGTTCCTTATCATGTCTGTGAAAATGTGTTCTTATGTGCCTAACATCTTTCTTCTCTCCTTCCTGCTTGCTACATTGGGCTTGTTGGCAAGACCGAGCTACCAGTGCCTGGAGGCAGGGTTATAGAGGAGGAAAGCTATGCATCCTGGGACAGCTAAAGCTTTGACTGTTGGTGCCTGGATGCCTCATCTACCTCTACACCCTGATGTTCCCTGTGGACCCTATGTAGTTCGCAGAAAGGGAGTTAACAAAGGTAAGTCTTCCATAATTCTACTTTTTGGCCTAGGGTGATGTGACAAAAGTTCTGGTACTCCAGGGCGCCGTAATTCAAAAAAGTTTGGGAACCACTAATCTAGGGCTAGAAGGGTGCACCTCCATCTGGGAGAGTCAATTTGAATGAAGTAGTCACCTGGAAGCTACATTTCAGTACTGACTTTTCTGGCGACAGAGTCTGTATACATAGGGTAAAAACTTTTTAGCTAAGCCTTCCTTATTTATGGATGTTGTCGTCTAGTCCATAGTGAACAAATATGAGAGTCGAGTGAACAATAAGGTGAGAGTGGAGGTTGTTGGCTTGATCCACTGTCATAGGATTGTCTTTTTTGCGGCTCCTGCTATTTTTGTTGAAAGTAAACTGTACCTTTAGGTATGATACGGGATGTTTCCGGAGAGAATTTACTCCAGAAAACCCAATTAGGCGACATAGGAATACTAATGTGTAGGGTGTCCGTTTTACAACAGTGTACCCCATCCCAGAATTTCGTAGCCTTAGGGCAGGACCAGAGGCAATGATGGATATCTGATTCCAGCAAACCGTATTTGTAGCAGTTTGATTTATCAGATTAATCTATCAAAAACTTTCATTTGGGGGTGTAGAAGGCCCTATGTAAAATTCTGTAATTAATTTCTGTGTAAGATGCAGAAATCAAGTCTTATTTGACTGTTTTGTGGTCTTTACCATTTGGGGAAGATAGAAGTCTGGGAAAGTCTCCTTCCATTTGGCCAAAGCAGAGACTTTACGTTAATGATTGGCTATGGAGATACCCTGCAAACCGGGTAACTGCTCAAAATGTCGATTGAATGGGTCTATAGCTAAACTGAAGAATAAGGGTGACAGTCGTCATTGTCTAGTCCCCCTGTGCAGTGTGAAAAAAACTGGTATTCAATGCGATAATAGTCAAGCAGGCAGTCAAGGAGTAATATAAGAGTATCTGAAAAATATGAGTAAACTCAGGGCCAAAGCCTTGGAAATTAAAGATGTGGATGAGATGTTGCCAATAGACTCTGTCAAGGGCTTTGTCCATATCACAGCTGACTGAAATAGATTTTGTTTCATGGGCCTGGTCTTTTTTCATCTCTTAATGGATCACCTTTTTTGTATTGAAAAATAATAAAGGTAGTGATCCTTAGACCACATGATGTGTAATGTTATCCATCCTGGCGAGGGGCCACTTACAGTACCACAGACCAATATCAGGCCCAGCCCTCTTTAGACAAGGGCTGATTATGATAGTCCCTACAATATGGATGCAACAGATCTGTCCAACAGGTGACCAAGGACCCCATGCTTTCTCATAATAGGTCACCAGTGAAGCCTAGGTCACCAACCGATGATCTGGCTCTGATTTATTTGCACACATTTTGGTGATTCAAAAGAGAACCGGACTGAATTTGCTCATTGCAAATTATCTTGTATGTGCAATCTGGAATGGAATGGAAGGTACCTCCTTTATTCACTTAAAATAAGAAATAGATACAAGATTTCTAGTACAGTAGTTTCCATATTCTGGACAAGTCTTCAGACATGTATTAATTCATGAAATGATATCACTGACTACTTCTTGTTTATGGAACTAGTTCTAAGAATAAAAAAAGTATTGATGTTGAGTACCATTGAGTGCCATCACATGAAGAGCACTGGAATTTAAATAGTTTAATTGGAAGCAGATTTTGTGCAAAAAAACCCAAAACAAATAAATAAACCCCTGCCTTGTACATCCTGCATGATTATTTACTTTTACATATCACGCTGTGGTAATATTAAACAGTTTATTATGAAACACTTTTGTTCTCTCTTCAGTTCACGAAACCAGATGGACAATGTAGATGAAGGGACAAAAAAAGAAAACAACAAGTGATCACAGAACATCCTGAACAGGCAGGGGCCCTCTCACATGAGCTAATAAGTAACTGTAGTTATGCAACTGCTGATGTAATATTTGAAGCAAATATACGTTTGCCCCAGGTTTCAACAGAAAGCAGCAAAAACTAGGCAAAAGCAGAAACCTTTCCAGAAAGGTATGTGCACCACATTAATTTCCATGTAAGTTATAATTAGCATTATAATATATAGCAATGCTTTGAAAACTGTAATCAGTATTACAACCTTAGTTATTTAGATTTTCAAACTTTGTTTAACATAATTACAATTGCTAAACATAATATATAGCATATAAGAAGCAATTATGTTATATTAATTATTCTGTGCAATGACCTTACATAGATTAGAGTCATCAACTAATTCAGACACCTTATTTTCTATAAATACCGATGGATATACCATACTAGAAGATCAATTTTCTCATTGCTTTTTACAATTATTTTCCTAATGTGTCATTTAATTGCTCAATAGTATCAATTTTATATGACTTGCTGTTTATTCACTTAAACCATTTTGGGAATTATTTGCTATCTTTAGTAATTAGCCATGTCCGCTAACCAGATTTCCTTTTTACTGTACATATCTTAATGCATGTTGTGATTACTATTCCCTAAATGCCTAAGCATACAAATTTGGGGTCAGTCTGAGCGCAGAGAAGCGTACAATTCTACATACGGACAAATATATGCATTTTCTCTGTTAATGCAAAGCAGAGACTATTACAGCTCAACCCTTCGCTGGGACGGAGGGCATAACAACAACATAACTAGAACATACAATGCTATTGAATTACAACGGTAATTTGGGTATTGTAATGGGTAACTGAAGTAGTTGGTTTTAAATACCAAAATTTGATTTCTAGCTCTATAATGACACATAAACAAATGGATATATTCTCTAACGCATGGCTTTGTCTAATGGATTTAAATCAGCGACTGTAATAAATGCTAAACCTTAGTGTATGGGGTCAGGTTAATTATTGATGAGCCCACTTCTCATACCCATCTTACCCCGAACTTTCAGATCTTATGGGGCTGCACACAAAATTTAGCAAGTAGGGCGCTACCGTAAGTGCATCCTATGGCCGCACTTACCCGTACTGTGAGCTGCCTTGTAGCACATTTAATTGGCCCTTTTATACTGTATGGTATTGGTATTTTGTGCTAATGCATGAGACACATGTTCTTATTTGTTTTTGCATTTTAATATTTTACAGAATTGTATTATAGGGATGACACATTAAACACTACAGTACACAACACAGCTTGCGGAGAGTATCATATTTTAGAGGTGTAAAATGGCTGAGGCATAGTGCACTATTCTCTATATTTGTGTAGATACACCTAGATTTCACCAATGCAGATATATTTATGGTACTAGATGGCCACATTTGGGAGGAGTTTGATGGGCAGCACTTTCTGAGTAAGGCGTAGGTACGGGATTAATAGAGTACATATCTGAGCAGACATTTCAGAAGAGAAGCTTACAACAGACAGAAGTACAAAGTAATAAAAACTGTCCCCTCCTCTTATGATTAATTGTAACCATAAATGAGAGGACAGTCTTTTAGGAGAAAGTGGTCTTTTTTTTTTTTTTAAATGAGGGGTGGTTATAAAGTGATAGGAGGTTGGGCTTGATCAATATTTACTCTTTTGCACACAGCATTTTCAGATTTGATTCCTCTCCGCCAATCTAGGCACACTTCTAGATACCTGAGGTGTTTTCAACTTGTGTGCAGTTAGGTAAGTACATTCAACCAATTTAACTTACTTTACACAGAAGCTGCTTAGAACTGTTGTGTAAAGCAAGTATATTTTTCAGAACTTTTATAACTGCAGTTAAGGAATATTCAGAGGAATTGTTTCATATACAGGACAAACATACATTTGCAGTATAAGATTATTAAAGTACACATGTGCAGGTGTATTTCATCACCTATACAATCTCTGCTTTTCATCCCATGACTAGAGCTAGTGGTGGGACTGGATTTATATATATATACAGGTTGAGTATCCCATATCCAAATATTCCGAAATACGGACTTTTTTGAGCGAGAGTGAGATAGTGAAACATTTGTTTTCTGATGGCTCAATGTACACAAACTTTGTTTAATACACAAAGTTATTAAAAATATTGTATTAAATGACCTTCAGGCTGTGTGTATAAGGTGTATGTAAAACATAAATGAATTGTGTGAATGTAGACACACTTTGTTTAATGCACAAAGTTATTAAAAATATTGGCTAAAATGACCTTCAGGCTGTGTGTATAAGGTGTATATGAAACATAAAAGCATTCTGTGCTTAGATTTAGGTCCCATCACCATGATATCTCATTATGGTATGCAATTATTCCAAAATACGGAAAAATCCCATATCCAAAATACCTCTGGTCCCAAGCATTTTGGATAAGGGATACTCAACCTGTATATATATATATATATATATATATATATATATCATATGCCTTCTTTGATGCCAGGAATTATCCCTCTAACTTCCTTTCAGAGAGGGAGAGACTTTGTATCGGTGCAGGTGGTATGTCCTGCAGCTGTGCATCCGTAACAACAGTTTCCTTAAGTTCCTAGAGGGACCCAGTAATTCTGCTATGAGAGTCTCAACAGGTGCTAGCAACCTTACTTGTCAGATGCTTGATTATAATGAGCGTAACAGTTCACATGAGAGATATTAAGAAATTGGGTATGAGAGTTGAGTGTGTACTCCCAAAAGTACTGAGTATGAAAGGGCATTAAATGGAACAATAGAGATATTCTGGTCTGGAGCAGTGTTAAAACAGGACAAGGAGGACAGAGAACAGGACTGAGCAGGTAGAGACCAGTTCTGGGAATTATATGATGCTGTAAATGCAATTAGTAACTGTACATGATAGAAAAAGCATTATTAAATGTGATTGCTTATTTAATAACTGTGATTAGTCATACATGGTCTGTCACCCTTTTTATTTGTCTCCAAGAGATTGTACTACACAACTTTATCTGTATCCGCACTTAGGGACTTAATCAGGTCTGCAACTTGCCCGAGTAGGCACCAAATGATCGCACTGGCTGTGAACGTCTCTGCCTGATGGACAGGCAGAGGCGTTTGCAGGACGGCGATGTGGCGTTGCAGGGGTGAGATGCTATGAACGGGGCGGGTCATTTTCTGGGCGGCAGCATGATGTCACATGGAGTGACTCTGAAGGAGCAGCCGGGCTGCTAAGGCAGGGGATCGTCCATAGTTTCTGTGACTGCAATTAAATTGCGGACACAGCCGTTGGGCGAGACGGTCAGCATGCTAGGTGCCCTTGCCCTACGCTGGGCGCCCCCCAGCATGTGATAGAAAAGATTGCAGATTCTGCTTTCTAGCAGAATCTGCACTCCAACCTGTATAGGGTTCTTAAGTCCTAATTCAGGTTGGATCACTATTGAGACAGAAATTGCGATTTTCTCAATCCTGCTTCTGCTAATGCATGTTAAGAGCCGCCCAGAGAGTTAAAATACCCACGATGCATTCACAAATTTGCATATGCATTTGCATAATTGCGATGCATGCGCAGAAACTGAGAACCATCGACCACCATTGACAATACCGGTAGACCCATGCTTGTGCAGGATATATGCGACTGCAGTCGCATTGGCGCCATGTTTTCAATCGCAGATGATGTCAGATGTACGCCCCCAAAATTTCCATGACATGCCTGTGTTTTTTCAACCACTCCCCGCAAATGCCATGTAACCTCCCACAAACAGAAACACTTCCTGGCAATCGTTATACAATCGCAGATTGCTGGGCCTGCAGTTGCATTGAGTTTGCATATTGGCCTTCGAGCACACGTGATGCGGTTGCAGCACATTCAAGTTGTACGATAATTAGCGATTTTGCTAAATTGCAACTGAAGCTGAATTAGGCCCTTAGCACATATTTTATTGTTGTTAAATCAGCATGAGACAATTGTATATGTGAAACTTCAGAGTGGATTTACTAAAGGTCATTTTTGGTTGATTGTAATAGATCTAAAAAATCAATAAAAATCAGTGTTGCACTTCTAGGGCCAAAATACACCATTATTAATATTTAAAAGTTAATATTGAAAAAAATCACCTGTAGCAAATGGGAGTTTCAGTCCCCGAAACCCAACATGAATGAGATAGATTTTCATCTATTGTAAATTGATCAAAATTGACATTTAGTAACCCCCCACCCTGTTGTTCACTATAGTGCAGAGAATTGTGCTGGACCCTGGTTGCGAGTTGCAGAGTCTGTAGATGTAGGTAATAATATACATGCACCTGCACCAGAACACAGGGGCTACGCAAATAAGAGGAACATTCTTGGAATTGTTGTAGACCTTGTGATGGATGTCTATTTGTTAAATTAGAGAAAGAATATGAGTGCGCTGTCAGCGGCAGCCAGTAAAGGGGGGGTCAGCCCCTGAGTAAAGTGGAACAACAATATAGAGATATATACTGGCGCCGGCTGTGAGACCAATAAGGGACGATAGTTTGTTAAGATAAAAAATCACACATTTTTAATAAACATATAAAATGGTTAATTGAATAACTCAGAAGTGGTCACACTATCTTTATCTGTTCCTAAATCAGAAACAAAGGATGTTACAAGATGTTGATTAGGACCAATTGGATCCCACTCATGGTGTATATTATATGTACACAGTCTCCGGTTAGGACTCCCTCCTCATTATTTTTTGGTTCACTTGAGATAATAGTAATTACCCAGTCCTTATGGATGTTATCCCCAGGATCTCAGTTTAGCAAGTGAGGATCCAATTAGCAGCAGGGGAATGATTCCAGGTTGCAGTGGGCTTGTAGTGTCCAATAGGGGCAAAGAGTCCAATTGTTACCGGAGATACCAGGTGTATCCAAGGCTGATGGTCAGTGTCCTTAGCTCAACGCGTTTCGCTGGTCTGATGGCTGCCAGCTTCCTCAGGAGCTCAGCTGACCACACAGGAGAGGCTGCACATCAGTGTTACATACACTGTTAAATCTTGATAAAGACGCCGTTGAGCGTCGAAACGCGTTGATACAGTGCAATATTGATGTCCAAATCAGTTCATTCATTGAGGGGAACATATGACATTATTGATATCCGGATCACATTGTGTCAGCTGATTTCCATCTCTGTTCCCATTTCTGGTATGGCTGGTTGTCTATATGTATTTTATTTTTAATAAAAAGGGTTTACTTTGCCCTAATTGGCTTCCCTTTTTTAATTTTATACTCACCATATGAGTGATATCCATCCTCACTATACGGGCTACAGAGAAATCTTCACAGAAAAGAAACCTTTATGTGCTTTCTACCTTATATATATACAAGTAAGCATACACGTAAGGATACATTGTCACGTCTTCACGACATCACTTTGGGTGACCCCATAAGAAGGTGGATGTCGGATCTCTCTTGGGACCATTTTCCATCACTTCGTTTTTTCCCCCACACAGCGGAAAGAACTTCATTGTTTATACAGGATTACACTATTTTGTGTTTTGTATTTCTTCTGTTTCATGTAATATCACTATCGCTGTGAGGATCGTTCAAACGAGGGGACATTTGGAGCGCAGAAAGTGAGACTGTACTTTTCTTGTTACATATTGTCTTCATAGGTTGGTGACCTATTTGTACTGTCTATTGCTGCTCCATTTTGCAGCACCTAAGGAGGAATTTTTCTGTTCTACTGTAGTACAGGAGGTAATACAAATAAAAAATGTAATAGTAAAAGCCCACTGCCCAGCTTCAATTGATGTGGGAAAGGTACACTGATTTGACACATCTCAGGTCAATGCATGGTAAGTCAACTTTTGAGATATATATATATATATATATATAAAATAAAATCACAGTACAAAGTCCCGGGAAGCCGCACTGACACTCTCAAATATTAAAAATGCAGGTGTCCGGTTAAAGTAACAATGATATATCGACACATATCCATCCCGCAACTCCAAGGTTATGGGAAAGACAGAACCAGCACACTGTCGAATTTCAAGCAGTTTTTACTCCATGTGCCAAACAAACATTAAGCACTGGGCTCAGCATATACTCATCATTTAGAAGCAATTGATAGCCACTGGTATACTCCCAAACAGCCGTTTTCGGAAGTTCTGTAGATACTTGCACACTCCAATAAATGAATATACAGTATGCGGTGCTCCCTTAAGTCTGTTCCATTACAGTCCAAGTAAACAAAGCCAATATAGGAAAGAACAAACCATTGTGGCACCAATAATGCCTTAGCTGCACGTCCATAAAAAAGCTTAGAGTTGTAAAAGTTAATATCAATATATTATCAGTCCGTCGACCTCGGTCAGTAAATGACCGTTCAAGTCACTGCATCATGCCATTGCCACCCTGCATAGTGTAGAGCCATCTGAAGGCAGACATCCCGCAGCAAACAATATAAATACTTATAGATCTACATTAATTACTTTCTGGTGAGCTGCCAGCCATCCCGCTCCCCCCGGCGTGCGTTCCACCAGTCTGCGCATGTGCCACCAGCCTACAATCATTTCCTACACTCCGGTCCAATGATGCACACATGCGTTCCACAGGGCTACTAGCTTATGACTATTGTGTTACAAATACCGTTGCGTCACTTCCGGGGACGCGCCCCCCAATCAAATAGGTTGCTCAGGCTGTTTCTATGGGAACCAGGCACCGTGAGCGACAGGCTGCCGCATGCACATCACTGCCAAGTCTTCCGTACAGCACTATACCACCAACGTAGTATGCCCACTACTATATACATATGTTAAAGATATTATGATTATTGTTGTTATTAAGGACCATCAAGGAGTCTCTTACATGTAAATGGTGCAGCGCGTCTGGGGAGCAAACAGCACTGGGGTTGCTAAAGGCAACAACAGCTTGCTATACTCATATCAACCACATGTCCATATTTTAATAGTTATATCTACTATATATTCAGAATCTAATATATAAAAATGAAAATCTGTCCTTCTGTCTTTCTATACAAATCCACAGTTTACAAGCGAAGATCGTGAAATTTTACATACGAGTGTATTAAACCACGGCGGAGGCAACAAAAACAATTAGAAATCCCTAGCACCCCTAGGGGGGAGACAGCAGCACAGAGTATATTAGGAGACAGCATAACTTCGGATTTGCTGGAGCAATGTACTCCAATATTGGTACACATATGCCTTTCAATCTGGCAACAAACACTGTGGGGGGGAAGACACCCCTAGCACCCCTAGGGGTGAGGCAGCAGCACTGAGTATTTCAGCATACATCAAAACTGTGGAAGACCTGGACCAATTTACACCAAACTTGGCACACATATCACTTACAATCTGGGAACAAAGTCTGTGGGGGTTAGACACCCCTAGCACCCCTAGGGGTGGGAAAGCAGCATAGAGTAATTCAGGACACAGCACACCTACCGACTGCCTGGACCAATTTACAACAAACTTGGTACACATATCACTTACCAGCTGGGAACAAACACTTTGGGGGTAAGACACCCCTAGCACCACTAGGGTGAGGCATCAGCACAGATTTTTCAGCAGACAGCATAACTCTGGACAGTAGCGGATCTTGCCACGGGCAAGCAGGACTTTTGCCCGGGGCGCTGCCTTCCGGAGGTCGCCGGCACCATCCGCAGGGCGCCGCACCATGGCAAGATCCGCTACTGTTTGGCAGTGCCCCCCGCTGTGAAGGGAACTAGACGCTACCCTTCTAGTTTCCCTTCGTTGAGAGGACCTTTGCTGTGCGGTGCGCAATGACATTATTGCGCACCGCACAGCATTGTGGGACTGGCACAGACGCTAGGGGTCATAATTGACCTCTAGTGTCTATCTATGCTGTGCTATGGGAGAGACGTCATGACGCCATGAGGAGAGGAGCGACGCCGGCGGAGGTCTGCAGCGGTCGGGAATCAGGAGCGGGGATAGTAAGTATTCATTTTTTTGGGTTTTTTTGTAAGCGGCGTTACTGTACAGGGGGCACAAATGGGAGCACAACTCTACAGGGGGCGTAACTGACCACGCCCCTGTATGAAGCCACACCCCTATTTTTCACCCGGGGCGTCACAAGGGCTAGAACCGGCCCTGACTCTGGAATGCCTGAAGCAAGTTACACCAAACTTGCTACACATATGAGTTATACTCTGGGAACAAACACTGTGGGGGTAACACACCACTAGCACCCCTAGGGGTATGCCAGCAGCACAGAGTATATCAGGACATGCATGATATGTCAGTGATGACAGGGCTGCATGTGACTGGGCCAGTGACATGATGTGAGGAAGGGAATGCAGGTAGCACAAACCCACAGATTGAGAGTTTTATATAGTGGAAGTAGCACTGTCCCCCAGCAGCACAGAGTATATCAGGAGATACATAATGTGCTGCGCTATATAAGAAACTGTAAAAAAATATCTATAATTTCACATGGGCACTGACATGATGTGAGGAGGGGAATGGAGCCAGCAGGAAGCTACAGACTGAGAGTTGTATAGTGGGAAGAGCAGGGTCCCTTGGGGGACCAAATAGGGGTCCAGCCACTACACAAAGTGCGTCAGGGACGCAAGATATGCCTATATACTAGATCTCCAACCAACGTATATTAACAAACAACTATCATTCTAATTTACCATCCTCATCCCGTCGCAAAGCACAGGTATTCAGCTATCTACAATGTTATTTATACTGTGTGTTTAATATTTAAATTTATTTTTCTTAAAATCCCGGGTCATGCCGGGTTCTCCAGCTAGTATCCAATAAACGTGTGCAAAACACAGTTATGTCTACCCGCAGATGAAGCTCCACACATATATTCATAAAATACCCCTTTCACATCTCCAATGCCAGATCCCACCCGGGAATTGGAAATGGGTCCTTCCCGGGTGGGATCCAGCATTGGAGACTCTCTCTACCCCTTTCACTGGCTGTCCGACCCGGCAATATGCCAGGTCAGTTGCCATAGCAGTGGGGGGCGGAGCCGGTGGCAGGGGTGGAGGCGGCACTGGGAGATGAGCTCATCTGCGCGCCGCCTCTCCCTATCTAGTAAACGGGTCCCGGGTCGCATCAACTCGTGAATCCGTTTATGCAGCCACTGACCCGGTAATCAACTCAGGAATAACACTGCTTATAACCCCGGTTAAATTAACGGGTCAGGCAAACTGGAAATTCGGAGCTTGCGCATTCAAAGCGCACACTGACCCGTGTCGACACGGCAATATGCCGGGTCGATACCGGGTTATTTGTGTGGTGTGAAAGGGGTAAAAGAGTGCCAACTGCAATGCTGACATCCATGAAAAATGCTAAATAATTACATTAAATCACATAAATAATTACACAGTCATAATAAATATCATGTAGAACCACCAAATGTATGGTCCTACCAAATATCAAGTAGGACCACATAAATACAACACACATGCGGTGGAACACACGCCGGGGGAGCGGGATGGCTGGCAGCTCACCAGAAAGTAATTCATGTAGATCTATAATTATTTATATTGTGTGCTGCGAGATGTCTGCCTTCAGATGGCTCTACTCTATGCAGGGTGGCAATGGCATGATGCAGTGGTCTTGAACGGTCATTTACTGACCGAGGTCGACGTACTGATAATATATTGATATTACCTTTTACAACTCTGTTTAAGCTTTTTTATGGAAGTACAGCTTAGGCATTATTGGTGCCACAATGGTTGAATAAGATAGTTTGTGATTTTTAAGCTGAGCCACCGTGATTTGTTATTCATTTCTGAGTGTCCAACTTGGGTGAAAGTAAAAATTTGTTTTTCTATGATGAACTGAGTGCCCTTTCCTATATTGCCTATATATACTGCATATATATATATCTATAATATATGTTGGGTTCGTGTGACAGGCGTTTGAGATCCAGCCGGTCACCATACCGATGCGGGGATCTTGAGCGTGGTGGCTTTCTGCACTTGCCAAAGGTTCTATTCCCACTCTATGGGTGTTGTGGACACCCATGAGTGGGAATAGTCCCCGCCAGTCGGCGTGCCGACTGTCGGGCTTTCAAACGAGCAGGATACCGTCGATCACATCACTACATCCGAAATAAATAAATAAATAAATATATATATATATATATATATATATATGATGCAGTTAATTTGCCGCCTGTTGGGATCCCGGTGCTCAGGATACAGACTCCAGAATCCCAACCACCGACGATGCTGCCAGCTGGAATCTCGGCGCACCAGGGCTATTCCCACTCATGGGTGGACAATCATGTGAAAGTTAAGATTTTTGGCAGGAATGGCAGAACAAAGCATAGCGAGGTCCCATACAAAAGTCTGGAGGCAGACTGGCATTCGCTTTGCCCTTGGTTGGCAAGTATTGTAGGCTTATGGAGTAATTGTATTATGCCCCCGTATATCTTGCGGTGTTTATTACACTCTTTAGCAGAATGTGTCTAACATTATTTGAAATTTAAAATGGTTTTCTCTCATCAAGGACCACTCCACACACTACTGTTTATTTCAAGAGCATAAAAAGCTTTTCGGTTAACTGTAAAGACACAGAAGAAAGCAAATTATGCAGCAGTGGGGACAGTCATTTTTGCAATTAATACTTGTTTGTTCTTTGAATATGTTTACATTGCAAGTAATGTTATATCAACTGTGTTAGACATAGCATCTAAGAACAAGACAAGATGGACAGAAGACATGCTTTTACAAAAATCACTTTTTTTCCCAGTAGATGCATTATCAGTGAAAAGAGCAAAAGTACGTTTAGGGGTCTGTTTAATTATAGTCGTAACTGCTGTCTAGTCAGAAAGATGGTAGTTCCAACTTTTTTAGGTCGAATCTTGATTCGACATATTCAAAGGGCTGCCGTTTTTCAGACAGGTCTGCGGCTAATCCGCCGATCCACGTGTTTTGTCGGATTTACGGCCAAATCCGACAGCTTTTAGTCCCATTTTCAACAATGTAAAGCCGACTTTAAAAAAAGTCAGATTGACATTGTCGGAAACGGGCAAAACCTGTTGGATTTGGCCTCAAATTGAATACTGAACTGCCGGATCATTTCCGTCGGAAAGGATCCGACATCAATTGAATAGACCCCTATAGCTGTGTACACACTAGACGATATAGTGGACAATGTACACGATTCTGGCACATCGTTCACGATATAATCTAGTGTGTGTGCACTGATGATGTACGCTTTCACGCGTTATTAATGACAATGCCCATCAGTGGTGCATGAATGTCTGATATCGCCAGTGAGGGCCATACTGCTCCCCCCCCCCGCCAATTGTTCACCGCTAGCAGCATCGGCAAGTATGTATGCACTTGCCGATACATGCCCTGCCGCAGGGTCCAGTTGCTAGCATTAGGGGGGAGTTCAACTAGATGCATTAATTTACTGCATTTGAAAAAGGTTGGTAGCCTGGGACTTAAACGCCATGGGCTATTCAATTAAAGCCCATTTTTCTTGCCCAGCAAATAACTGTGTTAACGGGCATTAATCCATAGAATCCGGATAACACAATCGCAACACCTGAAAACAGGCTATTTATCATGGATTTCTTCAAGATCCTGAAGGCTTGAAAAAAAATTCCCATTAACTGCAGCCTGCGGGATGCCTTTGGGGCTAATTAAATAGCCATGCTGCTTCAGATAGCTGATAGTAAATTACAGATCTAATTCATATTGTACATATGAAGGAGTGGTTGAAAGAGCTAGTACAAGGGCATGATTGTTCCCTGGGCCGGATTAAGGTTGGTGGAGGCCCAGGGGCAACGAAGTTGTAGGGGCTCCCATTACTATACCCCTGAGCGCAATCCTGAGAGACAGACAGACAGACACACTCACCTGTGGGCAGCCCACAGCAGCAGATGTGGCTGGCTTATCTGCAGAAAAGAGATTAGCTAGTGTGTACATTCCCGTAGGGTATTACTAGGAGTGAAATAAATTAGTTATCAATTTTGAGAAGGCTTGAGTAGGGGGGTAAAGGGGGTACACACGAAGAGATCTGTGCTTAATTTATAGTCTTAGAAATTAAGCATGGGTCTCTCCATGTGTATGCCCCATAGTCATAGTGATGCTCAGCCCCGTGCTTCGCTATCACCAGTTATAGATTGTGCCTGCATGCAGGCCAAATCTAGTTAGATCGCTCATTTCGCCACTGGGTGAAATGAGCGTTTCTCTCGTAACCCCCCTCGCTCAGCACACCGCGTTGTGTGCTGAGTGGGGGAGAGATGTGTGCTAGGCGTTCTGTGCTAGATCGTTCAGCACACATCTCTGGATAAAATCCCCCCGTGTGTACGACCCTGTACACACGTAGAGATGTGTGCTGAGCGATCTATCACAGACCACTCTGTACACATCCCTGCTCCTGCTCAGCGCGATGTGTGTTGAGGGGAGGGGGGGCTAGATTTGGCGCATCGCTGTCGTCCGCACCCTACACACGGAGCGATGTGTGCTTAATTTCTAAGCAATCTAGTCAAGTAAAAATTGCTCCGTGTGTACCCCCTGAAAGATTTCAGGTCATTTTTAGTTTGGCTGTACTGTCTGAGTTAGTAATATACATAATGCCCCTATTATTCCATAAACAAGTTAAGATATACCGGTAATTGTATTAGTAAGGTTTACATACAAAAATAGTTGGTGTAGTGTTGCCTGAGATTTTTGCCTTAGTCCACTTCATTATTGGCATGTTCCTACCACCCTGCACTGTTTTTGGCAGATCCTTAGCAAAGGTCATTCATTATCTGAAACACACAGAACTTGTAAAGACTGGATCAAGCAGAACAGTTATATACAGTACAGTGGCGTAACTAGAAATTTTTCTCCCCCAAGCCAAGAAATTCTCTGGCGCCCCCCCCCCCCCCCTCCCCCATAATTGGCACTAGTAAAGTGATGAATCTGCACGCGCCGCAAAAAGGGGTGTGACTTTGTTGGAATGCGCGTGGCTTCACATAAAGGGGCGTGGCATTGCAGGAAAAGACAACCTTATACCCCAGTTTTGCAACCTGCACGCCCAGACGTTGGCCACCACAGGAAAGAAAAATAATTCTGATTCATGCCCCTTACATTATTTGTCATTTTTCCTCCTTATAGTAATGCCCAGTATACATTATGCCACATACTGCAATGGCCCTTAGACATTATGCCACACACCATAATGCCCCTGACACATTATGCCACACACCGTAATGCCTGTGACACATTATGACAGGAATTGCAATGCCCGTTATGCATTATGCTACACAGTGCAATGCCCCTATACATTATAGCACATACAATGCCTGTGACACATTATGCCACACACCGCAATGACCCTGAGACATTATGCCACACACTGCAATGACCCTGAGACATTATACCACATACCACAATGCCCGTGATATTGTATACCACACACCGTAATGCCTGACACATTATGACACACACCGCAATGTCCGTGATACATTATGCCACACACTGCAATGACCCTGAGACATTATACCGCATACCACAATGCCAGTGATATAGTATACCACACACCGTAATGCCTGTGACACATACCGCAATGCCCGTTATACCCTATGTCACACACCGCAATGCCCGTTATACATTATGCCACACTGCAATGCCCCTGAGACATTATACCACAATGCCCGTGATATAGTATGCCACACACAGTAATGCCTGTGACACATTATGACACACACCGCAATGTCCGTGATACATTATGCCACACACCGCAATGCCCATTACACATTAAGTCCTACAGTAAGGCTTCTAATTACTTTTAAATTACCTGCTTGTTACCAGGGGTTTCCTGCTCTTGGTTCCATGCACGGTGCCAGGGGTTTTCATGCTCAGGGTGCCATGCTCGTTGCCAGGGGTTTCATGCACTGGGTGTCATGCTCGTTGTCAGGAGTTTCATGCACTGGGTGTCATGCTCGTTGCCAGGGGTTTCATGCTCTTGGTTCCATGCACGGTGCCAGGGGTTTTCATGCTCAGGGTGTCATGCTCGTTGCCAGGGGTTTCATGCTCTTGGTTCCATGCACGGTGCCAGGGGTTTTCATGCTCAGGGTGCCATGCTCGTTGCCAGGGGTTTCATGCACTGGGTGTCATGCTCATTGCCAGGGGTTTAATGCTCTTGGTTCCATGCACGGTGCCAGGGGTTTTCATGCTCAGGGTGTCATGCTCTTTGCCAGGGGTTTCATGCACTGGGTGTCATGCTCATTGCTAGGGGGTAGTGCTTGTTGCTAGGGCTGTGCTCCCAGTGCCACATATGCCCCCAGTGCCAGATATTCCCCCACAGTGCCAGTTTCTCACATGCCCCCAGTGCCAAATATAGCCCCCCCCATGTGCCAGGTAAACATATACCCCCCAGTGCCACATATGCCCCCAGTGCCAGATATTCCCCCACCGTGCCAGGTACTCACATGCCCCCAGTGCCAAATATAGCTCCCCCATGTGCCAGGTACACATATACCCCCTCAGTGCCACATATGCCCTCCGAAGTGCAAAATATGCTCCCCCTCCCCCTGTGCCGAATATGCTCCCCCCAGTGCCAGTTAAACTCCCCCCTTCCCACGCTCCCCCGCTGTTTTGTGATGGAGGGACACGGAGGGTACAGCGCGCGCCTCTCCTGTGTCCCTCCTGCGTCTCCGGCGGGTCTGTTAAATGAAGTGCCGGTTTGTGAGCCAATCAGAGCTCACGAACGGGCACTTTATTTAATAGACCCGCCGGAGACGCAGGAGGGACACAGGAGAGGCGCGCGCTGTGCCCTCCGTTTCCCTCCATCACAGCAGCGGAGGTAAGGAGGGAGAGGAGATAGCAGATTGACATGCGGCCGTCCGCATGTCAATCTGTGCTAAATCAGTGACGGCGCCCCCGCAGCCCTGTGCCTCCAAGCCACCGCGAGGGGTACGGGGGCAGTAGTTACGCCACTGCGCCACTGATACAGTACTATATTGAGGTACCTAAACAAAACGTCTTCATCGTGATTACTGTAATGACAAATTTAGTAACTTGCTAATTAAGGAACATATATAACTATCTAATAATACCATTTGAAAGTATTTCCCTAAAATCTAGAATGAATATACCACACACGATTTACTAGAAGTCCTTCCCAAACAGAATACTGACTCCACATAAATTACAACCCCTGTGACCTTGTACACAAATCAGTACTGTGCCCAGTATACAAGCTGCACTGTGTACAATAAAGAGCACAGCCCAGTCCCTGGACTTCTGCATAAGATATTGTGGTCAGAGACTTTGGGGTATATTCAATTAGCAGCGATAACGGACTTTTCGCGTGAAAAGTCCGGTTTGTGCGCAAAAAAATGGACTTTTCCCGCAAAACGCAATTACAGCCTATTCAATTTTCCTGGAAAATTTATCGGTGATCATTTTTTCACTAATTTCACTTCACCTACTCTGAAGCAGGTGAAAAGTTGGGAAAAGTCACTATTTTAAGGTAAAAATGTTTGGATATGGTACAGAACTCCTGGGACACCCCCCTTAATGACTAATTAGGCACATTGAGGTTTTTCATTATTTTTAATTGGCCAATAATGACATGTCATTTTTGGGGTGAAAAAGTACAAAGTGATGGAAATTGGGGTTCAAGGTTTGGGACAGGTATATTGGGGTGCTTTATGAGTGGGACAGGTGTTTTTAGGCTTGCAGATGGGAGTAATCGGTCTGTTTCCACTTTTTTTAAAGTATCCTAAAATTACCCAAATATATACTTATACCCATTTTCATGTACCCCAAATTTAATGAGAGCATTTACTTTGCTCAAAAAAACTTGCTTTCTATCATTTTTTTGCATTTTTTAAAAAATGCCTATAATAGCCATTTCACACAATTTAAGTCCCCAAAAACTCTCTAATGTGATCTCTAATACACTTCTCTTCTGTTTTCCTATGTTAGTTTAGCATTTTTTGGGGTACAGGCTGATTTCCCCATTTTCACCTGCACTTTTCACTGCAAGAATTTTCCGGTGAAACCCGTTTGGAATTAAATAGGTCGAAAAACTGAGCGTTTTCGCAGCAATTTTCGCCCGATTGCCACGAAAAATTTTCGGGTGAAAAATTGCAGCGAATTTGCGGATAATTGAATACCCTAGTTTGGCTGTTTTACCCTTTCTGCCATGGCATTGTACTAACTTTCATATATTAATTCAACTGTCCACCAAAGTGCAAGCCCATTCCACCCACTCTTTTTGTGCCTGCATCATTAGTATTGCTACTTACACCAGCCCCATGCCAGGTGTCAGAGATCTGACAAAACAGGCGTCTCTTTCCCGTATGCGTGGCTCAGAATCGCACTGAGCTTTATATATACAACCATGACACTGCCATCCAAAACAGTTGCGCTATGCTACTCCCTGCCCAATCACTGCCCAGAAATGCCTACTTCATGTTAGTCTCCATTTGCACAAGATGCATGCACCTACTTGCCACTTCAGCCGTATCGTGCAACGCATGCCCACACCATGTTATGTGATTCAGACATATGCTCAGTCATTTTTATTTTCACTGATGTGTCAAACTCAAAATTGTGTCCAACCCTTGGGAACCAGTGTAATAGTTACAGCAATATATTGCGCTCTTTCTTTTGTAACTTTAGCATCTGATTTGTTAAAAATAAATAGGGGCTCATTTAAATTCTTTCTCCTGTCACTAACTTTTATTGGAGCAAAGCTAGATCCTCCTTGCTGCTTGAGCCTAATAGTGTACAGTATATAGATACTGAGACAGAGCTGCAAGAAGAGGCAATAAAGGGCATTGGTGGGTAATGAAGTATGCAGCAAAAGGGCTGGATTAAATATCTATATAAAATAATATAGATATTTATTACCTCTTATTTAAATAGAGTGCACATTTCAGTCATTCACATATACCATCAGCATGCTGAGCGGCGTGGCTATTGACTACATCCTATTCACATCAGTCCCAGTTGAACTTACAATCAGGCAACCACCTGCACTGCACCAATGTCTGGCTCAATGTAGTCATCAAGCACCTTTTTAAACAGACGACTGTCACTCACATTTTGTGCAGGTTTACTTTGACCAGTGCCATTCAAGTTGGGAGTACTAACACAGATAGCAGGCAGGGAAGGCACTCAGGCTCCAAACAAAACAATATTATAAGGCTTATTCTACCATTTCAGAATTTATTCCACTTCTTAAATCAGATCTTATTAAACTTTTGTCTTGTCATACAGACACGAATAGAACGGAATGCCACAGATCTAATCTCACAGCTCAATTATTTATTAACAGTTTCTTACATAGCACAACAAATTCTGTTGCACTTTACAATTGGAAACAACAGTGATAAAATAAAACAAAACAATTGGAAACAACAGTGATAAAACAAAACTGGGTAATAACAGATAGTCATAGTGGTATGAAGGCCCTGCTTGCAACCTTACAATCTATAGGGAAATAGGCATTGATAAACAAGGAGGAGTGTTATCTATTGCATAATGGTCCACCAGATTGCAAAGATTCTTGGTGGGCTGTATGATATGGTCACACAGCAGTGTTGGCCTGAAGTCAGGAGGATGGAAAAGCGAAGAAAGAGAAAATATGTGAGGATATGTTTGGACTCTACAGTGGTGATGTAATTGGACAGAAAAAGTTTATGAAAATTATGTGGGTGGGTTCGGAAATTTGATAAGCTTGTATGAAGAGGTGAGTTTTCAGGTAACGCTTGAAGGTTTGAAGACTAGAGGAGAGCCATATTGTGCATTGGAAGGTGTTCTACAGAGTAGGTACAGCTCGAAGAAAGTCCTGCAATCGTGAATGGGAGTGATTAAGGAGTGTGGATGAGAGACGTAGATATTATGATGAGCAAAGAGTTTGGAGATATTTTGAGATAAGAGAAGAGATGTACGTTGGTGTAGTTTGGTTAATGGCCTTGTGTGTGAGTAAAAGTATTTTATATTGAATACAGTCGAATACATTGAACCAATGGAGGCACTGACAGAGTGGATCCACAGACGATGAATGTCTACTGAGTAAGATTAGCCTCACTGCTGAATTCAGAATGGATTGTAGTGATGAGAGTCCCTTTTTGTTAAGACCAGTAAGAAGACTATTGCAATAATCAATGTGGGAGATAATGAGAGCATGTATTAGAGTTTTTGCAGTGTCTTGTGTAAGGTATGGACATATTTTAGATATGTTTTTTAGATGCATGTAGCAAGATTTAGAGACAGATTTAAAGTGGGGAGCAAGAGAAAGTTCAGAGTCTAGGATAACACCTAGGTAGCGAGCTTGTGGGGTAGGATTGATTGTCGAGTTCTCAACAGTGATAGAGATATCAGGTTTGTATCTATTATCGGTCGGTGGAAATACAATTAATTCTGTTTTGGAAATATTAAGTTTGAGGTGACGAGATGACATCCAAGAGGAAATGGCAGAAAGGCATTCACTGACATAAACCAATACAGATGGTGACATATCTGGGGCTGATAGGTAGATTTGAGTATCATCTGCTTACAGATGAGACTGAAATCCAAATGAGCTGATTAGTTTGTCAAGAGATGTGGTATAGTATATATTGAGAAAAGCAGAGGACCTAAAACTGAGCTTTGGGGTACTCCAACTGATAGAGGTAGCGAAGAGGAGATGGATTCAGAGAAGCGGACACTGAAAGAGCAATTAGATAGGAAGGATGAGAACCAAGAAATGGCTGTGTTCTGTGGAACTGGGAATTACTGGTTGTATGACAAGAGAGTAGTCAACAGTGTCAAAAGCAGCAGAAAGGTTTAAAATAATAAGAAGTGAGTAATGGCCTATGGACTTAGCAGTGACCAGATCATTCACTACTTCAGTTAGTGCTGTCTCAGTGGAATGTTAGGAATGAAATCATGATTTAAGTGGGTCCAATAAGTTATTTGACTTAACCATGTGTGTGAGGGGAGTGTAGGCAAGTCTCTCATGTAGCTTGGAGTAGCATGGATATGGAGAGATGAGACAGTATATAGACAAAGAGATTTAGGGTCAGAATTTTGATATTTTTCATAATGGGAGTAATCACTGCATGCTTGAACGGGGAAGGAAAGATACCAGTAGAGAGTTTAGAGATTTTAGTTAAGGTTGGGATGTGCACAGGACACTGAGCTTTACTTATTTGTGAAGGTATAGGATCAAGAGGAAAGGTAATAGAGTAGGAGGATGAGAAGAGTGTTAATACTTCATTTGTGGGATCAAATGAAGAGAAAGTGCCAGAGGTTTCAGGTAATGAATTGAGCAGGTCAGTGACTGATGAAGAGCATGCAATTTAATCTATTACGCATTGATAGTGGCTGGTGGGATGGATTGAGAAGTGATTTAAATGTATTAAAACATTATTTGGGGTTAGAGGCTGGAACAGAGATGAGAGTTTGGAAATATGTTTGTTTGGCAGTGTCCAAGTCATTATGATAGGAGTGGTAGAGTCTTATATATGAGGAAGTCGCTTGGTGTATGAGATTTATGCCACTGATGTTCAACTTTAGAGTGCCATGGTTGGCATCTAGACCTATGAGGAGTGTGATGGTTAGCTGGAGCCACTTCATCAAGTGCTATTTCAAGAGTCTGATTCAGGTGTGAATGCAGAAATAGGTGAGAGCAGTTGTTGCAGAGGTGGAAAGTTCTTGAAAATTAATTGTTAATATTTTTGAAGGCTTGAGGAGGATTGGAGGACTTCAGTGACATTGAGTTTGAAGTAATGGAGGAGAGCATACAGGTGATAAGGTTGTGATCTGAGAGCGGTAAGGAGTGTTAGTGAATTCAGAAACAGCATAGTCTGGTAAATACAAGACCAAGGCAGTGGCCCTCCTAATGAATAGAAGAGTCAGTCCATTAAGAGTGACTGAGAGAGGAGGTTAGAAAGAGTTGTTTGGAGGAATGAGCAGCATATTTTGGACTATTAATAGCTATATTGAAATCACCCATGGTCATGGTGGAGATGTCAGAGGATAGGAAGTGAAGGAGCCAGAGAGAAAGGTCTTCCAGAAATTGTTTGGGTTGCCCAGGTAGGTGATAGATAGCTGCAACATGCAGAGAGAAAAAATGTAAATCCTGGTAGAATGTACTTCAAATTATGTAAATGTTAGTGATGGAACCTGTAGTAGAACTGTTTATGTGAAAGATTGGGATAGTTATATTCCAGCCCCAAATCCTTTACTGTTACCAGGCCTGGAGGCGTGTGTGAATTGGAAACCACTATTTCACAGTGCTGCAGGGAGGCCATGTCTGATTCCGTGAGCTACAGTATGTTTCTCTTATAGCCAGTAGGTTGAAGTTGTTAGATATGAAGAGGTCATGGATGGCTGTTAATTTATTACAAACAGCATGCTTTCCACATTTTGGCGATTTCGAGGGTGATGGAAGACTTGTCATATTTATGAAGTTAACTGGATTTAGCTGAATGTGAGTGGGGCAAGTGGTTGGGGCCCATATTGCGTGAAATGTGACCAGCTAATAGAAGCAAGAGAGATATAGTTGTAGGAGGTTTGGAAATGTTTTTTTACGGTGACAGGTTATGGATATTATTGTCAAAGTATAAAGATAAGTAAAAAGCTCATTAGTATTAATAAGAGGGGAGTAGATAATTGAGGTGGCAATGTGTACATAGGGATGGGTTGCAGGGAGATTGAATGATGTAATTGCTCTGAAGAGAATACTATGGAGTGCAATGAAGAAAAGCAATTTGTGGTACAGGATGTGTTTGAAATAAAAATAAAGTTATTTAGGCTTGGAGCATAATGAAGTTGCAATTATTAAAGTTAAACAAATACTTGTTTACTGATGTTGTTCAGCTTGTCATTTTCAAATACTTAGTGTTATAAAAAATGTGTGTATGTGAACACATATTGACCAGCACAGCTGACCCTAGATTGCAGCTAAAGGAATACTATGGCTAATTGATACAGGCTACCAGTGAGGCAAATGTTTAGCTGATGAAAGGTGATAGATTACACTGTATTTGACTATGCAAACACCAGCACATTATGGCTTCATTAACTATGCCTCAAAGCTCTCCTTCACCGTACATAAGGCATTAAGTGGGGGAAAAATTGGCATAAACGATGCTAAAGAAGCAGACCGCATATTCCTGAAAGGCATAACTAGTTTATGCTACTTTTCTTATATGTTTTCCATGCCACCTTTCGGATAGCTGAACCAACTGCAATGAACTGTTAAATAAAATATGAGGCCAATTGTAAGAAGTGGTATTGATCTCTTTAGTTGGTAAACCTGCACCAGAAAAGGACCTGTAGACTATGGATTCTATTGAAAAAGTAAAATAGGTATAATTAGAATTTTGGTCTACGTTCACTACATCGTATTATATATATATATATATATATATATATATAAAAATAATCACCCTTGGTTAGTTCATGATTCTTTTATCAGTTTAACTGTGGGCTTCTTCACCAGTGTTCTATTTATCACTTCTCTATACTAGTGCATTCTTGATCCACTGTTCTGTTGTGCTGAACTTGTATTGGCCTGACCTTTTATCTTGCTCATTGGTAAGGTTTATCATCTCTAAGAATTTAACTTTTTCATGTGCCTGTTTGGCTAGCACATAGAGAGCTTGATCTTTTTTTATGAATGCCAGTAGCTGTCAATTGTTGCTCTCTCTTAAATCTTTTTCATGTTTTTTTTTACCCATGTTTTGTGTCCAAAATTCTCTTACTGTACATCTCTCACAGGGGATCCGGTCTGAAGATCGACACTGTCTAGGTCGACAATGTTTAGGTCGACCACTATAGGTCGACAGTCACTAGGTCGACATGGATGGAAGGTCGACAGGGTTTCTAGGTCGACAGGTCTAAAGGTCGACATGAGTTTTTCACATTTTTTTTCTTTTTTTGAATTTTTTCATACTTAACGATCCACGTGGACTACGATTGGAACGGTAATCTGTGCCGAGCGAAGCGAAGGCACCATGCCCAAAGCATGGCGAGCGAAGCGAGCCATGCAAGGGGACGCGGTGCACTAATTTGTGATCCCAGTCACTCTATGAAGAAAACGACACCCCCCAAAAAAAATCCTCATGTCGACCTTTAGACCTGTCGACCTAGCACATGTCGACCTAGAAACCCTGTTGACCTTCCATGCATGTCGACCTAAACATTGTCGACCTAGATACTGTCGATTTGATGAACCACACCCCTCTCACAGATGAGTTGCACTACTCATTCTGTAATTTCTCTTTCAGTGGAAGTCTTCCTGTCCATGGTGAAATAGTTTTCTCTGCACTATGACTAAGTAACAGCTTCTCCAACATTGATACCACCTTCTGAGTCAGTCCTCTTCTCGGGCATATTCTAACAAGCTCTAACTAATTTGTTCTAAAAAAGGGTTTTCACAGAATGTGAATTTTTTTTAATGTTTAGCACTGTAAAAATTGTATCCTGCAGATCTTTACTATTTTGGTCAAATAAGATGGAAATTGTCAGACAGACTAAATGGTTTTTATTGTAGATTTACAAAGTCTGATCCAGGTTTATTTAGTTCAGACCGTTCTGTACAGTCTTTTGTAAATTCTCCAACTAGGTCCATGAGTATTACACCTGTATTAAAGGTTGGACCAGTGGAGGTGGTTGAGCTGTTCAGGGGGTTGAAGACCAGGAATGCACCGGATGTGAGTGGTGTGTCACCATATACCTTGAATATCTGTGCTGAATAGCTAGCCCCTGTTTTCACAAGGATCTTTAATAGATCTTCGGAATTGTGTGAGGTTCCATCTTGTTTTAAATGCTTGACAATTGTTCCAGTACCAAAGAAATCCACTATAAAGGATTTAAACGATAACGGTTGTTTTAACTTCTGTGGTCATGAAAACATTTGAGTGATTGGTGTTGACCCACCTGAAGGATTTTACAGGCCCTCTTTTGGATCCATTTGCATCCAGTCTGCATATCGGGCAAATATGTTGGTGGAAGATACAGTCAACATGGGGATGCACTATATTTAACATCTTGATATGCCGGTACATATGTGAGGGTCCTGTTTGTGAACTTCAGTTCAGGATTTAACACAATCAATCCAGGATTATTGTATAAAAAAACTATAAGTTTAGGGGTTCCAGCGTCTACTAGTAACTCAATTATAAATTTCTTGGTGGATAGGAAGCAGCAGGTGAGGATGGGGGAGTTTTCAGCAAGTGTACGGAGAACTTGTACTGAGGCTCCCCAAGGATGTGTCCTCTCCTCTCTGCTTTTTTCTTTGTATACAAATGACTACACCACTGAGGATCCGTCCGTAAAGCTCTTGAAATTTGTGGATGAAAGTACGATTATTGATCTCATTAAAGTTGGTGAGGATAATTTTTTGTGTCAGCTTAGGAAGTTTAATTTACCACAGGAATTGTTGATTTCTTTTTACTCATCAATAATCGAGTCTATTATTTGTACATAGATTATTGTATGGTATGGTTCAGCTACTAAATTATATAGGAACAGACTTCATCGGGTGGTTAGGCCTGCGGAAAGAATTTCTTGCTATTGATATTCCCTCTGTTCAAGATTTATATCTAGCTAGAGTCAGGATCAATCGCTTGTTGGCCATGATATGTGAGTTCGTCTAGACATATGGATTATTTTTTCCTAGGCTGTCAGCTTGTTAAATACCTGAGTAAGTGATAGAGAGGTCAGGGTATTTGCATGGCTAGTATAATCATATTTTATATATTATGTGTATCTGTTTTCATTATTTATTGTGTTATGGGTATTGTAGATGGCAGTATGTTTTATATAAGTATCTTACTGTAGCAGTTGACTGGAGATGAATTGCTTGTATACCATTGTATACTTGGCCAATAAAGATGATTCTAATTCTATTAACTGTCCAGACTTGGGAAGGGAATATGTATTATTGCAGTATTGATCTCTCAATCATTGGCTCACAATTTCTTCCAGAGTTCTTCTCATTTTCAGTGTACAGTATTTCTGTCCACTTTTTCTTCAATTTGGTAACAATATTCTTAAGATTTTGGTTATCATACTAACAGTTGTAAGTCTTCAAATTGTTTCCTTATTGGAGGGTCTACGATCATCATCGCCACCACTGGTGTTTAGCTGATTGCACCTTTTGTTGGCCTGAAGGCTGCTATAACCCATTTCTTTGGATAGTTGTAGAGGACCTGCAGCACCTTTGCAAGCAATAAACTCTTCAGGCCTTAAGCATTCAGGCTTGAAGTGTCACTGCCCCGGAAATAACCTGCTGTAGTTTAGGAAGATTGTTCTTCTTGACATGCACTTGTATGTAGCATTGTTTGGTTCTGCACTACTTCTGGGCAGGCACTCAATCCATTGTCATTGATCCATTGGGCTATTGCCATTCCTGTACTTAGTGTGACTTGTGAGGTTTTTGTATGTCATACATCATACATTGCAACCGTTTGTTTTCCAGATAGAAATAGTTGCTTTGTGCTAGTTTGTCAGTTATCCTTGCAAGAATCTTATGGGGATTCTGTGTCCTCATTTTTTTTTTTACATGAGTTCCATACTGCTATGAGTTCAGATGACTACAGTTCAAATGGCTTGTCTGCCTAATCTGGTCTCAGTCTTTGGGGACGTAATATGTCTTCTTCAGCCATTAGACAGATTGTGGTTTCTTTCCCTAATGGAATGTAGCTTATTCTCTCTTCAAATGATCATATATGGGTCTCTGTTTAGTAATGAAGGCTATCTAGAATCCCATAAATGCAATAACAAATTGTATGGATATTTCTATATTATTACAATAGCTTTCTATGTCATGTCTGAAGGCTCACTTACATCATACGCAAACATTTCAGTGGATGAAACATCAAATTCCTCCATGTATGACTGCATCTGTTGCATGTGTGCAATGTATGCTTGACTGCCTTGATTATTGCAGCCCTGTCCGTAAATGAAAATATGCTCCTTTTTATAACTAATGTTTTTCCTAACAATAGGGTAAATTTACTAAGATGAGAGTTCTATTTAAGATGGGATGTTGTCCATAGCAACCAATCAGATTCTACTTCTCATTTATCTAGCACCTTCTAGAACATAATACCTGGAATCTGATTGGTTGCTATCGGCAACATCCCATCTTAAATAGAACTGCCATCTTAGTAAATTTACCCCTATATGTCTACTCAAAATATGTTCTCTAGTACATCACAAACTAATGTAGCTTTAAATAGTGGACCACTTAATGTCTTTGATTTAGCATACACACAATGTTCTGAAGTAAGATACACTGATTGACAAAAGCTGCAGATATACATATGGGGAACATGCATCCACTATACTAAGGGACAAATACATAGAATAATACCAAATTCAATTAAGATTGAATTGTACCATAACCATTTCATTACATTTAAAGTTGTTTAAATGATGTATGTTTATGGTGATGATATTGCTTTATGTATGTATATTGTATGTATGATTGTATATTGGAACATATTCTATTTTACGATACATCAGAGTTGTTTTTGAAACACCTTGATAAGTATCGGACATTATTGTAAAGACAGTTTTGAAAGACACATTATATTACATTTGTTGTCATTCAATCAACTTTGCCATTCACAAATCAGACGCAGTGTATGATGATGGCCAGCTGAAGGAATCTACGAGAAGAGGTTTTGAACAGCCAATCTGAAACAATACCAGTTCCAAGATGGTGAACCCATTCTGTGCCAAGAAACACTCATGCACAACTACCATAGGAAGGCTTTAATGAATACATTGGAAACATCAGGGGTGTTTCTAGAGAGGAGGAGGCCCGTGTGCAGGCTCCAGCTGGGCACCCTCCGCTCTTGCTGGCAGCACTGTGTAGAGTCTGGGCACTAGGGTCCCTAGGGGACCCTAGCACTGTCCAAGTGTCTACAGCGCATGTGCAGATCTCCAGGAAAATGGCACGGTGGCCATTTTCCAGGTGATTTTCCTACTAATGGGTGCAGGGTGCTCAGTGTGGGACCCCGGGGGCCCATGTGCACCACACACGCACCACACACACTGCACCCATTATAAATACACCAGTGGGAAACATTCTGTTTGCCTACTTACAGCATAGCCCTAAACTACAAGTGACATCTGTTGCCACTACAGCTAACATGGACCGGGGTCACGTGTCCAGCAGATATAGGGCCTGATTCAAAGATGGACAGAAGTTCAATACCGCTTGCAAGCAGCACTGAATTTCCATCCAGTCTCTAGGAGGGGCATGCTGGAGACGTCTCAGTAGAAGAGATGCATGTAACTACAATACCAGCACTGTGGCCGACATCATAAATGGAGCTCAAACATTGTAACCATCGGACGTGATGTTCCATGCAGTCAGCCAGCTGAATAAGCCTCAGCTTGTACAGCTGGTCATTGAAAGCAGAGGCTACGAGGCCAGGAAGTCTGCATGGTGAAACACAGACCCTTGGCTCTCCCCTCCCAAAAAACAAGTAGTGACAATCCCTCATTTTCTGGAATGTCCCGCGGTGAGAGGGGGGGGGGGGGGGGGGGGTCAGGCAGTTGGGAGGCTCCTGTCACTGCTGCTCTGCACAGCGTCTATTCACTGGAGACAGGAGGAGAGGGGGCATGCCAGCAGCTCAGAGAGCTCTCAGTGACGGATTCGGGGGGCGTGACACGCGATCGCAGCACTCCCACAAAGCCACGCCCTTTTACAGGCCACACCCCTTTCCCCCAAAACGGGTGCGGCTGCGCCGCACAGATGTCACTCTTTCCCTGACTCAAATGTTGGGAGGTATGCTAAAATGTGATAAAAACACTAAAAATCCTGTTTTTGGGGTTTATACCATATTTTCCATGTGTACCAAGCTCCAGAATGCAATGCATTTCGGGACTTGGACCCAGTGGGTAACGACATCTTTCTGTGGCATTTCCCAATAGAAGTCTGGGGGATTCTTTTTGCATCCCTTCCAGCACATCCTGTGTCACTCTGTGCATGACCCGGAAGTCCTTCTATCGCAAAGGACAGGTCTCATTGGGAGGGCTGTTCCTTGCAAGTTTCTTGTACCCAATAAGTGGTGGCGTGTACAGCATTGCACCTGCAATGCTTAGTACACCCTGTTCAAAGTACCAGCCAATCAGCTCCAAACTGCCATGTTACAGGCTATGTTTTAAAAGTGTCAGGATCTGATTGGTTGGTACTTTATTACTCTTTAAGGCTTAGTACGTTTGCCCCTATATGTTTATTGAATCTTTAATAAAATCTACTGTACAATTATTTTATTATACCTGTTCACTGATGTATTTGTACTTCAGCATAGGGATTACATATGTTTTACTGGCAGATGGGATGCCGGCTGTCAATATCCTGACAGCGGCATCCCGCCCTCCAGAATGCCGGCAGCTGGGTGAGCGCTAAGAGTCCCCTTGCGGGCTCACCACCCTGCGGGCTCGGTGGCTCACTGCGCTTGCCATAGGGTCTGTTCCAGTGGCGCAAGCGGGGTGGGGGAGGGGGGGGGGGTTCCGAGTACCCAGAACCCCCCCTGATGGACTAAAATTTTTTGTGTGCTTACCGTGTTTCTGAAGCCCACGATCGTAGCTCCGCCCCCAAAAATTATGCCACGCCCACTTGCGGCATTTTGCCAAGATTCACGGAACTGTGGGAAGGAGTTCTGAACGGTACTGTACTTCCCTGGTTATATGTACCTCACTATAGGACATTTCTATAGACTACTTAAATGAGGAAAACAGCGGTGGCCATTTTCATGTAGTCCATATAAATGTATGGGCAGTGCCATTTTGGTGGTGATATTAGTATCTTTTCTACAAAAGCCTCACAACAGCAGCTATTTCAATATTCTGACTTTGGTACCTAAACCATGTAAGAGTTATATTATATTTTGTGTGGTATTAATAATGTATGCAATATATATACATACACACACACACACACACACACATGCACGCGCGTTGGGTACGTGATCCAGGCTGACGAAATCCCGGTGGTCAAAATCCCGATGCCGGAATCCTGACTGCCAGGATGCAGATAGGGAGGCGTGCACAATGAAGCCCCTTGCAGGCTCGGTGGCTTGCTGTGCTCGCCACAGGTTCTATTCCCCCTCCATTGGTGTCGTGGACACCCAGGAGAGGGAATAGCTGTGGCACCACTGCCGGCATTCTGGTGGGATTTTGACCGCCGGGATTTCAACTGAAATCCCCCCTTATAAATCCTGCGTTTGCCCCTGTGTTCCCACTCTTCTATGGGTGTTGTGGACACCCACGAGTGGCAATAGTCCTGGTGCACTGGGATTCCGGATGTCGGCATTGTCGGCTGTCGGGATTTCAGTTTCGGTATCCTGAACACCAAGATCCTGATCGCCAGCAAATTAACTGCATCCCCAGCATAGGAGGTCCAGCATTTGTACCATAAATAACATATTCCATTCTCAAGTCCTGTAAAGTCACATAAAAGGTCACCTACATTAAGAGGGGTAGAGCACTGTACTTTTTTTGTTGTAGTTATCGGTGTGGGGAGCAGGGCACCTCCAGTATCAGCTGCACAACCCAAACCAAGACCATTTTGTGCCCGTGTGCAGGTAGGATCACAATTATAAGACTAGTTACCAGCATGTCAAAATGACGGACCAACATAACAGTAATGTCAGCGACAGCGGTTGTGCACCCCGAACGAAGCAACACTTGAATTGCTCCATTGGGCGACATCTAGTGTCCGTCGGTGCACAAAACACTTGAATTTCCCCCATAGAAGTGAGGAGCAGCGTAAGCCTTTTATTGTATAGGATTTGTCCCAACAGGTATGTGCTTCTGAAACTGCAGTAGCTTGGCCCATACAATCTCTGTTGATAGCGCATGACTCCAAAGCTGCTACTAGAAAATCATACTTTGGCATAAGGTTTTGCAGTATCACTATTCGCAAACGTACCGTAATTTACTTGAATGACTACTGATGTCAATTGTTTAAGTATACACCGCATCATATATACACTGCTCAAAAAAATAAAGGGAACACTTAAACAACACAATATAACTCCAAGTCAATCACACTTCTGTGAAATCAAACTGTCCACTTAGGAAGCAACACTGATTGACAATCAATTTCACATGCTGTTGTGCAAATGGAATAGACAACAGGTGGAAATTATAGGCAATTAGCAAGACACCCCCAATAAAGGAGTTGTTCTACTGGTGGTGACCACAGACCACTTCTCAGCTCCTATGCTTTCTGGCTGATGTTTTGGTCACTTTTGAAAGCTGACGGTGCTTTCACTCTAGTGGTAGCATGAGACGGAGTCTACAACCCACACAAGTGGCTCAGGTAGTGCAGCTCATCCAGGATGGCACATCAATGCGAGCTGTGGCAAGAAGGTTTGCTGTGTCTGTCAGCGTAGTGTCCAGAGCATGGAGGCGCTACCAGGAGACAGGCCAGTACATCAGGAGATGTGGAGGAGGCCGTAGGAGGGCAACAACCCAACAGCAGGACCGCTACCTCCGCCTTTGTGCAAGGAGGAACAGGAGGAGCACTGCCAGAGCCCTGCAAAATGACCTCCAGCAAGCCACAAATGTGCATGTGTCTACTCAAACGATCAGAAACAGACTCCATGAGGGTGGTATGAGGGCCCGACGTCCACAGGTGAAAGTTGTGCTTACAGACCAACACCGTGCAGGACGTTTGGCATTTGCCAGAGAACACCAAGATTGGCAAATTCGCCACTGGCGCCCTGTGCTCTTCACAGATGAAAGCAGGTTCTCACTGAGCACATGTGACAGACGTGACAGAGTCTGGAGACTCCAAAGAGAACGTTCTGCTGCCTGCAACATCCTCCAGCATGACTGGTTTGGCAGTGGGTTAGTAATGGTGTTGGGTGGCATTTCTTTGGGGGGCCGCACAGCCCTTCATGTGCTCGCCAGAGGTAGCCTGACTGCCATTAGGTACTGAGATGAGATCCTCAGACCCCTTGTGAGACCATATGCTGGTGCGGTTGGCCCTGGGTTCCTCCTAATGCAAGACAATGCTAGACCTCATGTGGCTGGAGTGTGTCAGCAGTTCCTGCAAAACGAAGGCATTGATGCTATGGACTGGCCCGCCCATTCCCCAGATCTGAATCCAATTGAGCACATCTGGGACATCATGTCTTGCTCCATCCACCAACGCCACATTGCACCACAGACTGTCCAGGAGTTGGCGGATGCTTTAGTCCAGATCTGGGAGGAGATCCCTCAGGAGACCATCTGCCACCTCATTAGGAGCATGCCCAGGCATTGTAGGGAGGTCATACAGGCACGTGGAGGCCACACACACTACTGAGCCTCATTTTGACTTGTTTGAAGGAAATTACATCAAAGTTGAATCAGCCTGTAGTGTGTTTTTCCACTTTAATTTTGAGTGTGACTCCAAATCCAGACCTCCATGGGTTAATAAATTTGATTTCCATTGATAATTTTTGGTGTGATTTTGTTGCCAGCACATTCAACTATGTAAAGAACAAAGTATTTAATAATAATATTTCATTCATTCAGATCTAGGATGTGTTATTTTAGTATTCCCTTTATTTTTTTGAGCAGTGTATGTGTCTATCTATCTATCTATCTATCTATATATATATATATACACATATACATATCTATCTATCTATCTATCTATCTATATATAAAAAAAAATCATGTTCTTGCATGCACTTATCCTAGCGCCATACAGAGGTGGATCTGATGTCTGAATCACTATACACATTTTGTGTACTGTCACTTCCCTGTGAATGATGGAATTCACATGCTGCTCTACAGCGAGGTCCCCATAGTTGAATCCACAGGGTTGGTGTTACGTGGCCGGCGTATTTATCCCGGCGGTCAGCCAGAATGTCGGTGAGCGCAATGAAGCCCCTTTTGGGGGACCGCTGTGATCACCACGCTTCGGGCTCTGTGTCTCACCACAGGTTCTATTTCCACTCTGTCGGTGTCGTGGACACCCATGAGTGGGAGTAGATCCTGTTAGCCGGTATTGTGGCATAGGTATGCTGACCACTGGGATCCCGTGCACCGGCCACGTAACCGCATCCTGTATCCACATAATCTGTGTTGGGATTGCCCTAGGGATCGCTAGTAGTTTTCCATAATTTTTCCCTTTTTAACCGCATCTACATTTCCATGTTGCAGAGTTCTCAGTAACTCATTCATATTGGCTTCTGCACTGTGCATTTTTACCCTTGATATGAATAAAGATCTTTTTTTGTACTCACTCAGATATTGTGTCACTAATGCTGTATTCTTGGTAAAATTTTCCTGCACACTAGCCAGGCAGTCACATGACTGACACTGGCATCCCAACATTAGAGATCCCAAAGTCAGAGAGGGGGATCCCCCCTAACCCCCCTGGGTTAGACTAACTAGACTGGGTTAAGACTAACCCACAGGGGGTGGCGGCTAGGTTTCCCCCCCCCCCGGGATATAACCCCAGTTGTTACCCCTATACTTACCTTCAGGATGTCGGCTGTCGGTCTTCTGTTGCTGAACTCCCAAGTGGTGTCGGGATTCCGGCGTTGGTCACATGATTGCAAGTATCCCGTCCATCGGGATGCTAAACGCACCACCTCTGATGAATACTGAGGCAGCTCACTAGCAGTATGTTGTGTGTGGTTTCTAATGAAGACCACTTTGCAAGGGAAAAACCCCTGCAAAAAAACCAGGAGCGCTGTGCCTATTAGTTTAAACAAACACAATTTATATATCACAATGTACACTAAATCCTTAGAATTTAAAACATTTTCTTGTTTTTATTTTTATCATAAACATGAATGTAACAATGCTGCAGCATATATTAAAAAATTAATAAAATTAATATCACATATTCCATACAATTCAATTCCCTAATACTCAATGTTGTTACTTTCAAATAAGCATTAATCCATCGAGAATGTCCAATCCCACATATATATATTTCTTGCTGAGTTTTGTGGGTGATATGGACTGAGGAAGCCGCTGAGGGTGTGTTAAGGCGGAGAAACGCGTTTCCAGGGACCGTGTGAGAGACGATCACCTGATTGACTGGTATTGTGCTGTGGATAGGATCCGTCCAGTGTGTATGCAATACGGGCTGATACCAGCAGAGGGAGCCTGAACGCTGTGACAATACATCAGGGCACTTGAAAGAAATCCACTCTACCTGTAAACATAGGTATACTATCAATAGAGGGAGCCTGATGATCAATATTAAGCACTTTAATACCTTGGAGGTGAAATGATTTCAACAATGTGTGAAAATTATTAACTCTATTTATTATAAATTCTCTTCTGCAAGAAAAATGTGTGCACACATATAAACTCAGCACTCTGAGTAGTTCGGGACTTTATTGTCATATTCAATGATCAAGCCTCTAGATACATAAATTACACAAATTTTGGAAGCAGCCATATACGTGAGAATTAAGCTAATAGAACCCACAAAACTCAGCAAGAAATATATATATGTGGGATTGGACATTCTCGATGGATTAATGCTTATTTGAAAGTAACAACATTGAGTATTAGGGAATTGAATTGTATGGAATATGTGATATTAATTTTATTAATTTTTTAATATATGCTGCAGCATTGTTACATTCATGTTTATGATAAAAATAAAAACAAGAAAATGTTTCCAATTCTAAGGATTTAGTGTACATTGTGATATATAAATTGTGTTTGTTTAAAGTAATAGGCACAGCGCTCCTGGTTTTTTTGCAGGGGTTTTTCCCTTGCAAAGTGTTTTTTTCTGGTTCATTAGGTAAGGAACGCAATTATCCTTATAACTAGGAGCAGCAGTGCCTATTGGTGTTTTAGTTAAGAATCTCCATTCTTTCGGCACTTGCTGGCGCCCGATCGCATACACGGGGGATTCCACGATATAATAAGTGGGATAACCTGTGGATGCAATTTGTATAATTGTGGTTTCTAATGAATGTAGATGACTCTACAGAGCACTATGTTGTGACGAATGTAGGCATGAACTGTCGTCAGTTATGCTGTCCACAGTGTAAAGGACAGTGTAATGTCGACCATACATGCCGATGCAGTAGTAACGTGATTTAAAGCATGTTAAATGTTGGCATTATAACTTTAAACATGATGGTAAAGTATAATGTTTAAAGTTGTTATATGAGGAGGGAAGAAAAGTGCTTGTAGGGAGAAGTGAACATAAGGGGAAGTAGAATAAAGGGTTAACATATATGGTTGGGAGCAATACTATGTAATATATAAAGAGTACAAACGGGATGCAGTTAGCTTGCCAGCAGTTGGGATCCTGGCAGTCAGGATACAGATGCCGGAATCCCGACTAACGGGCTATTCCCACTCGTGGGTGTCCATGACACCCATAGAATGGAAATAGATCCTGTGGCCAGCGCAGCGAGCCCGCAAGGGGACTCTTTGCACTCGCCCCGCTGCTGGCGTACTGGCTTCCAGGATGCCGTTGTCGGTATACTGATGGCTGCCGGAATATCATACTGAACCCGTACGAACAATGAAGGAACAGTGGTGTATATAACCTATTCTAGTCTGCAAAGGAGCTGGAGATGAGAATGTGTAGATGAAACAATGGGTAATACTGTAGTAAGAATGAGTGAATAATAGGATGGGAAGGAATGTAGTGGAAATAAATGTTTATGATATATATGATATGATATAGGTAATAAAAAGTTTGTTTTGTTATTTTTAGGTGTGAGTCAAACTATTTGAAGGTAGAGGGGTTAAAGGTGAGGCTGCAGAACTGGTAAGCACAGCAGAATAATAACCACATTGGGCTCGAGACAAGTACTAGTTCAGTTCCCCATATTTGATAAGCTCAACCCACTCTGCTTACCCTATACACCCCTGATATAAGGTTTGGAATACATGATCGACATTCATTATACAGGAGTATGTCAATGTGGTTGTGATGTCGACACCGAACATGTTCATAATGTCGCCCACATTATCTCATCCAGTTACCTACCTCACAAACATAAGGCAGAGCACTAAAGGTCAGAGAAGCATGTCTTGAGCCCGTGTACTGAGGGTGCGTGGCCAAATCTGGGGAGGAGTGGCCACACCCCATGAACAAATAATGTTCCTGGCACCTGCACATTTGTCCTCTTCAGCAGTGCTGCAAAGGGGAACAATGTCTCCTCCAACAGCCCAGCTGCAATTAGTACCTGCTCCCTGACCCTCTTGACAATGGGGAAATCAGGGCTCAGAACACAATTCCCCAATCCCTGGTCTACAGCAGCACGTGATTGAAGCGGTCACTAGAGAAAGTTAAAGCAGCAGGAAGGACCTCCCCTGCGTCTGAGTAGGACCAGCAGGACAATTAGGATTCGTGAGCTCTCATCTGATTAAATGGCTGCTTGTGGCAGATGTCTTAACAATCCATCCCTGGTGGTGAGTATACTGTATATCTTTGTGAAGGAGAGGTTATATGATTAAAGAAGCCGAGAAAGCGTAGGCTGGTGGTAATTGGTGGGATAGACATATTGGTTAGATTACAAATGTGCTGTCAGTAGAGGTTTGTATACAAAGTAAAACAGAAGTGGATTAGAAGGCTAAAGTATACACTATGTATGGGATTGTGTAGAATACAAAGGTACAAGCAATGTGTCTTAATTTCTGTTGATAGCGCGACAATAAACCCTACCCCACCAGCTTGTCAAGTAAGGCACTGCAATCATTTTAACTTATGACCTCTTAATTTACTGCATTGACTTTTGAAATTTTCTTTGTACAAATCTTCCCCTAACCATACCTCCCAAACATCCTGATCTTGGTGGCTCTGTCCTGCTGTCCAAATCACAGGCTGCAGCGTCTCGTTGTGGGGGAAGAGGTTGGGAGGTTCCCTAGTGCGATAAAAAATGTGGTACGTGCCTCAGACATGGCATTTTCCATGAGGCCATGCCCCTTTTTCTGGGCACTTGCCAAAGTTGCACACAGTGGATCCGATCTCCCCATCAGGAAAGTTGGGATGTATACACTAACCAGGATTTCACCTCTACTGTACAGGACCTCTGTGATTGTGGAGGTAGTGTCACGTGATTGGCGCTTATCCACTGAACCAATAAGATATAAAATGGTAAAATGTAGATTCAAATATAAAAAATGAATAACAAACAAGGATAAATTGTAGACAATAATATAGACAATATTAGAGATGGCACTCTTTCATTAGCATAAAGTCTATGACATAGGCTGGAGAAAAGTCTAAATCCCACCAAGTTGTAAATGTGCAGGGTGGTTATTGGATGGATTTCTAATACAAGTCTTTGAAATCAGACTCTGAGTGCCGCCGCATTTGCATATAAATGTGTGTGTGTGTGTGTGTGTGTGTGTGTGTGTGTGTGTGTGTATATATATATATATATATATATATATGCCATGCCAGGTGTTTCGCAGCATACGTCATCTCCAAAAAAGTAGAGGTAGATTAATTATCCTCGTAAAACATTATTTCACAGTTGCAGTTTACCTGCAGCACAAAGAAGAAAAAACTTCCAGCATCTAGTAAATTTTTATTTCTTTTTATATTCTTTATTTAAAGAGCTCACAAGAGTAGATATTCTGAACATATAAATGTAGAGCATCAGCTAGGAGCTACATTTTGAAATATAAAAAATACAATAAAAATAAAGCATTAACATAAATGGAACAATGAGAGAATGGTGTGTGGGGGGAGCAGGACTTAGAAAGATAGAGCATCTTGAGGTGCATTGTTAGATGCACAGAAAATACAAATATACAAAGAACATACCTGTCCAAGGAAAATGAAGCAAGGATGGCCCTCCCCGTCAAGCATGGGTCCACTGGAGAAGACAGGTGTAAGGATCAAGGGTGAGGGGTGCTTTGTAAGAGCCACAGAGCCCTTACCTGGGTGCAGTTAATTTTTATATATACTGCTATACAGAATTAACATTAAGGGCGGTATCCTATTAGCCCCGATTCCGCTTCAGACGATCAAAATGGGCAGTTATCGCGATGGTCATTATCGCGGTATGCAATTAGATAAGGGTATAATTCCCCGATCCCATGTGTTATCGCGGCTCCGGTGGCTCCTTATTGCAGATTATACTTCAGGTGCCTGAGCATAATCCCTTATAAATGCCGGCATCGCGTGAAAACAATGCCAGCATTGAGGCTAATAGTATAGCCTTGGTGATCCTATTACTGGTAAAGTACCGCTCCTATTAGGAAACCCCACTAGTTGTTGAGAACTGTCTGTACTAGACATTTGCCATCTTACTTCTGTTATTATTATTATTAGTATTATTATTATTATATAGTATCAGTGGCTGATTCTACAGGATTGCAGCCCCCACAATAAAATCTGCCACCCGCGGAGACTGACTAGGAAGCACTCCCTGCTAATTACAGACAGACAGACAGACCCAGGTGGAGGTTTTCTTCCCCTGGGACTGCCAATTCGGACTGCAATAGCAGAGAGAGTACTTCCCATGGGAAGCCACTCCCCTGCTAATACATCAGCACTCTTTGGACTCTAAGGGCTGCAGCTGATGCAGTCCGTAGTAGCCAAGCTGTTTCTTAGCAGACATAGCCCCGCCCTGTCAGACTTAAGCCCCACCTCCAGGTGATGTCAGCCATCAATCACCAGGAGGACAAGAAGCCAGCAAACACTGGCCCCCTGGCCAGACAGGTAAGCAGCAGCCTGTTTAGTATGTTATTGTTGCCTGACATAATTTTATTTGTTCAAGGTAAGGTTAATTATGATGCCATACAAGGATTAAAGAAGAAACAAAGATCACACACAGAAAAGATAACAAAGAACTTGTGTTTTAATACAAATTTCATATCATCTATGATACTTTTATATCATATTGTAGATTATAATATTGCACACAATTATTAAGAAACTTTTGGCTGATCTTCATGGTAAGCTTTTATTGTACATTCTGCCTATTTTCATGTATTTACCTATTGTTTTATTTTTACAGATCTTTTTTTCCCCAATGATGTATCTCCAGGAAGTGGTGCTGTTTCTGACTGCATGCATTGGTTTATCAGCATGCAACCGTGTTTATGTCCATCCCTTCAACCTATTTGCTTACAACAAAAGTGAATGTGAAAAATTGCAGTCACTAAACCACACTATTGAGAAAATGTTCATTCCAACCCCTATTGACTCAAAAACCAAGACTGAAGATAAAAGTTTAAAAGTCAAAACACATCTAGAAAAACACCAACTTGGCAACTCAGAGATGGTATCAACACTGACGTCACTAATAAATAATTTGGGCTTTCGAGCTTTTAAACAATTGAGGGGAATACATAAGAGTGATTCTGGCCTGATATCCTACACAAATTTGTATGGGTCATTGCTGTCTTTTTATCTTGGTGCCTTGGGCAACACTTCGGCCAATTTACAGACTTTGTTAGGATTTGTACAATCAGGAGCCACAAACTGCAGTACTAATGGCCTAAAAGTTGCTTCTGGACTGAAAAGCATCGACAGCCTTCTCTTCTCTAAAGATGCCAACATTGAAGCACTGAAAACAACATGCATATTTGTCTCTCCAACCGTCTTTTTGTCAGAAGACTTTGTTAATGACTTGACCTCATCTGCTGATCATTTTTATGTAAGGTCTGTAGATTTCACAGATTCCATCAATGCATTAAATTCAATAAATGAATTCTTGGGAGAACGACTGTCAAAGAAATCTGGCTTGTCGTCTATAGACGCAACTTCTAACTTCATGTATACCAGTCACATTCACTTTAAAGGTAAGCTGGTATTGTATATGTGACACGTAGAACCTAAAATGATGCGGTATTTTTAGGACAGGTGGTATGCTGTGACCATTTCCATATGACCATAGGTAACCTTGCAACATTCCAGAAATACACAACAAAGATTATGGGGTATATTCAATTAGGGTCGAAGACTGCTGTCTGTCAAAAAGACGTCAGTTTTCGACTTTTTAAGGTCGAATTGTGATTCGACCTATTCAATATATCCCATAATTTTTCGACAAGTCGGTGAATTTGACTTGTCGAAAAGCACGTGCATTGGCGGAATAGCTGCCAATACACGTGCTTGTGTCGAAAACGGGGCCAAAACCAACAGGATTTGGTCCCCTTTTCAACCATCTCAGTCTGACATAAAAAAATGTCGGACTGAGATGAGGGATTAGAGCAGGAAGGGGGGGGGGGGGGGAGCTGCAGGGAGACGGGGGGCAGCCGCGGGCATATAGAGATCAGCACTACAGTAGCACTGCAGCAGGATGTCACACAGCCGTGTCGCTCACGGCAGCTTCCACCCGGCTCCAGCAAGTGAGGTCACGCTTGCTGGACACTGCCATGAGGTCAGCGGCTGTGTGACATCCTCCTGCAGCGCTACTGTAGCGCTGATGATCTCTGTCTGCCGGCGGCTGTCCCTGCTGGTTTCCCCACGCCCCCCCCCCCCCTCTCCTCCTCTGGGTCCCTCATCTCAATTCGACTTGAAAAAGTCGAATTGAGATGAGATTTGAATAGGGGTTGTCGGATCCATTCCGACAAATGCATGTCGGAATGGATCCGACGCTAATTGAATATACCCCTATATAGCTGAAAGGAAAACTTTCTGATTTCATGATTAGTACACTAATGAACAAGGCTTTAGCTGGATATATATAACTGAATAGACATTCTGCAGGACTCTGACGCCATGAGTATTGAAAAAAAACACTAAACATTATGGGGCTGTTCTGACTTGGGGAGCAAATGAAAACGCAAATAACTTGGGGCCTAATTCTGACCTGATCATAGCAGCAAACTTGTTAGCAGATGGGTAAAACCATGTGCACTGCAGGGGGGACAGATATAACATTTGCAGAGAGCGTTAGATTTGGGTGGGTTATTTCATTTCTGTGCAGGGTAAATACTGACAGCTTTATTTTTACACTGCAATTTAATTTCAGTTTGAATACACCCCACCCAAATCTAACTCTCTCTGCACATGTTATATCTGTCCCCCCTGCAGTGCACATGGTTTTGCCCAACTGCTAACAAAGTTCCTGCTGCGATCAACTCCGAATTACCCCCAAGGTTTTGTCCATCTGCTAACAAATTTGCTGGAACGATCAGGTCTGAATTAGGCCCTTGGTCTCTGGAACAAACCATGTTGCAAATACACGTATTTAGTTTTTTGCACGCAGGATACATACTGGCTGCTTCTGTATGGAGCCCACACATGGTTCACTGCTTTATTTTTACACTGCAATTTAGAAGTGAGTTTGGACACATCTCCCTCATATCTAAATCTCTCTGCACACATTACATATGCCGCACCTTCAGTGCAGCATGGCTGGCCAAGGTGCAGTTATTTGTTCTTTCCTGCATTGCTCCTATCTCAGGCCCTACAGTAAGTTAGAAAACAATTGTAGGTTATTATTAATATATTGGGTAAACAGTCTTTTTTATCATTTTATCAGCTGTTTTATCATTTGAAATGTATATCATTGTACACGAATACCCTTTTCAGACCGAAATGCCAGCAATTACCCGGCACTTCAGTGCCGAGTCATTTTGACGGTCTCTGTCTGACCCCCCCTTTCACACAGAGAAGCAAACTACCTGGTCAAGAATTTCAACCCGGTAATTTGCAGATCAAGCAGGTATTTAGTCTGTGCGAAAGGGTCAACCCGGGTCGAAATTCCCAGTTCTCCGACTCTGGTAAATTCCTCGATCGAAGTCCCGGGAAGTTCAACCCAGGTTGACCCTTCCACACAGAAAAAAGACCCGTGTGTTTATCATGAAATTACCGGGTAGAACTGCTTGACCCAGTAATGTAATTTTCTGTGTGAAAGGCGTATTAGAGGTATATTTACTTACATCAACTTAATGCAGCCATAAAAATGTTTTGTGCTACTTACCGCAGCGTTACAAAACGACTTACCTCTACGATACGCAGAAGTAGATTAATGCTGTGCAAATCAGTGATAAGGCCTTCATGAAAGCCCATGACAGCAGCGTAATGCTTCATGATTGTGCTCTCAGAAAGTACAGTAGGTGTGCACATACGCTGGCAGGTGAAGAGACACAAATGGAAGAATTTTGGGAATATGAAGCTGGGAGTAGTGGAGGTCTTAAAAAGCATTAGAAAAATCCTCTCGTCAGAGACAGAAATCTGATTTCTCCTGCGATAACCCCCTTAGAAATTAACCCCTTTCTATCACTGCTTAGTAGATGTATTCCTTAATGCAAGATTTCTCAAACTCAGTCCTCAGGGCACACTTACAGTCCAGGTATGGCGCATGAACTCCCCCATTTCTTCTTAAAGGCCTTGCCAAGATTAGTGTTGAAAGATCCTTTTACTCTGCGTTTTCAATGGCATGGTGTGAAAAAGTAGTTCTAATTATATGGTGCATGGAATATTTTACCTTCATGCATCTTATATAAAGATTTAAATTCTTATATCCTTCAAGACATTTATCTTTTAACAGGATTATAGTGCATTTAATAAATAATGAATGAACTATGTTGCGATTGAAAAACTAAGTTATAGCACACTACTGCTTCTTTCAGTTTTGTCATTACTTTATATCACGTAAGAGAGAAGGAATAAATTTGATATTGAGATAAAGGCCAGTATCCTATTATCCACAGTAATTTACTGCAGCTAATTACCACATATTGGAGATTTTGTTTCACCTGCCTTAGGCAAGTTAAACCAAATCCCCAATAGACATGCATTTCTTACCCAGTTGGAGTCGCGAAAATACATACAGTAGGTCTGCAACTTTTCATATGTATTTTTGCACGAAAAATGGAAATTTTTCATCTGAAAAAATAGGATAGGGAGAAAAAAAAACGGCAATATTAAAAATAAATAAATTGTGAAACCCCCCCCCCCCCCCATTTTTCGTGCTTTAAAAATTTCCAGGGCTAATTGGATACGCCCAAAGACTTCCATTAACTAACTGCATCCCCGACTGCACAATTCTAAATGGGCAGTACATTGTGTCTCATGTTACAAGATCTGAATGTATGTGGATATATCCTGCTAGAAACTAACTTGTATGTTATTCCAGGTAAAGTGAGTAAGTCTTTTTTAATTCCGGAACTTCAACATTTCTGGATTGAGCCAAACAAGAAAATCTTGGTTCCCATGATTTCAGTAACTGGAATGTTTCCGTTCAGGGACGACACCATTGCAAATCAAATAATAGTAAAGATTTCTCTTAGTGAAAATGATTTCTTGTTGCTGGTCCAGCCAACCAATGGGAATACCCTTGAGAACATAGAGTCTTCTCTAACATTGAATACATATTCAAACTGGTTGAACAGTTTAACCAATAGGTAAGTATGTAAGGCTTAATACTACAATAGGTGTTTGGTGTAAATGAAATCCTCCAAAACACTTCTATTTATATTTTCCAGGTACATTACTTTATCTTTACCAAAGCTGGAAATAGAAAGCTCTTTGGACATTCAAGACCTTCTTACCAGTATGCAACTTTCAGATCTCCTTAGGAAAAAGGCAGATTTTAGTAAAATAAGCAAAGAGGATATAAACGTGGGAAAGGTAAATGACATGACAAGTATAACCTATTTTCTATTAATTTACTTTACTGTTTCACCACAAACTCACAATAATTACCACCCTGCCTTTACTCCCATAATTATGTAACTGTGTAATGAATCTTTATAATTGGAATGGTTACATTTTGTATTGATCTAGTTTAACATTAGAGACGTTCAGTCCTTTCCAAATCATCCCCCTTTATCTAGCTAGACCTACTGTAAATGGCCATTGAAAATTCCATTCATAAAAATGTTTGAAGCTGCCAAATTTAAGTGATATGTGGAAGCATCAAAATCAGCAAACAACCCGTGTTCTTATCCCAAATATTAGTATGAATGAATTAAGATTGCACTAGAAGCCAAATCACAAACTACAATTATTTGAATGCAGATTTTAATTGTTCTTTTCTTTTAATACCCCATCCCTTGGTTTCCAGCCCAAAATGAGTACCACCACTAAAAACATCTGCACAGAGGGTCCACATTAGAAAAAAATGTAACCTATGTAACGCAGTGTTAATAGAATCGAAAAGTCTCTGCCTAAAAAAAGTCATATAGATTTATCACTTATAGCATAAAGTGTATCTTTAAATTCCACATGTATCCCACATCATCTGAGTTCCATATGTGGTTCACCGATGATTTGCAGGACTGCATTTTACAAGAAATATAATTCATGATATCCACAGTATTCTTGAGAAACAAATTTTCTCATACGTCCTAGAGGATGCTGGGGTCCACTTCAGTACCATGGGGTATAGACGGTTCCGCAGGAGCCATGGGCACGCCAAGACTTTTCAAAGGGTGTGAACTGGCTCCTCCCTCTATGCCCCTCCTCCAGACCTCAGTTTTTAGAAATGTGCCCAGGCAGACTGGATGCACTCCAGGGGAGCTCTACTGAGTTTCTCTGAAAAGACTTATGTTAAGTTTTTTTATTTTCAGGGAGGACTGCTGGCAACAGTCTACCTGCTAAGAGGGGGCAGAAGTAGGAACCAACTTCCTCAGAGTTTCATGGCTCTGCTTCTGGCTGACAGGGCACCATTAGCTCCTGAAGGATACTGAACGCTAGCTGTGCCTATGCTCACTCCCACAGTACGCCGTCACCCCCCTTGCAGAGCCAGAAGACAGGTGAGTGTTAGGAGAGAGATCTTCAATCAAGGTGAAGGCTAGAGGTACCGCGCGGCTGGCGGGAGCGCAGCGCGCCATACTGCCCACACAACACAGGGGGCGCCCTGGGCAGCATGAAACCTTATAAAACTGGTAGAAAAGGGGCATAAGATGCCGAGGCACAGCCCTACCCCCACCAGTATAAATATAGTTATCAGAATCTCTGAGGCGAAACGTGCCATTGCAGGGGCGGAGCTACCTCCTCAGTCAGCCAGCACACTGCTCAGCGCCATTCTCTCTCTCTCCTCAGGCTGCAGAGACAACACTGGTCCTCCACCACTACTGAATACAAGTATCAGGGTGCAAAACGGGGGGGGGGGGGGAGGTAGGGGCCGCACAGTGAAATTAGTGCTTTATATTGTGTATTTACATTATAAAAAGCACGGCATGTCAGTGGGCATTTTATGTTTCACAGGCATTGTGTTACTGGCGCTGGGTTTGTGAACTGGCTGCTCCTATCTGTGTCCTTCTGACAGATTTTACTGTGGCTCTGTCCCCTATAAGTCCCGGAGTGTCTGTGGTGTGTTTGTGCACGTGTGTGACATGTCTGAGGCAGGGAGTTCTTCCCCTGAGGGAGCCATTTTAGGGACACAGAGTTGTAATGTGGTGGTGCTGCCGGCACACCACGAGCCTGAATTGGTGAAAGAAATACGTGATAGTGTGAATCATATCAGTAAGAGATTAGATAAGTCTGAGTCTCATGCAGAAATCTGGAGAAAATCAGTGGAAGATGTGATTTTTCAGGGTTCTGCTTTCTCATCCGCAGTCGACCCCTCTGGGTCACATAAGAGACCATTTGGAAACATTGTACATACTGATACTGACACGGACTCTGATTCCTGTGTCGACGATAGTGATTCCAGGGGGATAGAGCCCAAATTGGCAAAAAGCGTACAATATATGATTGTTGCTATAAAGGAGGTCTTAGAAGTTACGGAAGCCCCTACTGTACCTCAGGAGAAGGCTTATTTCTATAAGGAAAAGAAATGTAAGGTAACTTTCCCTCCTTCCCACGAGCTAAATACTCTTTTTGAGGGAGTTTGGGTGAATCCTGAAAATAAATTTCATATTCCCAAAAGGATTCAGATTGCTTATCCTTTCCCATTAGAGGGCAGGAAAAGATGTGAGTCACCCCCGATGTTTGACAGTGCACTGTCAAGGTTAACAAAAAAGGTGATTCTCCCTGCACCTGGGACGGCTTCACTAAAGGAGGGCAGACCGCAAAATGGAGACTACGTTAAAATCTATTTATGTGGCCAGTGGTACGCTGCTCAGACCTACCATTGCTTGTGCGTGGGTGAGTCGCGCTATCGAAAAATGGTCAGATAACTTGTCATCGGAAATTGACACGGTTGATAGAGACGAGATACTCCTAACGTTAAGTCATATCAAAGACGCTGCCGCATACATGCTGGAAGCTATGAAGGATATTGGACTCTTGGGTTCAAAAGCCGCTACCATGGCAGTATCGGCTCAGAGGGTGTTGTGGATTCGCCAGTGGAATGCTGATGCAGATTCCAAAAGAAATATGGAGGCTCTTCCGTATAAAGGTGAGGCCTTGTTTGGTGATGGGCTGGATGCATTAGTCTCGGCGGCTACCGTAGGTAAGTCGACATTCTTGCCTTATGTTCCTACACCGGCGAAAAAGACACATCACTCTCACATGCAGTCCTTTCAACCCAACAAATACAAAAAGGCCAAAGGTTCACCCTTCTTTGCAGGTAGGGGAAGGGGAAAAGGAACGAAATCCGCAGCGTCTCCCGGATCGCAGGAGCAGAAGTCCACCCCATGCTTCTGCCAAATCTGCAGCATGACGCTGGGGCTCCCTTGCGGGAGTCCGCTCGGGTGGGAGCACGTCTGAAACTTTTCAGTCAAATCTGGATTCAATCAGGCCTGGACCCATGGGTCTTACAAATAGTGTCCCATGGGTACAAACTACAGTTTCAAGACGTCCCCCCATGCCGATTTTTCAAATAGACCTTGCCAGGTTCTTTTCCAGAAAGAGAGGCAGTAACAACGGCAATTGAAAAATTATGTCAGGGTCAGGTCATTTTCCTGGTGCCCTTGTCACAGCAAGGAGAAGGTTTTTATTCAAGCCTCTTCGTAGTTCCGAAGCCGGATGGCTCGGTCAGAACGATTTTAAACCTGAAAAATCTGAATCTCTACCTGAAAAGGTTCAAGTTCAAGATGGAATCTCTGAGGGCAGTGATTTCCAGTCCGGAGGAGGGGGACTTCATGGTGTCAGTAGACATAAAGGATGCTTACTTGCATGTTCCCATTTATCCTCCTCACCAAGCTTATCTGAGATTCGCAGTACAGGATTGCCATTACCAGTTCCAGACGTTGCCGTTCGGACTCTCCACGGAACCGAGGGTATTCACCAAGGTGATGGCGGAGATGATGGTCCTCCTTCGTCAAAAAGGAGTCAATATAATTCCTTATCTGGATGAACTCCTGATAAAAGCGAGATCCAGGGAACAGTTGGTGCAGAACATCACACTCTCCCTGTCAATGGAACCGACGACAAGATTGTCCTTTTTAGGGATAATTCTGGACACAGAAGGACGGAGAGTATTTCTTCCAGTGGAAAAGACTCTGGAAATCCAGAAAATGGTCAAACAAATATTGAAACCAACAAGCGTGTCGATCCATCAATGCATTCGGTTGTTGGGGAAAATGGTAGCGGCCTACGACGCCATACAGTTTGGCCGATTTCATGTCAGAGTATGCCAGTGGGACCTGTTGGACAAGTGGTCCGGATCCCACCTACACATGCACCGGAAAATAATCCTGTCCTCCAAAGCCAGGATTTCGCCCCTGTGGTGGCTACACAGTACTCACCTACTAGAGGGATGCAGGTTGGGATTCACGACTGGGTCCTAATAACCACGGATGCAAGTCTCTGAGGATGGGGAGCTGTCACACAGGGGGAAAGCTTCCAAGGAAAATGGTCAAGTCAGGAAGGCTGCCTTCACATGGGTGTAGTATGGTATGCCAGGGGCCGGGCTCCCGGCGACCAGCATACCGGCGCTGGGAGCCCGACCGCCGGCATACCGACAGTGTGGCAAGCGCAAATGAGTCCCTTGCAGGCTCGCTGTGCTCGCCACGCTGCGGGCACGGTGGCGTGCTACGCGCCACCGTGTACTGTATGCTCCCAGCAAGATTGGGTGTCCTGCTTCTAAGCAGACTATTGCGCGCTGGATCAGAGGGACAATTCAGCACGCTCATTCTACGGCAGGCCTGCCGGTACCGAAGTCGGTGAAGGCCCATTCTACTAGGAAAGTGGGCTCATCCTGGGTGGCTGCCCGGGGCGTCTCGGCTTTACAACTTTGCCGAGCAGCTACTTGGTCAGGGTCAAACACATTTGCTAAATTTTATAAGTTTGCCACTTTGGCCGATGACGACCTCAAGTTTGGTCAATCGGTGCTGCAGGGTCATCCGCAATCTCCCGCCCGTACTGGAGCTTTGGTATAACCCCATGGTACTGAAGTGGACCTCAGCATCCTCTAGGACGTATGAGAAAATAGGATTTTAATACCCACCGGTAAATCCTTTTCTCTTAGTCCGTAGAGGATGCTGGGCACCCGTCCCAGTGCGTACTGTATCTGCAGTTGGTTTATGTGGAAGGACGAAAGTTGCAATGCTGAGACCCCTCTGGCAGCTGCCTAGGACGAGCGCACCTTTCTAGTAGAATGGGCCCTCACCGATTTTGGTAACAGCAATCCAGCCACAGAATGAGCATGCTGAATTGTACCACAGATCCAGCGTGCAATAGTCTGCTTGGAAGCAGGGCACCCAATCTTGTTGGGAGCAAACCGGCACAAACAGAGCCTCTGTTTTCCTAATCTGAGCCGGCCTGGCAACAAATCTTCAAACCTCTGACCATCTAGAAACTTCGACTTAACGAAGGCGTCAGTGGCCACAGGCACCACCATAGATTGGTTCATGTGGAAAGATCAAACCACCTTCGGCAGAAATTGCTGATGTGTCCTCAATTCTGCTCCATCTTAATGGAAGATCAAATAAGGTCTCTTGTGAGACAAGGCCGCTAATTCAGACACCCGCCTTGCAGAAGCCAAGGCCAATAGGATGACAACTTTTCAAATGGGGAACTCCAACTCCACCTTCTGTAAAGGTGCAAACCAATGTGATGGAAGGAACTGCAACACCACATTAAGATCCCACGGTGCCACAGGAGGCACAAATGGAGGTTGGATGTGCAACACGCCTTTCACCAAAGTCTGAACTTCTGGAAGGGAGGCCAATTGTTTCTGGAAGAAACTGATAAGGCTGAAATCTGCACCTTAATTGAGCCCAATTTTAGGCCCGCATCCACACCTGCTTGTAGAAAATGGAGAAAACATCCTAGCTGAAACTCTTCCGTAGGAGCCTTCTTGGATTCACACAAAGAAACATATTTTCTCCAAATACGGTGGTAATGTTTAGACGTTACCCTTTTTCTGGCTTGAATAAGTGTGGTAACAACTTCACTGGGAATACCTTCACGGCTAGAATTTTGTGCTCAATGGCCATGCCGTCAAATGTAGCCACGGTAAGCCTTGATACGCACACGGCCCCTGCCGTAGTAGGTCCTCGCGCAGAGGAAGAGGCAGGGATTTCCTATGAGTAATTCCAGAAGATCTGGATATCAAGCCTTCCTTGGCCAGTCTGGGACAATGAGGATTATTCAAATCTTTGTGCTTCTTATGATTTTTAGAACTTTTGGAATGAGAGGAAATGGAGAGAATCCATACACCGACTGAAACACCCACGGTGTCACCAGTGCATCCACTGCTATTGTTTGAGGGTCTCTCGACCTGGAACAATATCTCTGAAGCTTCTTGTTGAGACGAGATGCCATCATGTCTACTTGAGGAAACTCCCCAACGACTTGTCACCTCAGCGAATACCTCTTGGTGGAGGCCCCACTCTCCTGGATGGAGATCGTGTCTGCTGAAGACGTCCCTGGAATGAAGATTGCTGACAGAGCGTTTGCATGTCTTTCCGCCCCGCGGAGAACCTTTGTGGCTTCTGCCATCGCCGCTCTGCTTTTTGCTCCGCCTTGGCGGTTTATGTACGCTACTGCTGTTACATCGTCCGACTGGATCAATGCGGGCAGATCACGAAGATGATGTTCCGCTTGCAGAAGGCCGTTGTAAATGGCCCTTAACTCCAGAACATTTATGTGGAGACAAGTTTCTTGACTTGACCATCTTCCTTGGAAGATTTTTTTTTTTTTCCGTGTGACTGCATTCCAGCCTCGGAGGCTTGCATCCGTGGTTACCAGGATCCAGTCCTGGATCCCGAACCTGCACCCCTCTAGGAGGTGAGAGCTGTGTAGCCACCACAAGAGTGAGATTCTGGTCTCAGAAGACAGGATAATCCTTCGGTGCATGTGTAGGTGGGATCCGGACCACTTGTCCAACAGGTCCCACTGGAACACTCTGGCATGAAATCTGCCAAACTGAATGGCCTCGTAGGCCGCAACCATCTTACCAGCAACCAAATGCATTGATAAATTTACACTTTTTTTATTTTTTAATTCTTTATTTTTGTATGGTCAAACATAGTGGTTAAGCAGTACATTGACGAAAAGGACAGTCCGTCAGAAAAAAAAAACGTCCAACAGAAACCATGATTTTTTAGAATGAAAAACAAGAACAGTCAAAAAGAAACATTGGTAATAAAGTATCAAATGCAGGGGGGGGGAGGGGGGAACCACAGTGCGTACATTGAGAACTAGTAGACGAGAAGAGATGGAGAAGTAGTAGTTGCCGCCCATGGGTCTACGGACGGAGGCATGAAGAGGAAGGAGGGGGCGGTGATCTACGCTCTGCAAGGAGTCAGGGAGCCCATACCTGCTCAAAAGCGTGACCACGATCATGGAGGTAATATGTAATCCTCTCCATTGATGCAATATGCCAGATTTTGGCTTTAAGGGAAGGAAGAGAAGGGGGAGAAGGATTTTTCCAATTGAGAGCAATCAGCGATTTCGCCGCAGTTAGAATGTGCGTGGTCAATTTTTTGGAGAATTTATCAAGGGCCGGAGGATAACACAGCAAGAAGATCCAGGGATCTTTCAGCACGGGAGATTCCAGAAGGGAATTCAGGAGGGAATGGACTAGGGTCCAGAAGGGAACAATGATAGGGCAGGTCCACCATATATGAAGCATAGTGCCTCTACATCCACAATTCCTCCAACAGTTTGGGGAGGAAGATGGGAAAAATGTATTGAGTTTATCAGGGGTATAGTACCAACGATAGTAGATCTTGTATGCCGTCTCTTTAAAAGCAGTTGCAATAGAGCTCCTAGCTATCCCCAGTCTCATGTCGTCCCAATCCTCGGCCTCCGGGGGGGATCCAAGATCATGCTCCGAAGCAAGTTCGTGGGACCTGGAAGAGGGAAGGGTAGAATCTAGTAGGAGGGAATAAAGTTGGAATATTAAGCCTTTGGAGAGGTGGGAGTTTATACATATATTTTCAAAGGAGGTGAGGTCACGGAGTAAGGCAGAAGAGGGCAAGGAACATAAAAAGTGACGAATTTGTAGAAATTGGAAGGGATTAAGTGTATGTGAAGGGGTCTTCTGTTGGAGATCAGATAGGGATAACCATTAGCCCCGATCGGCAAAATCAACCGGGAATTTAAAACCCAGGAGTATCCATACACGGAACCTCGTGATCGAGAATCCAGGAGGAAACAGAGGGTTCTGCCAAATAGGGGTCAAGGGTGAGGGAGTGGAGGTAAGATTCATCTTCAGAGCGTGGGAGTCCCAAATTTTAAGATTAAATTTAATAGTGTGGAGTAGTTTGGACATTGGGGGCCAGGAAGTAGAGGATAAACCCCACAAGGGGGTCAGCTCTGAAAGGTTAATATAGGCTGATTCAATATCCAACCAGGAGACAGAACCAGGGGGAGCGTAAGAGGTAACAATATGAGAGAAATGAGAGGCCAGATAATAGAGTTTAATATCGGGGAGAATCCTACCACCGGTGGAGGTCGGTCTTTTCAGAGTGTTGGCAGAAATACGGGGGGGCCTGTGATTCCAGATAAAACGAACAAGGGCTTTCTGGATGTTACGAAGGAAGGAAGCAGGGACAGCTACAGGGAGCGTCTGAAAAAGATAGAGCCATTTGGGGACTAAATTAATTTTAACGGCTATAATCCTACCCAGCCACAAAATGAACAGATTCCAGGATGTTAAATCAGTTTGAGTTTTGGTGAGGAGAGGTGGAAAATTTTCATGAAAGAGGGAGTCGTAGCGGGAGGTCAAATAAATCCCCAAATATTTGATCTTTGTAGGCTGCCATCTAAAGTTGAAGGTGGTGTGAAGGGATTCAGCTTCCCTTGGGGGTACATGGAGCAGCATAGCCTCTGATTTAGAGTAATTGATTTGTAGCCCGAAATAAGACTAAGATTGAAGGACCGAAAATAAATTTGGGAGCGAAATAAGCGGCTGAGTCAGGGAAAGCAGAATGTCATCCGCGAAGAGAGATTTTAGGATTGGTATGGGCCACGCATATTCCATGTATACCCTGATGAGATCTAATTTGAGAGGCAAGCGGCTCAATAATAAGGGCAAATATTAATGGGGATAGGGGGCATCACTGACGTGTACCATTAGAGATGCGGACCGTGGCAGACGGGATGCCTTTAATTAAGACCGTAGCGGAGGGGGCGGAGTAAAGTGCCAGGACACCAGTGAGGAAGACACCAGACAGGCCATAGGCCTCCAGAGCGGCTCTCAGGAAACTCCAGGAGATCCGATCGAAAGCTTTTTCAGCATCCAAGGAGAGCATAATAGTAGGGGATCCCCTGGAGTTCGAGATATGGATAAGATCGATAGCACGCCTGGTGTTGTCCCTCGCCTGACGGCCCGGAATAAACCCCACCTGGTCATAGTGGACGAGAGAAGGGAGATATGGGTTCAGGCGGTTGGCCAAGATTTTAGCAAATATTTTTAAGTCCAAGTTCAGGAGGGAGATAGGGCGATAGCTAGCACAGTTAAGGGCATCCTTGCCTTCCTTAGGGATCACCACAATTCTGGCCTCTAACATCTCAGGAGGAAAAGAGTCGCCATGGATAATCTTATTAAACAGGGACTGTAGGTGGGCGGAGAGAAGGTTGGAAAAAATCTTATAGTACAAAGCCGTAAACCCATCCGGGCCAGGAGACTTGCCAATTTTTTGCGCGAGTATAGTCTGGGCAATTTCTTCCACCGAAATCTCACTGTTAAGATGATCCATGGCATCCTGAGGAAGTTTAGGCAAACTAGAAGCAGAGAGAAAGTGAGAGATTAGGTCAGAGTGGGACGGGGAAGATGGAGCAGTCGGAGGGGATGGTAGATTGTACCATCGTAGTAGGATTGGAAGGCGGCCCTAATGGCAACAGGATCATGGACTAAATGATTGCAGAGGTCCCTGATGGAGATAATATTTGTTTTGGCCCTAGCGGATCGGAGTCGTGCCGCCAGAATTTTGTCTGCTTTATCCCCGTTCTCATAGAAAGACTGACGAAGCCATTTAAGACGTTTGGCCACTCGGCTGGAGAGAAGGAGATCAAGGTCCGCTTTAACTTTAAAGAGTTCAGACAAAATAGTCTGGTCAGAAGATGCCTTATGCTGAGCTTCAAGGGTATGGAGTTTAATAGAAAGTTTGTTAAATTGAGTAAGATACTGTTTTTTGGCCTTAGAGGCCAGGCTAATGATGTGTCCCCGGAGAACCGCCTTATGTGCTAACCAAAGAGTGGATCTCGAAATGTCTGGGGAGTCATTCAAGGCAAAGTAGTCGGAAAGCTTGTCTTGAAGATGGGACCGAATCTCCGGGTTATGGAGGAGGTAGTCATTAAGACGCCATGTCATGGGACGAGGGCAAGAGAGAAGGCTGGAGAGGTCACAGGATATAGGGGCATGGTCAGACCAGATGAGTGGATCAATATGGGCGGAATGGAGATTCAAGGCAAATTCGTGACTGAGCAGGATCATGTCAATGCAAGAGTAGGAATTATGGGGTGAAGAATAAAAAGTGTAGTCACGCGCAGAGGGGTCTTTTATCCTCCAAGAGACATGGAGGAGGGCCCTAGAGCGGAGAGAGTCTGACGAGGAGAAAGAGGGCAGAGATGGAGAGCGGTCCAAGTCAGGGTTTAAAACAGAGTTAAAGTCCCCTGCGAGTATGAGTGATCCCTGGCGGACCTGAGTAAGAAGGGTGTCCAATTTGGCAAAAAAAACTCCTGATGTTGGTTAGGGGCGTATATGTTGGCTAGGGTGCATATTTTGTTGTTAAGTTTCCCCACCAAAATAAGGAACCGGCCCTCCTTGTTGACTTGGGAATCGATAAGCTCAAAAGTGAGGTGGCAGGCAATCAGGATCGCAACTCCCCGTTTTTTGGCCGTATGGTCACACGCATAGAAAGAGTCAGGGTATGGTTTACAATGAAGTGCAGGATGGGACTTATGTAGGACATGAGTCTCCTGGAGAAAGACCAAATCACCCTTATGGAGCCTAAGAGATGCAAAGAGCTTTCCTCGCTTCTGGGGGCTATTTAGCCCCTTCACATTAAAAGAAAGGACCCGGAGACCCATGGGCAAACAGCGGAGAAACAGGCAAGAAAGAAAAATTGTAGAACCGTAGAAGTAGCGTAAGGAAGTGGAAAAGAAGAAAAGGAAGATGGAAAGGATAAGACAGCGTGGTCAAGAGGGAGGGAGGAAGGGAGGGAAACCGGAAGGAAGGGAGGGGCAGGTGGTCATCCGGCAGTGGAGGCCAGGACCGGTGGCGCTGACAGGGGGAAGGGGTACTAGGTGTCGGAAAGGTACCTAGGTCAGCTAGGGGGCTAAAAGCCTCAAGGGGGCGCAGCAAGGCAGTGCATCACAGAGCGTGTAACGAGACAGCCCCCCCCCCCCTCAAGAACCTGAGGGAAAAAGCTAGAAAAAAAAGACAAGATCAAAATGCAGTTGGAGCGCTATTACTAGAGAAAAAGATAAGAAAAGAAAAAGAAAACACAGAAGTAACGGAATATCACAGTGCAATAAAAGTTAGTAACATAACAGTTGAAAATCGGTTAAGGGTTCGGGAAACCAGAACATGGAAGATCTAAAGGTGAACTGCTCCCCAGCTGGGGAGTACGACGGTTACAGGTCGACATAAACAAGGACACAAGGTAACAAATCAGAAAACATGATGTCAACTCAAGGTACTGGAGGCGGTACTGGGGAGGTCGCAGAAGCTGGAACTGTAAACCATTTGGAACGGGGAGGCGGATTCCGCTGTGTCCGTGGAGGTAGGCGTGTAGCGGAAGGGTCCTGGTCATCAGTATGGATGCCTAGTCTGGATAACAGCGATTGGGCCTTAGACGGATATCTTGCCGAGTAGTTTTCCTTGATGCCATACCAGGATGCGGAAGGGGAAGCCTCAGCAGTACTTAATGTTATGTTGGGAGAGCAGGGAAGTGATGGGCTTAAAGTCTCTACGTTTGGCCAGGGTGAGCGAGGATAGGTCCTGGAAAATCTGTAGGGAGACATTTTGGAAGGAAACAGATCCCAGACGCCGGACTTCTCTCAAAATGGCCTCCTTTGCAGTGAAATAATGCATTTTGAGAATAACGTCCCGAGGCTGGGAAGAATCTTGGGAGCGAGGTCGGAGGGCTCGGTGAGCTCGGTCCAGAAGGAGATGATCTTCAGGAGTGCTAGGGGAGAGCTGGGTAAAGAGGCGCTTGAGGTAAAGATCAAGGTGGGCCGTTTCGATCTCCTCAGGGATACCCCGAATCCTAAGATTATTTCTCATTGCCCTATTATCCTGATCTTCATGCTTCTCCCGCAGTTGGGCAACATCTTGACGGATCTGTTGGAAGTCTGTCTCAACTGACTGTTGGAACGTCACCACCTCCTCCACCCGCCTTTCAAGTTGATCAGTTCTAGAGCCAATTTCTGCAATATCGGACTTCAGGGAATGGAGAGCTTGAACAGAGGTCTTCACATCTCTGACCTCCTTAAGGAGGGAGAGAAAGTCCCGGCGGGTGAGGGGCGTGAGATCGTCGTCTTCAGGGTCGGAGTCAGAGAGAGCGTGAGAGGGTTCAGAAAAGTCAGATCTACTCTTCGCTGGAGTGCTTTTTTTTAGTAAGGAAAGGCATGAGGTCAGACCCCTGTGATTTTTTACCACCTCTAAGCATCTTGGGGATGGGGCCGTCGACAAGATAGGAGGGAGAAAGGGTGTTCCAGCAGTTTAGCTCAGGACCAGGGGGGTAGGGTAGCAAGATTAAGGAAGAATCATGAGGGGGTCAGGAGAGATGTGGGTGAGGAAGGGCCAGGGAAGCTCAGCTCTGTAAAGGGGCCACGTGGGTTGAGGAGATAAGTAGGGCTGAGCGGTGAGCACTGGAAAGGCCTCGCAGCCCGGTACAGGGGGGCCCACCCACCAGGAGAGGGAGCCAGATAGCTAGGGGACAGTGGCTGCGGAGGGTGCCAGGGTGTTCCTTGAGTCCTCACTCCTGTCCAGGGCTAACAGATGGAATAGCTCCACGGGGTGAGGTCCGGCCACGGACTGGCCAGTGACCAGGACACCCCCAAGGTCAGGGAGCAGTGGGGCAGCAGGAAGGAGGCATTGGCTGTGGGAGCCCAGGCTGTAGCAGTAGAAGGGCTTCCCGGGGGCACCAGGGCAGATAGGGCGATGGGGGTAGTAGAGGGCTCTGGGGACTGAGATTTGAAAAGACCAGGGCCAATGTGGGTGTTCAGGCCCCCAGGTACCATATAGGGTGCGCCCGAGGCGTCCACGACACAGACACCACCAGCCCGAGGCCCAGAGCACCGGGGAGCAGGAGGGTCACGGGCCGCCAAAGCGACCAGTGCAGCCTGGAAGGAGCGGTCTGGAAGGCTCCAAGGGGCTCACAGGGTAGAATGGAGTGAGCAGGGAGAACAGAGAGGAAGGGGGGCGGGAGCGTGCAGGCCGCACGGCGCTCCTGGAGCTCACCTCTGAGTTGCTGCAGCAGGCTTCCGACCAGGTTGAGAGAGCAGGGGTAAGCCCGGGGGACAGCATTCCCCCGCTGTGTGCAGCGATGTCTCCAGCCTGCGTCTCCATTCTCAAAGATGGCCGCCGCGCGCCCGGAGCCTCTCTCTCCGTGGCCGTGCAGAGACAGCGGGTGCCGAGTGATGGGCAGACGGAGCGGGCTAGAACCTTGCGGCATCCACGGCAATGGGACTTCCGGCCAGCGGGGAGGAGGGAGTAATCGAGGCCCCGGCTTAAGAGTGGTGGGTCGGCCGCAATCCGCAGGAGCCGGGAAACCGGCTCCCCGATTCTGCAGCATGAATCCACCAACGCCCAATGTGTCCCATAACCGGAGACCAAGCTATGGGGTACGTAAATCAGGGGCAGGTGCTGTGTGTGGACCGTTTGTAGGGCAAGTGTACAGAAGCTCCCTGGTAATGCTGCCTGTCTGTTCAGCCACCAGGCCACGCCCCCGATAAATTTACACTTTTGCTGGTTTCAGAACATGTTTGACCAAGCTCTGAAGTTCTAGATCCTTTTTCCCTGGAAGAAAAACTCTGTAGTTCTGTGTACAGTATCCTTCCCAAAAAATGACAGCCACATTGTTGGAATCAACTCTGCTTTTGGCAAGTTTAGGAGCCAACCATGTTGTTGAAGAACTGTCAGGGAGAGTGCAATGTTTTGCACCAACTGGTCCCTGGATCTCGCCTTTATCAGGTGATCGTCCAAGTATGGGATAATCGTGACTCCATGCTTTTGAAGGAGAACCATAATTTCCGCCATTATGTCGGGGGAAAAAACCTCGGAGCCGTGGATAGACCAACCGGCAACGTCTGAAACTGGTAATGACAAACCTCAGTGACGATGAGGAAAATGGAAATCTGTAAGTAGGCATCCTTTATGGCTACCGAAACAATGAAACCTCTTTCCACCAGACTGGAAATCACTGTCGAGATTCCATCTTGAATTCGAGTCTCTTTTGGTAGAAATCGAGGGATTTCCATTTAGGATTGGCCTCTGTCCGGTCTCGGGACCACGAAAAAGGCTTGATTAAACGGCTTCACCCTGTTGTGACGGGGAAACCAGGACAATGACATGATTCTGACACAATTTTTGTACTGCGTCGCATACTACCTCCCTGTTCGGAGCAGAACTGGTAAGGCCGATTTGAAAAATCGTTGAGGGGAAACGTCTCGAAAATTGCCAGTTTTCTGAATGAATCCAGAACTGACTGAAGAGTTTTTAGACGCGCCCCCACCGGTGCGGCCTCCCGCAAGAGAGCCCCAGCATCATGCAGTGGATTTGGCAGACGCAGAGGATGATTTCTGCACCTGTGATCTTGAAGAGGCTGCAGACCTCTTCCCTCTTCCCCTTCCTATACCTGCAAAGAAAAAGGAATCTAACTTCTTGTGCATCTATTGGGACGAAATGACGGCATCCAATAATGATGCATCTTCCTTCGTTGTGAGTGAACATAGGACAAAAAGGTTGACTTACCTGCGCCCATTGCCGAGATCAAATTAACTAGGCCATCACCAAACAAGGCTTCACCTTCATAGGAAAGAGGCTCCATTTCTTCTTGGAGTCAGCATCAGCATTCCATTGGTGAATGCCCAGTGACCTCCTAGCTGAGACCGCTATGGAATTGGCCTGTGAACCCAAGAGTCCTATTTCCCCTGCAGTCTCACTTAAGCATGCTGCAGCGTCCTTGATATGACCCAATGTAAGGAGTAGCCCATCTCCCTCCAGGGTATCTATATCGGATGACAAGGTATCCTACCATTTTTTAACACTACTACTCACCCATGCGCCTGCCATGGCAGGTCTGAGTAATGAACCTGTGGTTACATAGCTAGAATATAGTGTAGCTTCCTGCATACGATCCACTGGATTTGTGACATGGTCCCATGCAGAGCAGGGAGTGACTCCCACTTTATTCTGTCCGCGGATCCAGGAACGAATAACAACCAGAATCCTCCAGGGGATTCTTTCTCAAACAGAGCGCTCAACACATGAGATCACCTATCAGTATATATCTATACATACACATACCCATACATACGTATATACATATATTAATCCACATACATATATGGACCCTCCGTCAGGAACAGCAGGGTTCTCAGTGACGTTAATGCGTCCTTAATTGTACTGCTCTTTGTCAATATTGGATCTAATCAGGAAACAATCTGGTCGACATAGGAATCAGTACCCGTGTCGGTATCAGGGAGTAGCAACTGGGCAAAATAACATTTTTGCGACCCCGAGGAGTCTGGGACACAGATTTATGCAACCTTACTCTGATATGAATCACATTATCATGCAATTTTTTTTACCCAGTCAGTTATTGGTGGTGCCGACAGGGCCACCCACACACGTCTGTGTCCCTAATATAGTTTCCTCTTGGGAAAAAACATTCAGCCACCGACATGTTGACACATATGTACCAAGTACCGACAGACACACCGGCTTATGGGAGTAATCTAACAGAGGGACACAGAGGATTTTTCAGCACACAAAACCAGCGCCAAAAATACACAGTCTGGACAATAATAAATACATCTATGACAGACTTGTAGCGCTTTATATAAACAACAAGCACCCATATTACTGCCCCCCCACCCCCCGTTTTGCACCCTGAACTTGTCAGCAGTCAAGGAAGGACTAGCGTCTCCCTGAGGAGAAAAAATGGCGCCGAGCAGTGTGCTGGTGAGGTGAGGAAGAAGCCCCGCCACCGTAATGGCGCACTTCTGTCCCGCTCATAAATAATTAATTAATTACGCTGGCGGGGTAAGGACAGTGCCCAGGCACTAATGTCCACTTTTTTGGCAGCCTTTTGTGATTTATGCTGCCCAGGGCGCCGCCCCCAGCGCCCTGCAGTGCTGTGTTGTGTGGGAGCATGGCGCGGTCTGCCTTCCGGTGCGCGGTACCTCAGAAATTCCGTCACTGAAGAGTCTTCTTTTCTTCTGTTACTCACCTGTCTTCTGGCTCTGTAAGGGGGTGACGGCAGGCTGCGGGAGTGGGCATCTAGGCGTACCCAGCGATCATCACCCTCAGGAGCTAATGGTGTCCTGTAGCCAGAAGCAGAGCCCTTGAACTCACTGGAAGTGGGTCATACTTCTCTCCCCTAAGTCCCACGAAGCAGGGAGACTGTTGCCAGCAGCCTCCCTGAAAATAAAAAGCCTAACATAAGTCTTTTCAGAGAAACTCAGTAGAGCTGCCCTGTAGTGTGTGTCCAGTCTCTCTGGGCACAATTCTAAAACTGGAGTCTGGAGGAGGGGCATAGATGGAGGAGCCAGTTCACACCCTTTGAAAGTCTTAAAGTGCCCATGTCTCCTGCGGATCCCGTCTATACCCCATGGTTCTGAATGTGACCCCAGCATCCTCTAGGACGTATGAGAAAACAGGATTTTAATACCTACCGGTAAATCCTTTTCTCCTAGTTCGTAGAGGATGCTGGGCACCCGACCCAGTGCGTACTTTACCTGCAGGTTGTTCATTATAGTTACACAAGTTGTGTTACATTTGTTTTTAGTATGTTGCTGCAAATGGTTCATTCCTGTTGGCATGTGTTATGTTGAATGCCATGTTGTGCGGCATGGTTGAGGTGTGAGCTGGTATGAATCTCACCATTAGTATAAAAGTAAATCCTTTCCTCGAAATGTCCGTCTCCCTTGGCACAGTTCCTATAACTGAGGTCTGGAGGAGGGGCATAGAGGGAGGAGCCAGTTCACACCCTTTGAAAAGTCTTGGAGTGCCATTGGCTCCTGCGGAACAGTCTATACCCCATGGTACTGAAGTGGACCCCAGCATCCTCTACGGACTAGGAGAAAAGGATTTACCGGTAGTTATTAAAATCCTGTTATTAGCATAGCTGGGTATATATAAAGCCGGGGACACACTATATGATATATTCGCGATCTTGTAAAGCAAGATGGATCGCAACTATCATATAGTGTGTACCCACAAATCCACCCAGTTCATTATATAATGAATTGGGTGGTTTTATCTTCCCATCTGATGTTCTGTACATCAAATGGGAAGGGGCAATGGACGACACAGTATAGTTATATTAGGCAGGTAACGATATATTGCGGATCACACAGTGTGCACAGCAATGCTATATATCTTTAAAGTGCATCAGCCAACATTGAGTTGTGAACCCAGCTTTGAGTGATTCAACTATCCTTTCATTTAAATGAGCAGCTGAACAAATGAGCAAAGCAAGAAAAATAAGTAATCCACTACAATACAAATTGAGGTGTATTAAAAAGGCCTACAGGTACATATGCAAATAAATTTGATAAACTTTTGGATATGGGAAAAGTATTTTCATTATGCTCATAAGATGGCCGACCAGTAAACCTAGATAATGGTGCAACAGGAACTCTTAGCATCTAGCATGGCTGGGAACAGAATGCAATTATATATCAAGAATAGACTAGATTAAATCTTACAAGGTAAGCAGCACGTATCCAAACAACACAATAAGCAAAAACATTTCATATGCTACAATGCATTACATGAACCACTATAATGTACATCTCATACTCTACAGAATATCCTTATACTAATTTTAGACTAATGTGTTAACGTACCAGTTAAATGCTTTTTTATTCTGTTCTTAGGTTATAAATACAGTTCATTTTGAACTGGAAGATAGTGCTGCAGATCCCAATGATGTACAAAATGTCCAGAAGAACGACAAAGAATCGCTGACAGTAACCTTTAATAACCCATTCATTGCCGCCATGTTTGAAGGAACTACCAAGGCATTGCTTCTGATAGGAAGAGTTGGAAACCCAGTGCACACAATTTAATTTTTTAATCATTTTGACCAAATAGTGAAGGTGAATGAACACAGTTCATAAAAACACTATACAAAGAGATAAATTGAGAGTAGCTGTCTATACTAACAAACTCATTTATTACTGATAAGCACAGTATGCCTTATATCAGGGTTAGAGTGTATCACTAAGTGTGTAGTCAAATAAACAAACAAACACAAAGCTGTGCATTTGTACACAAAATGTTATCCTTTTATTGTTTTTTTTTCCTGTTGGCGTATACCTAAATGTTTGGATGCAGACAGTGAAAACTTAGTCATACTCTACAGCAAAAAGGCTTCAGAAATCTGACTATCATATCCATTAATACATAAGAGTTTGAATTTTACATATACCCAAGTTTTCAACAAAGTGAAATATAAAAACATGCCATGGTCAGTGCTAGGCAGACATCCAGTTTATATTTTTTTTTATCAAGCAAAGTCCATTGAGAAGGCTGCATTGGAAAGGTGTTTAGATTAGGCTTGGTAGGTGGGATTTGATTTAGGAGGAGGGACAGGTTAGTGGACCTTACCTCCATGTACCTAATGGCAGGGTCCACTAATCAGTAACTTCAAATGAGCCACATGTACAGTAATTGTCCTTAGGAACATTGATACACAGTAAGCATCAGTACTTGTCTAAAACATGTTCCCTCTTGCTGTACAATCATGCAGATTCCAGTGCCTTGCGGGAATCATGGTCACAGCCAGCATCAACCTCTCATTGGGGCACTTACTTGTTCAGTGAATAAAGTTATTCTAATTGTTAAATATTTGTGGTTTTAAGTAGATTTATTCCAGAAGCAAATGGAGACATGGTCATGGAATTTTGCCTAGGTTTAAAAACTGTGTTTTTTTTTGTATTATATTATGATGTTTTGTGAATTTGTAAGTGTTCATCGCTTTAATCTGGAATAACTTTTTTTGCTCTTTGAATGGTTCATGCAGTTAGACCACCATGGCCCATATATGAACCTTTGCCTAACCACAATTTTAAAACAGACTGACCAACTGTTTAAGTAGAACTTAGTAAGTGCACAGTATAGATCAGTTTAGAGATTCATGCACTCATTTAAATTACTATATGAAAATAATGAACCTGTCCTGAAAGGAATTAAGAAGACCGATCAGGCACCATATACTTGTACAGGCAATGCAGATGTCAGAAGCTCCAATTCAATGTAAAAACATTTCTGTAAATTAACTCTAACCACAAAATAAGGCTTTTATAAGTAGAAGTAAAATCCATATGCTAGCCAAAGTTTTCCATTACTGTTCCTCCCATGCCAGACTTTGAGACAAAACCAGCGACGGACTGGGGCATAAGGACCCACCAAGGGAATGCCGTGGTATGGGCTTAAGGGTCTACCCAGCCACCACTGAGGCTTGGCTAACCAAAAGAGAGTGCATGGTCTGGGCCCCTGATAAACATATATAGTAAATATTGCTAGTGCAAGCATGATAATGTACCAGATTAATTACAGCAGAAAATACACCATTGTCCTGTGCAGTATATAGTCACATAATGTATACTGTAAATTGCAGATGTAAAGTCTGGAACCTGATCCCTAGAGCAGTGGCATCACTACACGGGTGCGGGACGCACCTGGTTGACACCAAAGTGCCGGCTCCTCTTCAGTGCTGGACTGTAACATTATGTGCAGCACTCGTCTCCTGTGACAGTGTGGGAGCCGGCACTGCATACTGACTGGTCTCCAGGACCTCTGAAGTGCCAAAAACGGTGGCGCGCAATGAAGGCGTGCAAACAGCCTGTCCTCCAGTACCGGGTGTATTCTGAGGTAGGGATGCCTTAGATGAGGGCATAAATGTACTAGGTGTACAAGTAAAAAATTATAATGTGTCAAAGGGTGTGATAAGCAGCTTCCTGATTACATCTATCAAGGCTACTAATATGTCTGATGCCCATTATACAGTGGCACTGAAATATTTTTAATCCGTTACAATTTTAGATTAAAGATGTAATTATGGGCGATCTTTGTTGCCCCAGCTCTAGTATAATACCCCCTTATATTCCGACTGGACACTGTGCATCTGACCAGAATAGGCTAACTGGGTGTATTTAGTTAATATATTCGGTCTCCAGTTCCATTTTCTAAACATCTCAAATGCTTCTCTATCAATATTGAAAACATGAATTCTATTTAAAAAGTCATAGAGAATAGTAGTAAAAATAAAAATATAAATAAAATAAACACATGTCACAGTTCTGGAAGGATTACTCTATATTTTGGTACAGTAGCTGTCATTCACTCTGGATGTACATGTTTTAATGAAAATGCTGCATTTTTGCAATGAAAAGCAAACATAATATGGCTTCTAGGGATTAAGTAGACTTGGACATCCAAAATTTGTTCTAGGTAAGGTAGCGCGGACATCTGCATTGTATTATTATTATTATCCTTTATTTATATGGCACCACAAGGGTTCCGCAGCGCCCAATTACAGAGTACATATGCACATAATCAAAACAGTAAAACAGTGACTTACGGTTGAAGACAATATAGGACAAGTGCAGGGTAACTAAGCATAACTACACCAGTAAACAACATAAAGATAAGTTCCAGGTGGCCAAAAAAACTGCTGGATCTGGGCAGTTGAAGATTATTAAAGTAAGAAAAGGATAAGCACATGAGGGAAGAGGGCCCTACTCATGAGAGCTTACATTGTAAGGGGAGGGGTAGACAGACAGGGGTGACACAAATGGGGAGCATGGGATTGTAGTAATTAGAATAATAACTAAACAGGATCTGATCCCTCCAATATGTCCTTTAGGGTTTATCCTCTAAAATAATCTAACCTCAGTTGATTTCCAGTAACCAAGTTTCATGTTAATACCACTTTACAGTACACACGATAGGTAGTGGTAAACTGTAACATGATCAAAGTGTCATTTTCTAATTAGGAAAGCTATTTAGAAGTTCTGCACAATTACCACATTTGCAATTAGCTTTAGTCTAGAAACCCGTCTCTCCATACTGTACATCGAATGCCAACGCCACCCTGTCTTGTTCACTGTTCCTTAGAACAGATATATGTGGGTGTAGATTTACATGTAGGAAAAGATCACCAAAAAATAGAAAAGGAAACATTTATTTGAGGGATTCTACAAAAGTGAGCTAATCTTTTTATAATGTACAGTGAAAAACAATCTGCATTAAATATTAAGCAATATATGTAAGATTATACAGTTGCAATAATATTTAATTATATTTTACAACCACAATAGCATTTCTTCATAGACTAAAACAAGTACAACAGTAATCAATGATTTGGTAGAGACATCGCTGCTGTAAATAAATATTATTAATATACCAAGAAACCTATAGAACCTGTTAAATTTACAAGCTGAAGAGATGAAAATAGATCACAGCAGCTCCATATTATACAGTTATTCTTTGCTTTATTCTGTGACAATCTGCTCCCTGGCAGCTTGCACTAACTCTGTAAGAGCAGCACAGCTTTTTATGTCATCTGCGCTCAAACCAAAGTTCTGAATCTAAAAAAGAAAAAGAAACAAAAAGAGGTTAGACTATATTGCTGATTGGCTGGTAATTTATCTATCTACTAGTTTTAAAATATCTGCCCCTATATCTAGATAGATGTGACTTGGGTTATTTATATATATATATATATCTATCTATCTATCACACAAGAAGGCGGCACTCAAGGCTTCCAATGGATGAGTAATGAGACGAACAGCGTCTGTAGTTCAACGTTTTAGTCTTTATGGACTTTTTTCAAGAACAAGAAAAACGTGTACAATCTTACCTTAAATAGTGCATGCCGTCCTGGTCGCCAAGCCCGCCCTTCCGTCACCTCGAGTCCCCATCCGGTGATATCACCGCGCTGTCCGTTTTTGCACACCGCAGCTTTCAGTCCGGTCACCTGACCTCCTCCCACATGGTGACCGCTTCCGGCGCCGGCTGCGTGGAACGGACAGCGCGGTGACATCATCGAATGGGGACTCGAGGTGACGGAAGGGCGGGCTTGGCGACCAGGACGGCATGCACTATTTAAGGTAAGATTGTACAAGTTTTTCTAGTTCTTGAAAAAAGTCCATAAAGACTGAAACGTTGAACTACAGACGCTGTTCGTCTCATTACTCGTCCATTGGAAGCCTTGTGAGTGCCGCCTTCTTGTGTGTTATGTTGGAGTCCTTTGGACTTAAGGAGGGCACCAGAGCAATTTCATGGGACAGTAATGTGAGTGCCGATCTATCTTTGCATACAGTATATATATATATATATATATATATATATATATATAAAAAATAAGATTTTACTCACCGGTAAATCTATTTCTCGTAGTCCGTAGTGGATGCTGGGGACTCCGTAAGGACAATGGGGAATAGACGGGCTCCGCAGGAGACAGGGCACTTTAAGAAAGGATTAGGAATACTGGTGTGCACTGGCTCCTCCCTCTATGTCCCTCCTCCAGACCTCAGTTAAGGAAACTGTGCCCGGAAGAGCTGACAGTACAAGGAAAGGATTTTGGAATCCAGGGTAAGACTCATACCAGCCACACCAATCACACCGTATAACTCGTGATAAACTTACCCAGTTAACAGTATGAACAACAACGGAGCATCAGACAACCTGATGCAAACATAACATAACCCTTATTTAAGCAATAACTATATACAAGTATTGCAGAAGAAGTCCGCACTTGGGACGAACGCCCAGCATCCACTACGGACTACGAGAAATAGATTTACCGGTGAGTAAAATCTTATTTTCTCTAACGTCCTAGTGGATGCTGGGGACTCCGTAAGGACCATGGGGATTATACCAAAGCTCCCAAACGGGCGGGAGAGTGCGGATGACTCTGCAGCACCGAATGAGCAAACACAAGGTCCTCCTCAGCCAGGGTATCAAACTTGTAGAATTTTGCAAAAGTGTTTGAACCCGACCAAGTAGCTGCTCGGCAAAGCTGTAATGCCAAGACCCCTCGGGCAGCCGCCCAAGAAGAGCCCACCTTCCTTGTGGAATGGGCTTTTACTGATTTTGGATGCGGCAATCCAGCCGCAGAATGAGCCTGCTGAATCGTGTTACAGATCCAGCGAGCAATAGTTTGCTTAGAAGCAGGAGCACCCAGCTTGTTGGATGCATACAGGATAAACAGCGAGTCAGTTTTCCTGGCTCCAGCCGTTCTGGCTACATAAATCTTCAAAGCCCTGACTACATCTAGTAACTTGGAATCCTCCAAGTCACGAGTAGCCGCAGGCACCACAATAGGTTGGTTCAAATGAAAAGATGACACCACCTTCGGCAGAAATTGCGGACGAGTCCGTAATTCTGCCCTGTCCATATGGAAAACCAGATAGGGGCTTTTACATGATAAAGCCACCAATTCTGACACACGCCTAGCCGAAGCTAAGGCCAATAGCATGACCACTTTCCACGTGAGATATTTTAAGTCCACGGTCTTAAGTGGCTCAAACCAGTGAGATTTCAGGAAACTCAACACCACGTTAAGATCCCAAGGTGCCACTGGCACAAAAGGGGGCTGAATATGCAGCACTCCCTTTATAAACGTCTGAACTTCAGGAAGAGAAGCCAGTTCCTTTTGAAAGAAAATGGATAGGGCCGAAATCTGGACCTTAATGGACCCTAATTTTAAACCCATAGTCACTCCCGACTGTAGGAAGTGAAGGAAACGGCCCAGCTGGAATTCCTCTGTAGGGGCCTTCCTGGCCTCACACCAAGCAACATATTTTCGCCATATACGGTGATAATGTTTTGCTGTCACGTCCCTTCCTAGCCTTTATCAGCGTAGGAATAACCTCATCCGGAATGCCTTTCTCCGCTAGAATCCGGCGTTCAACCGCCATGCCGTCAAACGCAGCCGCGGTAAGTCTTGGAACAGACAGGGCCCCTGTTGCAACAGATCCTGTCTGAGAGGCAGAGGCCATGGGTCCTCTGTGAGCATTTCTTGCAGTTCCGGATACCAAGTCCTTCTTGGCCAATCCGGAACAATGAGTATTGTTCTCACTCCTCTTTTTCTTACGATTCTCAGCACCTTGGGTATGAGAGGAAGAGGAGGAAACACATAAACCGACTGGAACCCCCACGGTGTCACTAGTGCGTCCACAGCTATCGCCTGAGGGTCTCTTGACCTGGCGCAATACCTTTGTAGCTTTTTGTTGAGGCGGGATGCCATCATGTCCACCTGTGGCAGTTCCCATGGATTTGTAATCTGTGTGAAGACTTCTTGATGAAGTCCCCACTCTCCCGGGTGGAGGTCGTGCCTGCTGAGGAAGTCTGCTTCCCAGTTGTCCACTCCCGGAATGAACACTGCTGACAGTGCTTGCACGTGATTCTCCGCCCAGCGAAGAATTCTGGTGGCTTCTGCCATCGCCACCCTGCTTCTTGTGCCGCCCTGGCGGTTTACATGAGCCACTGCGGTGATGTTGTCTGACTGAATCAGCACCGGTTGGTTGTGAAGCAGAGGCTCCGCTTGACTCAGGGCGTTGTATATGGCCCTTAGTTCCAGGATATTGATGTGCAGACAAGTCTCCTGACTTGACCACAGCCCCTGGAAGTTTCTTCCCTGAGTGACTGCCCCCCACCCTCGGAGGCTAACATCCGTGGTCACCAGGACCCAGTCCTGTATGCCGAACCTGCGGCCCTCGAGAAGGTGAGCACTCTGCAGCCACCACAGAAGAGACACCCTGGCCCTAGGGGATAGGGTGCTCAGCCGATGCATCTGAAGATGCGATCCGGACCACTTGTCCAATAGATCCCACTGAAAAGTCCTCACATGGAACCTGCCGAAGGGAATGGCTTCGTATGACGCCACCATCTTTCCCAGGACTCGCGTGCATTGATGCACCGACACCTGTTTTGGTTTTAAGAGGTCTCTGACCAGAGTGACGAGCTCCTGGGCCTTCTCCTCCGGGAGAAACACCTTCTTCTGGTCTGTGTCCAGAATCATGCCCAGGAAGGGCAGTCTCATCGTAGGAATCAGCTGCGACTTTGGAATATTCAGAATCCAGCCGTGCTGTTGTAACACCTCCCGAGAGTGTGCTACGCTGATCAGCAACTGCTCTCTGGACCTCGCCTTTATGAGGAGATCGTTTAAGTATGGGATAATTGTAACTCCTTGCTTTCGCAGAAGCACCATCATTTCTGCCATTACCTTGGTAAATATTCTCAGTGCCGTGGACAGACCAAACGGCAACGTCTGGAATTGGTAATGACAGTCCTGTACCACAAATCTGAGGTACTCCTGATGAGGTGGATAAATGGGGACATGCAGGTAAGCATCCTTTATGTCCAGAGACACCATAAAATCCCCCTCTTCCAGGCTTGCAATGACCTCCCTGAGCGATTCCATCTTGAACTTGAACCTTTTCAGGTAAATGTTCAGGGATTTTAAATTCAATATGGGTCTGACCGAACCGTCCGGTTTCGGAACCACAAACATTGTGGAATAGTAACCCCTTCCCTGTTGAGGGAGGGGAACCTGTACCACCACCTGCTGGAGATTTAATTTGTGAATTGCCGCTAACACTACTTCCCTTTCTATGGGGGAAGCTGGCAGGGCCGATTTGAGGTAACGGTGAGGGGGCATCACTTCGAATTCCAGCTTGTATCCCTGAGACACAATCTGTATAGCCCAGGGATCCACCTGTGAGCGAACCCACTGGTGGCTGAAATTTCGGAGACGCGCCCCCACCGCTCCTGGCTCCACCTGTGGAGCCCCAGCGTCATGCGGTGGATTTAGTGGAAGCCGGGGAGGACTTCTGTTCCTGGGAACTAGCTGTATTGTGCAGCTTCTTTCCTCTACCCCTGCCTCTGGCAAGAAAAGACGCACCTCAGACTTTCTTGCCTCTTTGTGATCGAAAGGACTGCATTTGGTAATACGGTGCTTTCTTAGGTTGTGAGGGAATATATGGCAAAAAATTTGACTTCCCAGCCGTAGCTGTGGAAACTAGGTCTGAGAGACCGTCCCCAATCAATTCCTCACCCTTATAAGGTAAAACCTCCATGTGCTTTTTTGAGTCGGCATCACCTGTCCATTGCCGAGTCCACAGGACCCTTCTGGCAGAAATTGACATTGTATTTATTCTAGAGCCCAGTAGGCAAATGTCTCTCTGGGCATCCCGCATATATAGGACAGCGTCTTTTATATGCCCCAGGGTCAGTAATATGGTATCCTTGTCCAAGGTATCAAGTTCCTCAGACAGAGTATCTGTCCATGCTGCTACAGCACTACACATCCAGGCCGACGCAATTGCCGGCCTCAGTAGGGTACCTGAATGTGTATAAACGGACTTCAGGATACCTTCCTGCTTTCTATCCGCAGGATCTTTTAGGGTGGCCGTATCCTGTGACGGCAGGGCCACCTTCTTAGATAAGCGTGTCAAAGCTTTGTCTACCCTAGGGGAGGATTCCCAGCGTAACCTGTCCGTTGGCGGGAAAGGATACGCCATAAGTAACCGTTTGGAAATCTGCACTTTCCTATCAGGAGAATCCCAAGCTTTTTCACATAACTCATTTAACTCATGTGAAGGGGGAAAAGTCACTTCTTGCCTTTTTTCCCCAAACATATAAACCCTCTTGTCAGGGACAGGGTTTTCCTCTGAGATGTGCAACACATCCTTCATTGCTATAATCATGTAGCGGATGGCTTTAGCCATTTTAGGCTGCAACTTTGCATCATCGCCATCGACACTGGAGTCAGAATCCGTGTCGATATCTGTGCCAACAATCTGGGATAGTATGGCGCTTCTGAGACCCTGACGGCCTCTGCGCTGTAGGATCAGGCAAGGGTTGAGACCCTGACTGTCCCAAGGCTTCAGCTTTATCCAACCTTTTATGCAAGGAGTTTACATCATCATTTAACACCTTCCACATATCCATCCAATCAGGTGTCGGTGCCGTCGGCGGAGACACCACATTCATCTGCACCTGCTCTGCTTCCACATAGCCTTCCTCGTCAAACATGTCGACACAAGCGTACCGACACACCACACACACAGGGGATGCTCTATTTGAGGACAGAACCCCCACAAGGCCTTTTGGAGAGACAGAGAGAGAGTATGCCAGCACACACCCCAGCGCTATATAACCCAGGACTTAGTGTTTACCCAGTAGCTGCTGTATTAGTGATTTTGAGCTAAATTTATGTGGCCCCCCCCCCCCCCCTCTTTTTTTACCCTCTTTCTACCGTGATTCTGCAGGGGAGAGCCTGGGGAGCTTCCTCTCAGCGGAGCTGTGGAGAGAAAATGGCGCTGGTGAGTGCTGAGGAAGAAGCCCCGCTCCCTCAGTGGCGGGCTTCTGTCCCGCGATTTTGTGTAAAATAATGTCGGGGGCTCATGCATATATACAGTGCCCAACTGTATATATGCTCTTTTATGCCAAGAGGTACTCAATTGCTGCCCAGGGCGCCCCCCCCCTGCGCCCTGTACCCTACAGTGACCGGAGTGTGCGGCTTTAATGTGGGAGCAATGGCGCACAGCTGCAGTGCTGTGCGCTACCTCATATGAAGACAGGAGTCTTCTGCCGCTGATTTTGAAGTCTTCTTGCTTCTCCCGCCGGCTTCTGTCTTCTGGCTCTGCGAGGGGGACGGCGGCGCGGCTCCGGGATCGAACGACCAAGGGTGCGTTCCTGTGTTCGATCCCTCTGGAGCTAATGGTGTCCAGTAGCCTAAGAAGCATGACCTATCCGCAGTTAGTAGGTCTGCTTCTCTCCCCTCAGTCCCACGTAGCAGAAAGTCTGTTGCCAGCAGATCTCTCTGAAAATAAAAAATCCTAATAAAATACTTTCTTATTAGCAAGCTCAGGAGAGCTCACTAAAGTGCACCCAGCTCTGTCCGGGCACAGATTCTAACTGAGGTCTGGAGGAGGGACAGAGGGAGGAGCCAGTGCACACCAGTTTTCCTAATTCTTTCTCAATGTGCCCTGTCTCCTGCGGAGCCCGTCTATTCCCCATGGTCCTTACGGAGTCCCCAGCATCCACTAGGACGTTAGAGAAATATATATATATATATATATATACATATACACACACACACACACACACATACATGTTAACAATTTAGAAACACTACAAAGAATATGCAGTATTCGATGAAGCAGAATTTATAAGTTATAGGGTAGGCGTGGCAAATATATATTCTCACAACTGCTGATTTACGGACAGGGTCCGATTCAGAGACGTACTAGCTGCAGGTGCGATTGCTATGCAACGCAACTGCAGATATCAGCAAATGAAGCTACCGCCCAGAAATGAAAAGAGGCGCTCACTGGACCAACCACTACACATTCACAATTGCGTACACATACGCAGCCTATAGGCAAGAACAAGGAACACCGGGCTGAAGGGTAGACCTATGGCTACACAAACTGGACCTGGCAGTAGTCATGCAGGTGCCATGTTTTTTTATGTTAGGGTTCTCAGCTGACGTCAGATACATGCCCCGATAACGGCCATGACACGCCTGCATCTTAAGAACCACTCTAACGCCATGTTAACACTACCACTTTGCAAATTAAACCTCACTGCGTGCGGGTTAGCAGCGGCATCTTGATCCAAGCGCAATGTGAAGACAGCATGGGGGTAATTCTGAGTTGATCGCAGCAGGAACTTTGTTAGCAGTTGGGCAAAACCATGTGCACTGCAGGGGAGGCAGATATAACATGTGCAGAGAGACTTAGATTTGGTGGGTTATATTGTTTCTGTGCAGGGTAAATACTGGCTGCTTTATTTTTACACTGCAATTTAGATTACAGATTGAACATACCACACCCAAATCTAACTCTCTCTACACATGTTAAATCTGCCTTTTCGTATTTCTCTGAATCAGGCCACGTATCTTCAGAATGTGGAGCGGTTAATGATCACACAGCTTCAACGCTACATTCATGAAAGAATGCTTTCTGAAAACTTCTACAGAGCTTAACAGCATGTCATCTTGGCTTCAGCAGTATTTTTGCAGTTTGACAGTGTATACAATGTACCAGCATAATCAGGAGAAGGTATAACAGGGTTTATAGGCTGTCCAGTAAAATACAAAAGTTATGTTCTGACTTTTTCAGGTCATTCATTGTTCCACATTTGCACCTTTAACCACTTGCCTGGCATGGTCACATCAGATGCGACCAAACCAGCAAGTGTTTTACAGGTGAAACTCAGAAAATTAGGATATCATGCAAAAGTTCATTTATTTCAGTAATTCAGCTTAAAAGGTGAAACTAATATATTATATAGACTCATTACATGCAAAGTGAGATATTTCAAGCCTTTTGTTTGTTATAATTTTGATGATGGAAAGATAACCCCAAATCCAAAATCTCAAAAAAATAGAATATTACATAAAATCAATAAAAAAAGGATTTTAAATACAGAAATGTCGGCCCCTTTTGCATGAATAACTGCCTCAATGCGGCGTGGCGTGGATTCTATCAGCCTGTGGCACTGCTGAGGTGTTATGGAAGACCAGGATGCTTCAATAGTGGCCTTCAGCTCTTCTGCATTGTTCTGTCTCATGTCTCTCATCTTTCTCTTGGCAGTGCCCCATAGATTCTCTATGGGGTTCAGGTCATTCGAGTTTTCTGGCTAATCTAGCACAGTAATCCCACGGTCATTGAACCAGGTTTTGGTACTTTTGGCAGTGTGGGCAGGTGCTAAGTCCTGCTGGAAAATGAAGTCAGCATCTCCATAAAGCTTGTCTCCTGAAGGAAGCATGAAATGCTCTAAAATGCCCTGGTAGATGGCTGCGTTTACTCTGGCCTTAAAGCACAGTGGACCAACACCAGCAGATGACGTGGCTCCCCAAATCAACACAGACTATGGAAACTTCACACTGGACTTCAAGCATCTTGGATTGTGTGCCTCTCCATTCTTCCTCCATACTCTGGGACCTTGGTTTCCAAATGAAATGCAAAATTTGCTCTCATCAGAAAAAAGGACTTTGTACCACTGAGCCACAGACCAGTTCTTTTTTTCTGGTCAGGAAAAGGCCATTCAAAAGTGTGGGGGAGCTTCACAAGGAGTGGACTGAGGCTGGAGTTAGTGCATCAAGAGCCACCACACACAGATGGATCCTGGACATGGGCTTCAAATGTCGTATTCCTCTTGTCAAGCCGCTCCGTCAGAAGTGTCTTACCTGGGATAAAGAAAAAAGAAAATCTATGGGGCATTGACAAGAGAATACCTTTATGGAGATGCTGACTTCATTTTCCAGCAGGACTTGGCACCTGCCCACACTGCCAAAAGTACCAAAACCTGGTTCAATGACCGTGGGATTACTGTGAATCTATGGGACATTGCCAAGAGAAAGATGAGAGACATGAGACCGAACAATGCAGAAGAGCTGAAGGCCACTATTGAAGCATTGTGGTTTTCCATAACACCTCAGGAGTGACACAGGCTGATAGAATCTATGCCACGCTGCATTGAGGCAGTAATTCATGCAACAGGGGCCCAAACCAAGTACTGAGTACATATGCATGATTATACTTTTCAGAGGGCTGACATTTCTGTAATTAAAATCTTTATTTTATAGTAATTATATGTAATATTCTAATTTTCTGAAATTTGGGATTTGGGGTTTTTCTTAAGATGTAAGACACAATCATCAAAATTATAACAAATAAAGGATTGAAAATTCTCACTTTGCATGTAATGAGTCTATATAATATATTAGTTTCACCTTTTAAGTTGAATTACTGAAATAAATGAACTTTTGCACGATATTCTAATTTTCGGAGTTTCACCTGTATCTGACTGGTCGCACAGGATGCGACCAGTCAGATAAACAGTGTTAGCAGCGGCAGGAAAGGAAACTTCCCTCCGCTGAGCTGTCAGAGAGGATGGAAAGGTCCCTCTGCCTCCCTGCACCCTCCCCTCCGTGCTGACGATCATTGCTGATTGGTCAGCATGGCAGGACGCCCCACCCAGCGGCTGCATACAAAGTGTAAAGCAAAGTGTGCCCTCCGGCATCGGTACTACAAAATAATGTAATAAACCCATTTGACCCTATTAGTGTACTGGTACCCAAATTAAACTGCTCAATCTATGAGAGATTGAATATCGGTCTGCAGAACTGCTCTATTGTCTACTGACATTATCAGTTCTGTCTTTGAACACCGCAATGGTGAACACTAAATTGTAGGATCCACCCATGTCTGGATGTTTAAACACACACCACATGATCATTTGTAAAAAGCGTACTCCTACAATTGAAGAACCAAAATGGACTGAAATCCCGTCATGCTATTGACTGGCTTGTTTCCAGACTATTGATAGTGGTTTCAAGTACAGCCTTGAAAGGACTAAAGCCTACAGGACGTGAACACGGGCCCGAATACTTCCCTTTAGGGGCGGGCAATGGAAGGAACCCAGCTTATTCTTAAATAGCTGAGAACAGCATTTGTCTATTAAGGACCAAATAAAATTTTGCCAATATAAGGCAACGCCTTTATTTCTTTTTTTGACGTAGCCGTAGCCTGCCACAACCGCAACCAGTGTCCAACAGGTCGCAATAGTAGAACTGAGAACTGTTTTTACAACAGAATCGCAGTGAGGTCTGAAGTTCCGAAAATATGCACTGCCAGTACGGCAAGCAGGCAGCTTAGCCAATTGTCCACCCAGTCTGCTGTAGCAACATCCCTAGATGCCGAAGTCAAAACACTCAGCCGTGGTCACAATATGATACGTGAAAAATATATAAGCTGTTGTAGGCCAAACTGAAACACTTTTGTCCATGCTACTAAATTTAGAGGTAATTAACACACTTTCTGCAGTATAGTCGGACTGAATGACAGTCTGCAGAACTGCTTGTTATCTACTGACATAGGCAGTCCTATGATAAAAAACCACATGGGTGTTTTACAGCTGGAACTAGGTTATAACCTTGCAATCATCCATGCCGGTGCTATCAGCAATCTGCATGATTGCTGCCTAGAATCGTTAGATTGAACAAACAATGAAATAGGTATGACTACTAATAGGTTTGCCCAGACCTTGCTGGTGCACAGAACAGCATTGCTGAATGAGTTTGACTTTACGCAAATAAACACAGCAATATAGGAAAGACATTTTACAACCCCCTTTCCTCAGTAAAATAACTGAATGGTGTGTGAAACAGAAGGCTTAGCACACTTAATGAAACATATGTGCTGTACTAAAATTACTAACACCACTGCCCCCTCCGGTGGCTGTGCTTAGTAGGACCAACACCCAAATTCCTGTAAAAAGAAGTAAGTTAAGAATTAAAATGGAGGCTGTAACATGTGTGTCTGTATATATATATATATATATATATATATATATATAAAATCTATCTATTACAACAACAAAAAAAGATACACACAATAAGCATGCAGAACACAGAGAGCGTCCATAGAATGTCCCCTGTACCCACCATGGGAGAAAATGGTGCTTTAAACATAAGGCACCCACACATGACGACAACGCTGTGTGCAGGGAGCTGTAAGCACAGTGTGCCACTAGCTTCATACTGTGCTGGCTTTGTGCAGGGAGACGCGGACATACAGCACTGGAGGCTCTTGGGTATATGCAGAGAGCTGAGGTTTGATTTCTGTACCACATGCTCCCTGAACAACCCCGAGCTATGCAGAGATCACATGGAGGGAGCTGCAGTCAGATTACTGTACCGCACGCTCCCTGAACACGTACTGGCTGTAATAGCTAGGAAGGGAGAACATGGAGTGATCTGCGGTCAGATCACTGTGCCGCACGCTCCCTAAACACAGATGGCTGTAATAGCTATGCAGGGAGCTGCGGTCACATTTCTGCACCGCATGCTTCCTTAATACCCACAAGCTATGGAGGATCACATAGAGGGAGCTGCTACATCGGGGCTAATAGGATAGCCCCCGGCGATACAAATACCCGCAGTCAGTGAATTTGATACTCCCCCAATATAGATATTTTTTTCATGCACAAGTTAATCTCTTGAGTGCTAAGGACAAGTAACACTCTTCCTCAGCATATACTGTACATCAGAAGTGCTAGTGATGCACTGAATTATATGATATTAAATCCCTCATTTTCAAAAGATAATTATTGTGTTAAATGTATATAGAATATGTCACAATTACTATTGACATACAAGTCAAACTAATTTTGCAGTCCTTACAATATTTGTTTTGCTAGCAAAACACGTATTTGGTATTTTTTTTCATTCAAATATACCCTCACAAAATCACAATATATGCATGAAAAATGCTAAAAAGTACTTATCCACTCCAGTGCTGAATCCACAACCAGTCAATAAGAAGAGGTTAGTTGATGAGTGTCATCGTCATTACTGGTGTGTATATGTACCGGCTAACAAACACAACCAGTTGATGTGGCTTTGACAGTCATACGCATCTCTGTGCCAGTCTGAATGTATTCACAATTACATGAACATGCCCTTACTATAACCAGCTTACACTATAATGTCCCTTCCCTACGTCAGGTTACAAATGGTTGTATTTGTCAGCTTCAATAACAAACTGCAGAGCCGCATGTATGTACAGTAGATTTTCTAAGCCTGAGAAAAACAAATTGGTGTATATTATGCAACGCAAATTAGAGTAAGTCCAATGATTCAATAAAAAGTAAAAGCTAAAGCAGCTATTTAAAATCCTTACCAGATTTCCACTGATGAATGCAGGAAACTAGAAATAAAATTGGAATACTTATAATTTATGGAGGAACGTGTGGTCATGCTGTCATGATGATGATGGGCCTTTTATTATGTAAAGCCTCTAGATGTAAACCCACCTGTTCCATTGTTAAATTGGTCCTTTATCAGTGGATAGATTGATTTATGTTAGGACTGCAAACAGAAAATAAATTACCTGATTTGTATAATATTCAACATCGAGAGCTAGCTGAAGTCTGATTTTGTTGTCATCGCTAATCCCTCCATTTGTAGTATTACTAGACATTGCGGTTTTACGTGCTTGTTTTAGCCTTTTCAGACTTTCTTCCATTTTCTTAACAGAACTGAGAACATCAGAGACAGTCTCATAGTACCTATGGAGCAGGAGAGAACACTTACTCAGTTAAGCACAATATGCTGTTACTATATAATTGATAATGAAGTAACACTTATACAATATCACAGCAGATGACTGTACAATGTACATAAACAGTAACTATGCATTTATAAGCAAGATATTTCTTGACAATAAAATTAATACATCATGTATAATTAACAATTGCATAAATGTTAAAATCTGAATTTAAAGAATAGTTTTTAGATTTGTTTAATAGGCCAATAGATCGTTTTATTTTTCATTAGTGAACTCACTAGTCCGCACAGGTGTTAGGAGAGTCAGAAGAAAAGCAAGACTATGGGAACAAGAGTCTCAGAAGCAGGATAGCAAGGAGAGGGACCAGAACAGAGTACGCCGGGACTAGGAGTAAGAACGCTAGTATAGGAGACAGTGATTACACAATGGAAAAATAGGACCCAAGGACCGAGCCCAAAGGAACTAAAAGTGTCCAAACAAAAAGCAGTTTAGAGCAGGCAAAAAAAAAAAAAAGTATCAGGAAACAATACAAATCAGGCACAATGGTCAGAAACAAGAAAATAAATTGGTAAAACAGTAGGTTGGTTGATGATTATTCCATACTGTATGAAAACAGACAGAGGATGCTTCAGGTACAAGTTACAATATGAGAGAAGCGCTGTGTGTTGTACAGTGTACATTCTGGGCAAATTATATAGCCTGATGTAGAATATATAGATAGGACAAGGCACAGTAAAAGCAGCACAGGGTGTTTAGAAATCCACAATACACTCGCATTTTATGCTGAACCCAGAGGAACTAGTTTTATATGAAATGTAAGTTTCCTGCTTTCTGATACCCATACATATAATAATGTCATGCAGATTAAATAATTACAATTGAATGTTGCACAATTAATATTTATTTAGTGCCAACATATATATGCACCACTTTACAAAGAAAATGAAATCATTAATTTCAGTTCCTGCCCCAATGGAGCTTACAGTGTAAATTTGTTGCCACAAACACATATTAGGGTCAATTTCATCAGAACCCAAATAAATTTACCAGTATGATCTTTGACAAATACAGACTGATGCAGAATAGGGATGATATTCCTGGCTGACGGAATGCCGACTGTCAGTATACCGACAGCAGCATCCCATCTATACCGGCAGCGAGTCAAATTAAATTAGCTGCAGGACTAACAATGGGATTTTAGCTCCCGGGTTAAGTGCCCAGAGCTATTCGATTATTTCCAATGGTAATCCCTGTTCTAGACACAAAAGCACTACTTAACCCAGATTTCTCCTCGCAGATTAGGAGGGTGCCAGCAGAAATCTGTATGCACCTTTGGGGCTGGGCAAGGGCAGTAACTGAGTAACTCTGGGAACCTCATCCAAAAGCTAAAAACCCATGGTCCAGTGGTTAAGTGAATTCCCCCTTTAGTTTACTACTCCACATCAGCATCATGAGTACGCACATGCACCAGACCTACTGTATACTAGGTGCAAAAGCTACAGATGGAGCCACGTTAGCCGTGGCTCCATCTGTGACTAGGCGAACCCGACCGCGATTGAGACGCGCCCCATTCACTTGAATGGAGAGAGTCTCCGTCCACGTGGGCCGGACAGAGACACTCTGAATGGGAGCGTCTCTGTGCACTCCCGGCATTACTAGGCGGATGGATCGCTGAGAGTGCACGTTCGCGGTGGAGCCGCCTCAAACTGCGCGGTTCACTCATTTAGCTCTCCAACTCCAGCAGCCCCAGAGTACGTACAACCTCCACACAGCACAGTCTGGAGAGAGGCTGTTGTGTAGATGGGAGCTGGTTATGGCAGCTTTCCAGTCACACTCACTCCGGCTGCCCGTTCTGCATGAGGCTGCTGTCAGCGCAGGGTCATATCTATCTGGCTTTGGCCCCATACAGTTACCAGAAGACCCCCATACCTTGAGGCTGCAGATAAAAACCCACAGCCAGTAACAGCTGCCCCACACGATCCCCCCATATACAGTACATTTCACGCCCTCCACTAGTCCGTGCACTGAGCTCTCCCCCCCCCCCCCCCCCACCCCAACAACAGGCACTAACCTCCGCTGCGGCTTTGGCAGCTCCTGGCCAGCTGAAACGAGTGATGTGTGGTGCTGCTCTTCCTTCCCTCAGTCCCCACTCCTGACAGCCGCAGGCACGGCCCTCAAGTAAGCTTGTATAAGGAACTGTCACTAGCCTCCACCTCCCCGACCTGCACTCCAACCACTCATGTAGCCACTCTCCAACCCTCCACTCCTATAGTGTTCAAACCCCTGCAGCCACCCACCGTAGTGTGCAAACCTCTGCAGTGTGTTTACCCCCCTATAGCCAGCCTCCATACCCCCACTCTTCATGCTGTGCTCCCTTATTGCCAGCCCCCATAACCCCTCCCCATAGTGTGCTCCGCTCTGTAGCCAGCCTCCATACCCCCCTCCGGATAGTGTGCTCCCCTCTGTAGCCAGCCTCCATACCCCCCTCCGGATAGTGTGCTCCCCTCTGTAGCCAGCCTCCATACCCCCTCCCTACAGTGTTCTCCCCTGTAGCCCGCTCCACATAGTGTGCTCCCCTGTAGCCAGCCTCCAAACACCCCTCCCCATTATATGCTCCCCTGTAGACAGCCTCACCCGAACCACCACCCCCTGCCTCTGGAACATATCCTTAACTCGTCCTACCCCCAGCCTCCAGAACATACCCTACCACCTTCACCCACCGACCCCCTAGCCATACAGTACAGTTTATCTGTGGAAGCCAATGTGTTTTATATTATTTTTGCTATCAAGGCCAATGTGTTTTGGTTTCTTTGGGGCCAATGTGCTTTTTTGTTTACCTGTTGGGGCCATTGTGTTTTTTCTCTCCTCTGGAAGTTATTGTGTTTTATTCTTCCTGTCAGGGGCTAAGGTGTTTTTTTTAACCCCTGTAGGGGTCAATGTATTTTATTTTTCTCTTGTGGAGGCCAATTAGTTTTATTCTTTCCTAATGTGTCCCGTCCTCACACCCCGTGGGGGCCAATGTGTTTTATTTTTTTCCTTGTGCCATGTTTTTCGCCTACGCATACATCTGAGTTGCACTGTGCATTCGTCCTGATGTTGTTCGTACAGAGTTGCAGTACAGATTAAGACGCACACTCCAAAAAGTGTAACAGAAACTTGTTGGACTTTCCTAGGTGGTTACAGGGGATTGTATGGTGGTGTTGCTATAAGTGGTTGCATATAGAGACGTTGAGTCACTCTCATTGGAGGTTATACTCAGACGGATGACCTGCACCTAGTATAAGGTTGATGAAAGTTCAGATGATGAAAAAGATGATTGCAGCGTCTGTAGACACTGAAAGTGGGTGTTTCAGTACTTGCATACGCGGATGCAAGGAAATGGCATTGTAGCAGCATTAGCATGAAGTGACAGGCTCAACTGCGCGCAAATCAGAATCAGGTCCTATGAGAAGGGATCTTACCACCCTTGACAGACTCCACCATTAGGGTGGCTTCCATAAGTTTACCAGGCTGTTTTTCCATCCCAATCGGCCCCTGCAGGGGTGTGACTAAAAAGATGCACGGAAATGTTGCATCTTAAAGTCACACACGAGGTAGCAGCAAAATACACAGGCACTGTATGTGAAACAATTTTGTCATTCTGAAACGTTATTTGTTCCTGTAGCCTAAATCCTTTCATGTTGTGGGGAATGACACACTGGTGAAGGTGTCCCTGGCAAGCAGAGTGAAAAAAAATGGAGAATGCTGCTGCAGCTTCATGATATTTAAGGTTTTAGAAAGGTTGAGTTGGTCTTCAAGTACTTTTAAAGTATGGGAAATGAAAATAAAATGGCTATGCTATTCTACAAGATGAGTGATAAGGAAATAAACTCAAAATAAGGAAGTCTGCATAAATATACATATATTTTATTTACTTACTTCTGTGTACATTCAGAAAGCGCTCCTTTCAGCCATTCCTCCCTGGTTGCCTGTTTCAGTGTAGTTTTATAGTCACTGTGCAGCTGTTCTAGAGGCTTGAGTGCATTATAAATGTAAGAAGAAGCTTTTGTTGGCACTTCCTGCAAAGAGCAGTAAGAGTTTATTGTACAACCACAGCATACTGTGAAACAGAATATGTCATCCAGCAAACAGCAATAGTGGACACATACAGTATGATAGGATATTGTGGCCACATACAGTACAGTATGAAAGCAAGACCACATCACAGCTATAAAGTAACCTTTTAGCACACTTTATATTAGTAATTGAAAACTTAAACGGATTACACATTTTTATTAATTTTGTGAGTTTTTTTTATTGAATAGTACAGGGTGGCCAACCCGCGGCTCTCGAGCCGCATGCGGCTCTTTCATCCCCCGCATGAGGCTCAGCCGGGTCCTGGCAACCGCAGCCCTGGCCCCCCCATCCCCCGTGCTCACTGCGCTGCTGCTGTCACTCTGTGAGGGGAGGAGAGCGCAGCGTGCGCCTCTCCTGTCCCTCACTCTCCGGCGGCGGTCCGTGAGCCAATCAGAGCTGTATATTAAAGTCCCTCAGTGTCAAGCTGCTGCCATCATTCGTGTCCTGTGCTCTAAAGGATCTTGATATGGACTTTCAGTTTCTACATTTGAAAAACTTCCTCTGAGGGACTTTAATATACAGCATTGATTGGAGAGACCCAGCGTTCATACAACTGCCACAGCCTGCCTGCTGTCCACTTTCAAGTTTCTGGAAGTCTCCATCACCATGGGTAACACCAGCTGTACATAAACATTATCTTTCCCAGGGAATTATTAACATTTGCCAGTCCGGGATCCTTTTAAAGGACACTCACCAGCAGCACTTACTATTATATATTTTTTCTCAGCTCACTTTATGCCCTAATACATGTTTTTATTGGATTAATCCTTTTTACTTGTTGCATGTGTTGTTTTAGATAATAAATATACTTTTTTAAATTCATCCACAGTGGTTTATTGATTTTGGAGAAAAACAAAGCGCCAGTTCATTTTCTATTTTGCATACGAGTGGTAAATAGGCATACTGATTTTAATTATTCCTTTAGTATAAATTAATTGGTAGGTCTAGAGCTCATTAATGGCAAAACAATTGTTGACAGCATTTCCACATTTTGCAATCTGCTACTAAACCGAATAGTTTATTGCATAGTAAAAACTTAACAGGACACCAAAGAAATCTGACCACCAAATATTTCAAGACATTGTCATTCTAAACTAATGACAATTTGGACACACACTGGGGGTATGTTCTAAAATGCCATCCTATATAATAAAAGACTAATGCTGCTCCTCACCTCTATAGGGAAATTAAAGTGTTTTGTGCTCCGGTGGCCAGTAGATGGTGCCCAACAGAGCAATTCAAGTGTTGCTCCGTTCAGACGTGCACAGCCGCCGACGCTGACATTACTGTTACATTGTTCCGTCATTTTGACGGGCTGTTACCTAGTATGGTTATAGTGTTACAGTTTGAGTATCCTATATCCAAATATTCTGAAATATGGAATTTTTTGAATGAGACAGACAGTGAAACCTTTGTTTTCTGATTTAATGTACACAAACCTTGTTTAATAAACAAAGTTATTAAAAATATTGGCTAAAATGACCTTCAGGCTGTGTGTATAAGGTGTATATTAAACATAAATGCATTCTGTGCTTAGACTTGGGTCCTATCGCCATGATATAGGATACTCAACCTGTACTATACTTGCAATTACCAGTCGGCTAAAGATTACAGGAAGCAGTGTTTGGGAAATGCAGATGGCACAATCTGCTGTCATGCTGCTGCATTATGCCAGCTCCATGTGTAAAGTAACGGCTATAGGTGAAATGTGACAATTGCCTACTGTAGCTCACACACGTAACGGCTATATACTGTATGTCATTTTACTCTTTCACACAAACAGGAAGTAATAGTGATATTTTAAAAATGTAAAGTTTAAAATAATTTATAGATATAATAGGAATTTCCACAGCTGATCTTAAATTACAAATACACTGTGGCATGTGTGGGTAATTCCTGTGTAACATACTAACAGCTTTGTATTAGAAAGCATGTGAGATACAAACTTTTATTTTTATTCCTTTTGTATGAGAGGGGTACACCACTACAAATTAGGTACACCATAACATTATTGAGTGATGAACTAGTAATGTGATGACCCACAGACCTGTCTGGCAGGCACACTGTATTCGGGGCAAAGAGGTATTGGTCACTGAAGAGATCAAACAAGAAGGTGATACAATGGGGGTCATTCCGATCTGATCGCACACTGCCGTTTTTCGCAGGATAGCGATCAGGTCACTACTGTTCATGCGTATGCACCACAATGCGCAGGTGCGTCGTACAGGTACAAAGCGGATCGGTGCTGGGCGATGGCTTTAACGAAGAATCCATTCGCACAGCCGATCGCAAGAAGATTGACAGGAAGAAGGTGTTTATGGGTGTCAACTGACTGTTTTCAGGGAGTGGTTGGAAAAACGCAGGTGTGTCCAAGTGTTTGCATTGCGGGTGTCTGACGCCAATTCCGGGACCGGACAGGCTGAAGTGATCGCAGCGGCTGACTAAGTTCACACCTACTCAGAAACTACACAAACTATTTTTGTAGTGCTCGGCTGCACAGGCGTTCGCACACTTGCAAAGCTAAAATACACTCCCCAGTGGGCGGCGACTATGCGTTTGCACGGCTGCAAAAAGTAGCTAGCGAGCGATCAACTCGGAATGACCCCAAATACCTGTTATAAAACAGCTTCACAGCAACCTTGAAAATTTTAAAATGTTAAATCCCATGAAATATAACCACTACGAAGAAACTATTCACTGTTCTTGAAAAGGACATTCCATTAACACTGTACAAAAATAAGATTTTACTCACCGGTAAATCTATTTCTCGTAGTCCGTAGTGGATGCTGGGGACTCCGTAAGGACCATGGGGAATAGACGCAGGAGACTGGGCACTCTAAGAAAGATTTAGTACTACTGGTGTGCACTGGCTCCTCCCTCTATGCCCCTCCTCCAGACCTCAGTTAAGGAAACTGTGCCCGGAAGAGCTGACAGTACAAGGAAAGGATTTTGGAATCCAGGGTAAGACTCATACCAGCCACACCAATCACACCGTATAACTTGTGATAACATACCCAGTCAACAGTATGAACAACAACAGAGCATCAGACCAACCTGATGCAATCATAACATAACCCTTATTTAAGCAATAACTATATACAAGGTTTGCAGAAGAAGTCCGCACTTGGGACGGGCACCCAGCATCCACTAGGGTCTACGAGAAATAGATTTACCGGTGAGTAAAATCTTATTTTCTCTAACGTCCTAGTGGATGCTGGGGACTCCGTAAGGTCCATGGGGATTATACCAAAGCTCCTAAACGGGCGGGAGAGTGCGGATGACTCTGCAGCACCGAATGAGCAAACACAAGGTCCTCCTCAGCCAGGGTATCAAACTTGTAGAACTTTGCAAAAGTGTTTGAACCCGACCAAGTAGCTGCTCGGCAAAGCTGTAATGCCGTGACCCCTCGGGCAGCCGCCCAAGAAGAGCCCACCTTCCTTGTGGAATGGGCTTTTACTGATTTTGGAGGCGGCAAGCCAGCCGCAGAATGAGCCTGCTGAATCGTGTTACATATCCAGCGAGCAATAGTTTGCTTTGAAGCAGGAGCACCCAGCTTGTTGGATGCATACAGGATAAACAGCGAGTCAGTTTTCCTGACTCCAGCCGTTCTGGCTACATAAATCTTCAAAGCCCTGACTACATCTAGTAACTTGGAATCCTCCAAGTCACGAATAGCCGCGGGCACCACAATAGGTTGGTTCAAATGAAAAGATGACACCACCTTTGGCAGAAATTGCGGACGAGTCCGTAATTCTGCCCTGTCCATATAGAAAACCAGATAGGGGCTTTTACATGACAAAGCCGCCAATTCTGACACATGCCTAGCCGAAGCTAAGGCCAATAGCATGACCACTTTGCACGTGAGATATTTTAACTCCACGGTCTTAAGCGGCTCAAACCAGTGAGATTTCAGGAAACTCACCACCACGTTAAGATCCCAAGGTTCCACAAAAGGGGGCTGAATATGCAGCACTCCCTTTACAAACGTCTGAACTTCAGGTAGAGAAGCTAGTTTTTTAATGAAAGAAAATGGATAGGGCCGAAATCTTGACCTTAATGGACCCCAATTCTAGGCCCAAAGTCACTCCCGACTGTAGGAAGTGAAGGAAAGGGCCCAGCTGGAATTCCTCTGTAGAGGCATTCCCGGCCTCACAACCAGCAACATATTTTCGCCGTATACGGTGATAATGTTTAGCCGTCACGTCCTTCCTAGCCTTTATCAGCGTAGGAATAACCTCATCCGGAATCCCTTTTTTCTACTAGGATCCGGCGTCCAACCGCCATGCCGTCAAACGCAGCTGCGGTAAGTCTTGGAACATACAAGGTCCCTGCTGCAACAGATCCTGCCCTAGAGGCAGAGGCCATGGGTCCTCTGTGAGCATTTCTTGCAGCTCTGGATACCAAGTCCTTCTTGGCCAATCCGGAACAATGAGTATTGTTCTCACTCCTCTTTTCCTTATGATTCTCAGCACCTTGGGAAGAGAGGAAAAGGAGGAAACACATAAACCGACTGGAACATCCACGGTGTCACCAGTGCGTCTACAGCTATCGCCTGAGAGTCTCTTGACCTGGCGCAATACCTCTGTAGCTTTTTGTTGAGGCGGGATGCCATCATGTCTACCTGTGGCAGTTCCCACCGACCTACAATCTGCGCGAAGACTTCTTGATGAAGTCCCCCCTCTCCCGGGTGGAGGTCGTGCCTGCTGAGGAAGTCTGCTTCCCAGTTGTCCACTCCCGGAATGAACACTGCTGACAGTGCTCGTACGTGATTCTCCGCCCATCGAAGACTTCTGGTGGCTTCCGCCATCGCCACCCTGCTCCTTGTGCCGCCTTGGCGGTTTACATGAGCCACTGCGGTAATATTGTCTGATTGGATCAGCACCGATTGGTTGCGAAGCAGGGTCTCCGCTTGACTTAGGGCGTTGTATATGGCCCTTAGTTCCAGGATATTGATGTGAAGGCAAGTCTCCTGACTTGACCACAGCCCTTGGAAACTTCTTCCCTGAGTGACTGCCCCACACCCTCGGAGGCTTGCATCCGTGGTCACCAGGACCCAGTCCTGAATGCCAAACCTGCGGCCCTCGAGAAGGTGAGTACTCTGCAGCCACCACCGGAGAGACACCCTGGCCCCGGGGGATAGGGTGATTAACCGATGCATCTAAAGATGTGATCCGGACCACTTTGTCCAGTAAGTCCCATTAGAAGGTCCTCTCATGGAACCTGCCGAAAGGAACGGCCTCGTATGATGCCACCATCCTTCCCAGAACTCGAGTGCAGTGATGCACTGACACCGGTTTTGGTTTTAATAGATTCCTGACCAGTGAGCTCCTGAGCTCTCTCTATCGGGAGATAAACCCTTTTCTGGTCTGTGTCAAGGATCATGCCTAGGAGAGGCAGATGAGCTGTAGGAACCAACTGCGACTTTGGAATATATAGAATCCAGCTGTGTTGCCGTTACACTTCCAGAGAAAGTACGTTCAGCCACTGCTCTCTTGATCTCGCTTTTATGAGATCGTCCAAGTACATGATAATAGTGACACCTAGCTTCCGCAGGAGCATCATCATTTCCGCCATTACCTTGGTGAATATTCTCGGGGCCGTGAAGAGACCAAACGGCAACGTCTGAAATTGGTAATGACAATCCCGTACCGCAATTCTGAGGTACGCCTGATGAGGTGGATAAATGGGAACATGAAGGTATGCCTCCTTTATGTCCCGAGTCACGATAAAACCTCCCCTTACAGGCTTGTAACGACCGCTCTTAGCGATTCCATCTTGAACTTGATCCTTTTCAGGTATATGTTCAGGGATTTTAATTCAATATGGGTCTGACCGAACCGTCTGGTTTCGGGACTACCACATGGTCGAATAATAACCCCCTCCTTGTCGAAGGAGGGGAACCTTGACCACCACCTGTTGAAGATACAATTTGTGAATTGCAGTTAACCCTGTTTCCCTCTCGTGGGGGGAAGCCGGCAGGGCCGTCAGTGAGGAGACATCTTCTCAAAGTCCAGCTTGTATCCCTGAGACACAATATCTATTGCCCAGGGATTTAACAGGGACTGAACCCACTTGTTGCAGAACTTACGAAAGCGTGCCCCCACCGGGCCTAGCTCCGTCTGTGGAGCCCCAGCGACATGCGGTGGATTTTCATAGAGGCCGGGGAGGACTTCTGTTCCTGGGAACTAGCTGTGTTGTGCAGCTTCTTTCCTCTGGCCGCGCCTCTGGCAAGAAAGGACGCATCTCGGCCTTTGTTTCTTTGTTCGAAAAGCTGCATTTGATAATGACGTGCTTTCCTAGGCTGTGCAGGAATATAAGGCAAAATATCCGAATTACCAGCTATAGCCGTGGAGACCAGGTCCGAGAACCCTTCTCCACACAATCCTCAGCCTTCCATATGCCACTTAAGTTGGCATCATCTGTTCATTGCATATTCTACAGGACACGTCAAGCAGAAATCGATATAGCTTTGACTCTAGGACCCAGTATACTCATGTCTCTTTGGGCATGTTTGATTATATATATCTCTTAAGACAGCATCTTTAATATATATATATATATATATACATACATACTAGGGTCTCAATTTCTGCTGATAAGGTACCTGTCCACGCCGCCCCAGCGCTATAAACCCATGCCGACACAATCGCCGGTCTGAGTAGTGTACCAGAATGTGCACGCTATCTGCAGGATCCCTGAGAATAGCTAGGGCTACCTTCTGGGCAAACGTGACACCCTAGGGGAAGAATCCCATCACATCCTGGCCCTAGTGGGGAAAGGATACTGCCTGAGAATTCTTTGTGGGAAGCTGCAGTCTCTTGTCTGGAGATTCCCGCTCTTTTTCCTCATGAGAGGAGGGAAATTTACCTCAGCTTTCTTCCCCTTAACATGTGTACCCTTGTGTCAGGGACATGAGTCATCAGTGATATGCAAATCATCTTTATTACAATAATCATATATTGAATACTTTTCTGCCATTTTGTCTGTAACTTTGCATTATCGTAGTCGACACTGGAGTCAAACTCCGTGTCGATATCAGTGTTTATTATTTTGGATAGTGAGCATTGTGAGACTTTGAAGGTCTCTGTGCCATAGGGACAGACATGGGTAGATTTCCTGTCTGTTCTCTAATCTTTTGTGCAATAAATTCACCTCAGCACTTACACATATCCAAACAGGTGTCGGCACACATATTTGCTCTATCTCCTCCTTAGTGGAGCCTTTTACCTCAGACATGTCGACACACACGTACCGACACACCACACACACAGGGGATGCTCTATTTGAAGACAGTTCCCCCACAAGGCCCTTTGGAGAGACAGAGAGAGAGTATGCCAGCACACACCCCAGCGCTATATGACCCAGGAATCACACAGTAACTTAGTGTTAACCCAGTAGCTGCTGTATATATTGTTTTTACGCCAAATTTATGTGCCCCCCCCTCTCTTTTTCACCCTCTCTATCGTGCTTCTGCACGGGAGAGCCTGGGGAGCTTCCTCTCAGCGGAGCTGTGGAGAGAAAATGGCGCTGGTGAGTGCTGAGGAAGAAGGCCCCGCCCCCTCAGCGGCGGGCTTCTGTCCCGCGATTTTGTGTAAAATTAATGGCGGGGGCTCATGCATATTACAGTGCCCAGCTGTATATATGCTGCTTTTTGCGAGGAGGTAATCAATTGCTGCCCAGGGCGCCCCCCCCCTGCGCCCTGCACCCTACAGTGACCGGAGTGTGTGGGTTAGTGTGGGCGCAATGGCGCACAGCTGCAGTGCTGTGCGCTACCTCATATGAAGACAGGAGTCTTCTGCCGCCGATTTTGACGTCTTCTTGCTTCAACCTGCCGGCTTCTGTCTTCTGGCTCTGCGAGGGGGACGGCGGCGCGGCTCCGGGAACGGACAACCAAGGTTAGGTTCCTGTGTTCGATCCCTCTGGAGCTAATGGTGTCCAGTAGCCTAAGAAGCGCAACCTAGCCGCAGTTAGTAGGTTTGCTTCTCTCCCCTCAGTCCCACGTAGCAGAGAGTCTGTTGCCAGCAGAAGCTCTCTGAAAATATAAAACCTAACTAAAATACTTTCTTATTAGCAAGCTCAGGAGAGCTCACTAAAATGCACCCAGCTCTGTCCGGGCACAGATTCTAACTGAGGTCTGGAGGAGGGGCATAGAGGGAGGAGCCAGTGCACACCAGTAGTACTAAATCTTTCTTAGAGTGCCCAGTCTCCTGCGGAGCCCGTCTATTCCCCATGGTCCTTACGGAGTCCCCAGCATCCACTAGGACGTTAGAGAAATCTATGTTTAAGAACACATTTAAACAGGTAAAAGTTGTACCTAGTATTATCACAATACGATATATTAAATTAGCAGAGTTTAAAGTATGAGGAGTGTGCAATATGTTTCTGGATGCACAGTGTATAGGTAGAGTAGACACAATCTGACTGGTTATGAACTGAAATCTTGGACTAAAGTTCTTGTGAAATGTCAAGGCACAGAACTAATATATATACATATATATACACATATATATATATATATACATATACATATACATATATATATATATATATATATATATATATATACATATACATATACATATATATATATATATATATACACACACATACAGGTTGAGTATCCCATATCCAAATATTCCGAAATACGGAATATTCCAAAATACGGACTTTTTTCAGTGAGACTGAGATAGTGAAACCTTTGTTTTTTGATGGCTCAATGTACGCAAACTTTGTTTAATACTCAAAGTTATTAAAAATATTGTATTAAATGACCTTCAGGCTGTGTGTATAAGGTGTATATGAAACATAAATGAATTGTGTGATTGTACACACACTTTGTTTAATGCACAAAGTTATAAAAAATATTGTCTAAAATTACCTTCAGGCTGTGTGTATGAGGTGTATATGAAACATAAATGCATTCTGTGCTTAGATTTAGGTCTCATCACCATAATATCTCATTATGGTATGCAATTATTCCAAAATACGGAAAAATCCCATATCCAAAATTCCTCTGGTCCCAAGCATTTTGGATAAGGGATACTCAACCTGTAATATATGTATATATATATATATATATATATATATATATATATATATGTATATATATATATATATATATATATATATATATACTGCTCAAAAAAATAAAGGGAACACTAAAATAACACATCCTAGATCTGAATGAATGAAGTATTCTTATTAAATACTTTGTTCATTACATAGTTGAATGTACTGACAACAAAATCACAAAAATTATCAATGGAAAGCAAATTTATTAACCCATGGAGGTCTGGATTTGGAGTCACCCTCAAAATTAAAGTGGAAAAACACACTACAAGCTGATCCAACTTTGATGTAATGTTCTTAAAACAAGTCAAAATGAGGCTCAGTAGTGTGTGTGTGGCCTCCACGTGCCTGAATGACCTCCCTACAACGCCTGGGCATGCTCCTGATGAGGTGGCGGATGGTCTCCTGAGGGATCTCCTCCCAGACCTGGACTAAAGCATCCGCCAACTCCTGGACAGTCTGTGGTGCAACGTAGCGTTGGTGGATGGAGCGAGACATGATGTCCCAGATGTGCTCAATTGGATTCAGGTCTGGGGAACGGGCGGGCCAGTCCATAGCATCAATGCCTTCGTCTTGCAGGAACTGCTGACACACTCCAGCCACATGAGGTCTAGCATTGTCTTGCATTAGGAGGAACCCAGGGCCAACCGCACCAGCATATGGTCTCACAAGGGGTCTGAGGATCTCATCTCGGTACCTAATGGCAGTCAGGCTACCTCTGGCAAGCACATGGAGGGCTGTGCGGCCCCCCAAAGAAATGCCACCACACCCCATTACTGACCCATTGCCAAACTGGTCATGCTGGAGGAATTTGCAGGCAGCAGAACGTTCTCCTTGGCATCTCCAGACTCTGTCACGTCTGTCACATGTTCTTAGTGAGAACCTGCTTTCATCTGTGAAGAGCACAGGGCACCAGTGGCGAATTTGCCAATCTTGGTGTTCTCTGGCAAATGCCAAACGACCTGCACGGTGTTGGGCTGTAAGCACAACCCCCACCTGTGGACGTCGGGCCCTCATACCACCCTCATGGAGTCTGTTTCTGATCATTTGAGTAGACACATGCACATTTGTGGCTTGCTGGAGGTCATTTTGCAGGGCTCTGGCAGTGCTCCTCCTGTTCCTCCTTGCAAAAAGGCGGAGGTAGCGGTCCTGCTGCTGGGTTGTTGCCCTCCTACGGCCTCCTCCATGTCTCCTGATGTACTGGCCTGTCTCCTGGTAGCGCCTCCATGCTCTGGACACTACGCTGACAGACACAGCAAACCTTGTTGCCACAGCTCGCATTGATGTGCCCTCCTGGATGAGCTGCACTACCTGAGCCACTTGTGTGGGTTGTAGGGAGGTCATACAGGCACGTGGAGGCCACACATACTACTGAGCCTCATTTTGACTTGTGTTAAGGTCATTACATCAAAGTTGGATCAGCATGTAGTGTGTTTTTCCACTTTAATTTTGAGGGTGACTCCAAATCCAGACCTCCATGGGTTAATAAATTTGATTTCCATTGATAATTTTTGTGTGATTTTGTTGTCAGCACATTCAACTATGTAAAGAACAAAGTATTTAATAAGAATATTTCATTCATTCAGATCTAGGATGTGTTATTTTAGTGTTCCCTTTATTTTTTTGAGCAGTGTGTATATATATATATATATATATATATATATATATATATATATATATATATATATATATATATATATATATATATATATATATATATATATATATAACAGAGGCCACTGGAGAGCCATGATCTTCTACGACTACAATAGCGGTCTGTGATAGGAGAGTTTTGACCGATTGGGAGCTGGTTTTGGGGGGGGAAGCACAGCCCCAAACCACTATGTTTGAGTGGTTTGCAGAATTTCAGAACGGGAGACAGCCCCTAGAAGACCAGGAGCGCTTCGGCCAACTTGTGTCCACCATCACTGAGGACCATAGTTGGGTTTAACAACAGGGTGACCATGGCCCAGACCTGGTGTATGTCGACCTAATGCCCATGTCGACCCTTCAGTGGTCGACCTACGTTGTGTCGACCTAAAAACCGTATTGGGATCCATCGCTTGATACTCCATGAAAAGCTTGGCCTGAGCAAGGTTTCTGACTCGAGAGCTGAAGGAGGCTCGAGTGACTTGGTGCCGCAACATGCTGACCAGGTTTGATGGTGGTCGCTCAAACACTGTCTAGTAGATCATCAGTAGTGAGGAAACCTGAATCTATCGTTTCGTCCCAGAGACCAAACAGTCAGCCCTGTGGACCCCACAGCCACAGAAGTGCTGATGTGAGCAAAGCGTGGTTAAGTAGATGGTGTCTGTTTTTGTGACCAAGACTGGTCATGTAGCTACTGTGCCACTCATGCAGCTGCGCACCGTCACTGGGGACTGGTACACCAACCAATGCCTGCTGAAAGTGGTGGAAGCCATTTCTAGGTGACGTCCAAGAAATCACGCTTGTGGTGCCTTCTCCATCATGACAATGCATCTGCCACAAGTCCAGGAAAGTGGTGGATTTTCTGGCCCATGAATGCATCCAGGAGCATGGTCATTCACCGTAGAGTCCAGTCATGGCCCCCTGCGACTTCTTTGTGTTCCCACAAATCAAGGACAAGATGCATGGTATTCGTTTTGAGTCACCGGTAAGCTGTAGTGGTTACCTTACTCCTGCACAGTAGAAACATACCTTCTTCAGACTGGTGCAGCTGCTTCACCAAGTGGTTCAAGTGCAATCAGCTTTACATAGACTACTCTGGCGAATACTTAAAAAGAAAATGTAATGTTCACTTTGTTTGCAAATATAATACATTTTGTGCATTCGGAAACGTATTGCATACCCCAACAACAAACAAGGAACAGTACAATTCTATATATTAGCACTGGCTACTTTTTCCTTTTTTGTGGTCACAAATGTGCCTATACTATTGCCTATGTTGGTCTTTTATTCAACACATTGTCCTGACAATGTCATACATTTGCTAGGTCCACAGACTAATTGGATTTGATCAGGCAGGTCTGAAAATCTGAACAGCAGATGACCACACTGTGGGATCATCATAAAGCAAGAATTAAAAGGCTCCTTAACAATGTGGTTCCTTGGGATGACTGCCAAAAAACAGGATTTTCCCACTCTTAGCAGATGTGGTTGTCGCAAAACAGTCAACAGATCTAGTTAATCAGCAATACCGCATCAACCATACTGGCACTTGTGTGACCTTAATTAGCCTCAACAGCGTATCACTTTTCACTGTGCCATCACAAATTGATTGGCAGAATTGTCTATAGCTTATGTAGATTGATCCAGGGTAACTGATTCCATAACAGACTAACTAGAAACTCCCACAGTACAAAAACATACTGATAGGTTAATTGGCTTCTGCCAAAAAAAGAGAAAATAACCCTAATGCGGTAGGGAATTTAGACTGTAACTTGGGATACAGATGATGTGAATGATAAATTATTATCTGTATTGTGAATTAATAGGACTCTATGTAGTGATCTCCTTCAATCTGCTTCATTGCATGTGGTTAACCATAGATGTATACTTTTTGCAATCTGTACATATTGTTATATCCAAACAGAACATGTTATCACAACAGGACAAAATATCAACATACCAAAATTGCAGGTTGGGGCTATGAGGTCGGCAGTGGGGTTCCTGAAGGTCAGCATACAGACCCCGGGATCCCAACCACAGAATGCCGGCAGGGGGGCCGAATGTAACAGAGTCCCTTGCGGGCTCGCTGCGCTCACCACGTAGTGGGCTCGGTGGGTCTCTGCCATGAGTGGGAATAGTCCCTGTTAGTCGGCATGCCGACTGTTGAGTGTTTGATCGCTCAGGATCCCGGCGTCGACATGGTGACAGCTGGGATCCCGAGCGGAGTCACATGACCGAATCACAAAATTGCAAATAGGAACAAATAATGTACACTGCTGCAGTGTAGATACCAACTAGTAACTGTACTAAGCGGACTTCAGTTTCTTGTGAGTTAGCTGCATTATTGCGGCTATCCAATTAGCTGAAATAATGCGTTTTTGCAATATTTTATCACATTAGCGATAACGTTTTGCAGTTAATTGGATATCAAGTTATCAGCAAAAAGTCTCCATAGGATTTATCGCAAATTCCTCTTCACCATCTCTGAACAGGTGATAAGTAGTGCAAAATCCCTATTTTAAGGTAAAAATATGGGGATTTAGGCCCTCATTCCGAGTTGATCTCTCGCTAGCTGCTTTTAGCAGCATTGCACACGCTAGGCCGCCGCCCCCTGGGAGTGTATCTTAGCTTAGCAGAAGAGCGAACGAAAGATTAGCAGCACTGCTAATAAATAATTCCTTGCAGTTTCTGAGCAGCTCCAGACCTACTCCTAGATTGCGATCATCTCAGTCCGTTTAGTTCCTGGTTTGACGTCACAAACACGCCCTGCGTTTGGCCAGCCACTCCCCTGTTTCTCCAGACACTCCCACGTTTTTCCCTGACACGCCTGTGTTTTTTAGCACACTCCCGGAAAACGCTCAGTTACCACCCAGAAACGCCCCTTTCCTGTCAATCATTCACCGATCAGCAGTGCGACTGAAAAGCGATGCACGAACACCAGCAAATCTACTAAATTGTGTGTTAAATAACTAAGCGCATGCACATTTAGCAGCAAATCGCAGCATAGCGAAAATCGTCAACGAGCGAACAACTCGGAATGACCACCTTAGTTCAGAACCCCTGGGACACTTGCACCAGTCGCATTGGTGCAAGTATACTGAGGGCAGTCAAGCTTGTCCAATTGGTTTAAGCACGTACGTACAGTATATGTGCACCGGCATTTTAATCCCCCTGGATTTAAAACACACATTTCTCGGCATACTATACATGGGAATCTTTGTTTTTATAAATGAATGACGTTCGTTAATGGCATTGTCGAGCATTAGTGATATTACCTCTACTAGCAAATATCCAATGTCTAAAATGTTAAAGAATATTATCATATTATAAAATTTGGCCCAGGCAGACTACATCAGGATATACACTGTTATTCAGAGTAAAAAAATAGGATTTTAATACCTACCGGTAAATCCTTTTCTCTTAGTCCGTAGAGAATGCTGGGGATGCTTCTAGAACCATGGGGTATAGACGGGATCCGCAGGAGACATGGGCACTTTAACACTTTAAAAGGGGTGTGAACTGGCTCCTCCCTCTATGCCCCTCCTCCATACTCCAGTTATAGGAACTGTGCCCAGGGAGACGGACATTTCGAGGAAAAGGATTTATTTAATTTTTAAACTAAGGTGAGATACATACCAGCTCACACCTCAAACACGCCGTACAACATGGCATTCAACAACAACAACAACGCATGCAACGGCATGACCAACATCAGCCACAGACTGACTGAACTTAACTCAACACGAGTGTAACCATAACCAAACTGCAGATACAGCCAGCACTGGGACGGGCGCCCAGCATCCTCTACGGACTAAGAGAAAAGGATTTACCGGTAGGTATTAAAATCCTATTTTCTCATACGTCCTAGAGCAGGGGTGGCCAACCAGTCAGAGGCAAAGAGCCAGAAAAGATCTGTAGTCAAGGGCAAGAGCCAGTATCATGCGCATTGTGCAAAAATGGGGGCGTGGCCTAGTTTTCACAAAGCCACACCCCATTTTGTGCGCACACCTTTCGTTATGACATTTGTAGGAGTATGACCTTGTGTCATAACTCCGTTTTTAGTCATGTTGTACAGTGCCAAATATATATATATATATATATATATATATATATATATAATGTCCCAGTTCAGTGCCACATACATAAAAAAGTGTCAAAAAGTGGGTGCCTCCACACTGCCAGATACATATATGCCTCACAGTGCCAGATATACATGTCCCCCCAGTGCCAGATATACATTTCCCCCCAGTGCCAGATATACATGTCCCCAAAGTGCCAGCTATGCCCCCAATGCCAGATATACATGTCCCCACACAGTGCCAGCTCTGCCGCCAGTGCCAGATATACATGTCCCCACACAGTGCCAGCTCTGCCCCCAGTGCCAGATATACATGTCCCCACACAGTGCCAGCTCTGCCCCCAGTGCCAGATATACATGTCCCCACACAGTGCCAGCTCTGCCCCCAGTGCCAGATATACATGTCCCCACACAGTGCCAGCTCTGCCCCCAGTGCCAGATATACATGTCCCCACACAGTGCCAGCTCTGCCCCCAGTGCCAGATATACATGTCCCCACACAGTGCCAGCTCTGCACACGTGCCAGATATACATGTCCCCACACAGTGAAAGCTCTGCCCCCAGTGCCAGATATACATGTCCCCACACAGTGCCAGCTCTGCCCCCAGTACCAGATATATATGTCCCCACACAGTGCCAGCCCTGCCCCCAGTGCCAGATATACATTTCCCCCCAGTGCCAGCTATGCCCCCGTGCCAGATATGCCCCCAGTGCCAGATATATATGCCCCCACAGTGCCAGCTATGCTCCTAGTGCCAGATATATATGTCCCCACAGTGCCAGATATGCCCCCCAGTGTCAGATATACATGTCCCCCAAGAGCCAGATATATATGTCCCCACAGTGCCAGATATATATGTCCCCACAGTGCCAGCTATGCCCCCAATGCCAGTGACCCCACAGTGCCAGATATACATGTCTCCCCAGTGCCAACTATGACCCCAGTGCCAGGTATACATGTCCCCATAGTGCCAGCAATGCCCCCAGTGCCAGATATACATGACCGTCCGTCCGTTCCCCCCACCTTCCCCCGTGCTACTCACCGCGCTGCTGTCTGTGAGGGGAGGAGAGCGCAGCGTGCGCGTCTACTGCCCCTCACTCCCCGGGCGGCTGTGTCTCTTCAATTAGGAGCCGGTCCGTGAGCCAATCAAAGCTCGCGGTCCGGCAGCCTTAGCTGCCGGTCTGCGAGCTCTGATTGGCTCACGGACAGCCACTGGAGAGTGAGGGGCAGGAGAGGCGCACGCTGCGCTCTCCTCCCCTCACAGAGTGACAGCAGCAGCGCAGTGAGCACGGGGGATGGGGGGGCCAGGGCAGCGGTGGCCAGGACCCGGCTGAGCCGCATGCGGCGGATGAAAGAGCCGCATGCGGCTCCAGAGCGGCGGGTTGGCCACCTCTGTCCTAGAGGATGCTGGGGATGCTTCAAGAACCATGGGGTTTATACCAAAGCTCTAGAACGGGCGGGAGAGTGCGGATGACTCTGCAGCACCGATTGACCAAACGAGGTCTTCCTCAGCCAGGGTATCAAACTTGTAAAACTTTACAAAGGTGTTTGAACCCGACCAAGTAGCAGCTCGGCAAAGCTGTAATGCAGAGACCCCCGGGCAGCCACCCAGGAAGAGCCCACCTTTCTGGTAGAATGGGCTTTCACCGATTTCGGTAACGGCAATTCTGTCGTAGAATGAGCCTGCTGTATCGTATTACAGATCCAACGCGCAATAGTCGGCTTGGAAGCAGGAGCCCCAATCTTATTGGGAGCTTAGAGGACAAACAGAGCCTCTGTTTTCCTAATCTGCGCCGTTCTGGCGACATAGATTTTCAAAGCTCTAACCACATCGAGAGACTTCGATTCCGCCAAGGCGTCAGTAGCCACTGGCACAATAGGCTGGTTTACATGAAATGATGAAACCACTTTTAGCAGAAGTTGCTGACGAGTTCTCAACTCCGCTCTATCAGCATGGAAGATTTAATAGGGGCTTTTGTAAAACAAAGCCGCCAACTCAGATACCCGCCTTGCGGATGCCAAGGCCAACAACATGACTACTTTCCAAGTAAGGAATTTTAACTCCACCTTACGCAAAGGTTCAAACCAATGAGATTGCAGGCACTGCAATACCACATTAAGATCCCACGGTGCCACAGGGGGCACAAATGGAGATTGGATGTGCAGCACGCCTTTCACGAAGGTCTGAACTTCTGGAAGGGAGGCCAATTCTTTCTGAAAGAAGATTGATAAGGCCGAAATTTGTACTTTAATGGAGCCTAACTTTAGGCCCGCATCCACACCTGCTTGCAAAAAATGGAGCAAACGCCCCAGCTGAAAATCCTCTGTAGGAGCCTTCTTGGATTCACACCAAGACACATATTTCCTCCAAATGCGGTGGTAATGCTTTGCCGTTACTTCTTGTCTAGCCTGAAGAAGTGTGGGAATGACTTCACTGGGAATACCCTTTCGGGCTAGGATTTGGCATTCAACCGCCATGCCGTCAAACGCAGCCGCGGTAAGTCTTGATACACGCGCGGTCCTTGTTGTAACAGGTCCTCCCGTAGAGGAAGAGGCCAGGGATCTTCTAAGAGCAACTCCTGAAGATCTAGATACCAGGCCCTTTTTGGCCAATTCGGAACAATGAGTATCGCCTGAACCCTTGTTCTTCTTATAATCTTTATCACCTTTGCAATGAGTGGAAGTGGAGGGAACACATAGACCGACGGAAACACCCACAGTGTCACTAGGGCGTCCACCGCTATTGCGGGAGGGTCCCTTGACCTGGAACAATATCGCTGAAGTTTCTTGTTGAGGCGGGACGCCATCATGTCTATTTGAGGAATTCCCCAACGACTTGTCACATCTGCAAAGACCTCTTGATGAAGACCCCACTCTCCTGGATGGAGATCGTTCTGCTGAGGAAGTCTGCTTCTCAGTTGTCCACTCCAGGAATGAAGACTGCTGACAGAGCGCTTGCATGTCTCTCCGCCCAGCGAAGAACTTTCGTGGCCTTGGCCATCGCCGCTCTGCTCTATGTTCCGCCCTGGCGGTTTATGTACGCCACTGCTGTTATGTTGTCTGACTGAATCAAGACGGGCAGACCGCAAAGAAGATGTTCCGCTTGCAGAATGCCGTTGTAAATGGCCCTTAATTCCAGAATGTTTATGTGCAGACAAGCTTCCTGGCTTGACCATTTTCCCTGAAAGTTTCTCCCCTGTGTGACTGCTCCCCAGCCTCGGAGACTTGCATCTGTGGTCACCAGGATCCAATCCTGAATCCCGAACCTGCGTCCCTCCAGAAGGTGAGAACTGTGCAGCCACCACAGAAAGGAGATCCTGGTCCTGGAAGATAGGATTATTTTCCGGTGCATGTCCAGGTGAGACCCGGACCACTTGTCCAACAGGTCCCACTGAAACACCCTCGCATGGAACCTGCCATACGGAATGGCCTCGTAGGCCGCCACCATCTCCCCCAGCAACCGAGTGCATTGATGAATCGACACACTTGCCAGTTTCAGAATCTGTTTTACCATGTTCTGTATTTCCAGAGCCTTTTCCACTGGAAGAAAAACGCTCTGCAATTCTGTATCCAGAATCATACCCAGGAACGACAGCCGTGTCGGATCTGTGATTTTGGCAAGTTTAGGAGCCAACCATGTGTTGCAGAATCGTCAGTGAGAGCGCAACGTTTTTCAGCAATTGCTCCTTGGATCTCGCCTTTATGAGGAGATCGTCCAAGTACGGGATAATTGTGATTCCCTGATTGCGCAGGAGAACCATCATTTCCGCCATAACCTTGGTGAAAATCCTCGGAGCCGTGGACAGACCAAACGGCAACGTCTGAAATTGGTAATGACAATCATGAACAGCAAACCTCAGGTATGCCTGATGTGGAGGATATATGAGAACGTGTAAGTAGGCATCCTTTATGTTGACCGAAACCATAAAATCCCCCTCCTCCAGACTGGAGATCACTGCTCGGAGAGATTCCATCTTGAATTTGAATTTCTTTAGAAAGAAATTGAGGGATTTTAGGTTCAAAATCGGTCTGACCGAGCCATCCGGCTTCGGGACTACGAACATACTCGAATAAAAACCCTCCCCCTGTTGTGACGGGGGTACTGTGACAATGACTTGATTTTGACACAGCTTTAGTATTGCAGCGCATACTACCTCCCTTTCTAGAAGAGAAGCTGGCAAGGCCGATTTGAAAAATCGATGAGGGGGCACGTCTTGAAACTCTAATTTGTACCCTTGGGTTACTATTACTATCCAAGGATCCAGGTCCGAGCGCACCCAGACCTGACTGAAGAGTTTGAGACGTGCCCCCACCGGTGCGGACTCCCGCAGAGGAGCCCCAGCGTCATGCGGCGGATTTGGTTGAAGCCGGAGAGGACTTCTGCTCTTGGGAACTTGCCACAGCCTGTGACCTTTTTCCCTTTCCTCTTCCTCTCGCAGCAAGGAAGGAGGACCCACGTCCTTTTTTGTATTTATTGGGCCGAAAGGTCTGCATCTGATAGTGGGGCATTTTCTTTTGTTGTGCAGGTAGATAAGGTAAAAATTATGACTTACCCGCCGTAGCCATACATACCAAGTCAGTGAGGCTGTCACCAAACAAGACCCTACCGTTAAACGGTAGAGATTCCATAGTTTTCTTAGAGTCAGCATCAGCATTCCATTGATGAATCCACAATGCCCTCCTAGCCGAGACTGCCATGGCATTGGCCCTTGATCCCAAAAGGCCAATATCCCTCGCAGCTTCTTTTAAATATGCTGCAGCGTCCCTGATATGATCCAGAGTCAAAATCACGCTATCCCTGTCCAGGGTATCTATCTCAGATGATAAGTTATCTGCCCACTTTTCAATAGCGCTACTCACCCATGCCGACGCAATGGCAGGTCTGAGTAGCGAACCCGTAGTGACATAAATGGATTTTAGTGTATTTTCCTGCTTACGATCCGCAGGATCCTTTAGGGCTGCCGTGTCAGGAGACGGAAGCGCTACCTTTTTGGACAGACGCGATAGAGCTTTGTCCACCGTGGGGGTTGACTCCCATTTTTCCCTGTCCCCAGAGGAAAACGGATATGCCACTGGAATTCTTTTGGGAACCTGTACCTTCTTGTCCGGATTTTCCCAAGCCTTTTCAAAAAAAGAGAGTTCAGTTCATGAGAGGGAGGAAACGTTACCTCAGGTTTCTTTCCTTTAAACATACAGACCCTTGTATCAGGAACAACAGGGTCCTCTGTGATATGCAATACTTCTTTTATCGCCACAATCATGTACTGAATGCTCTTAGCCAGTTTAGGATTTAATCTGGCATCACTATAGTCGACACTGGAATAAGAATCCGCGTCGGTGTCTGTATCTGCTATCTGGGTAAATGCACGTTTCTGTGACCCCGAAGGGGTCTGAGATTGTGACAATGCATACTCCATGGATTTTCTCCATGTCTGGTTCTTAGACTCAGATTTATCTAATCTCTTAGTCAACCGAGCCACATTTGCATTCAAAACACTCAACATATTTACCCAATCAGCTGTCGGCGGTGCCGACACGGTCACTCCCGCAGTCTTTTATGTCCCCACTCCAGCCTCCTCCTGGGAAGAGCACTCAGCCTCAGACATGTCGACACACACGTACCGACACCTGTAATCACACTGGGGCTATAGGGGACAGACCCACAGCAAAGCCTGTTAGAAAGACACAGAGGGAGTTTGCCAGCTCACTACCCAGCGCCTATCCCGGTACTGAAACTTTATATACAATGCCTCAGACCTGTCAACGCTTTTATAATAAAGATAATAGCACCAAATGTACTATGCCCCCCCCACCCTCCGTTTTGCACCCTGTTACTTGTACAGCAGTGTGGCGGTCAGGGCCAGCGTCTCTGCAGCTTCTGTGAAGAGAAAATGGCGGCGGTTAGAGCTGTGAGGGCTAAGCCATGCCCCCTCACCGGCGCGCTTCAGTCCCGCTCATTTTAGCATATTTATACTGGCGGGGGTCTATATTAAGTGCCCAGGCACTTTTCATATAACTTTTACCAGTTTATTTCAGGTCTACATGCTGCCCAGGGCGCCCCCCCTGCGCCCTGCACCCTGTTGGTGCCGCTGTGTGTGTGGGAGCATGGCGCGCATCGCGACCGCTGCGCGGTACCTCAAGACCTAAAGTCTTCTGCCGTCACTGAAGTCTTCGATTCTTCTTTTACTCACCCGGCTTCTTTTTTTCTGGCTCTGCAAGGGGGGTGACGTCGCGGCTCCGGGAACGAGCAGCTAGGCATACAAAGTGATCGGACCCTCTGGAGCTAATGGTGTCCAGTAGCCTAAGAAGCAGAGCCTTTGAACTCACAGAAGTAGGTATGACTTCTCTCCCCGCAGTCCCACGAAGCAGGGAGCCTGTTTTTTTTTCAGAGAAACTCAGTAGAGCTCCCCTGTGTGTGACCAATCTCCCTGGGCACAGAATCTAACTGGAGTCTGGAGGAGGGGCATAGAGGGAGGAGCCAGTTCACACCCCTTTTAAAGTCTTAAAGTGCCCATGTCTCCTGCGGATCCCGTCTATACCCCATGGTTCTTGAAGCATCCCCAGCATCCTCTAGGACGTATGAGAAATATAGAATAAGAAAAATAATTAAAACATATAACGAAAGGATAATGTGTTGCCTGAATACAAAAAAAAGACATATTGGGAACTCATTTTAGAGAATATAATTTGAACTGTGGGAGTGACTGAACACACATTTTCAGCTGGTCCTGGAATCAATTAAGTTGAGTAAAAAGGCTAGATGGACTATTTGTTATTTCAGTTCAGTCAACTGACTGTTTTTAAAGAGGTTGATTTTGGAATAATACATACTTGCCAAATTTTCTCTCTCTCCTCTTTATATGGGCAGGATCCAGGCGGCTAAACCTGCTCTCCTGGGAATCCCTGAAATTCTTTAGTCTACCGGATGTTTTCTCGGGGGAATAGCAAGCATACTGTAGCATAATATGCCATTCTAAACAAGCACTGTACTAGATAAAGTCATACTTACTTTGTTTGTCCTTCTGTAAAGTCTAGGGACTTCCAGAGCACTTTTCAAGTAAACCGAGCAGGATTCACTAAGGTCCAATGAGATTTTGGTATTTATGACCAACAAAGGTGTTGATAAAGAGCTGATTATGTCCTCCAAAGCCCCTAGGGAAAACAAGTATTCAAATCAATTATTGTAAAGGACTAAACCACAGATTCTCAAACTCGGTCCTCAGGACCCCAACACAGTGCATGTTTTGCAGGTCTCCTCACAAAATCACAAGTGAAATAATTAGCTCCACCTGTGGACCTTTTAAAAAGTGTCAGTGAGTAATTAATACACCTGTACACCTGCTGGGTTACCTGCAAAACATGCACTGTGCGGGGTCCTGAGGACCGAGTTTGAGAACCCCTGGACTAAACAATTAGATACGGTAAAATACATACATATATGCTATATTAACAAGGTTTCCTCTTTTTTATTTCATATTCTAGTAAGAATAGTGGATATTCTTTTTTTTTGGGATGTATAGGTCTATTATTTTGTAGCGTATACCAATTATCATCCCACGTTCCAAAGGAACCTCAGTAGATGCGGAGAAAGACGGGCAGCACTCCCCGGATTAGACACAAATGCAGCCACACAAGCTTTTAAATCTTATGTGGCTGCATTTGTGTCTAATCCGGGGAGTGTGCCCGTTTTTCTCCGCATCTACTGTATCTATATCTATCTATCTATCTATCTATGGAACAGGGATTAATATTGCGCCACTTGTGATACAGACAGATATGTTATAAGAGTGATATTGGCAATCTGAAATGACACTCCCCTGTGTATCTAATGGGGCGTCAGCTGGATCCTTCAAATAAGTACAGGGATGGTGATTCCCTGAAAGAGATTTGTGAAAAAAAGGGGGGATGAAGGATATATAGCGACCAAGGTGTCAGTATAATAAGTATATAGTTGGCAATTCTATTAAAAGGGACCCTTTGAAGAAGTCTCATCAGACGAAACGCGTTGGGAACCTTCACCTACCTCATTTAAGATAAGAAAAAATTCTTATACTTGTTTTTATTGTAGTTTTATATAATTCATTTAAGTACTTTTAGTTCAGTTGTGTTTTTATCATTGTCCCATTTTTTTTAGATGTTTCTTTATTTGCAATTGTACGTGAATAAATACCTTTTAATTTAATAGAATTGGCAACTATATACTTATTATACTGACACCTTGGTCGCTATATATCCTTCATCCCCCCTTTTTTTTTTATATATATATATATATATATATAATTCCAAATAAGGGGAGCACTCACCAGTCTTCAAGAAGGTATAAATTTTATTCAGGTCATCAATGACAAGCAGGTTAGATGACCTGAATAAAATTTATACCTTCTTGAAGACTGGTGAGTGCTCCCCTTATTTGGAATTACATTGGAGTTGGAATTCTTTTCCCTCATTGGATGTCACCCCAGCATATGACTGCTCTAACGTGAGTGCGGACCCTCTATCTGTATATATATATATATATATATATTTTACTGTGCATAGCCATGTTAAAAAGATACACGCTCTATCGAATTTTACATGTGGACATCGTAGACAACGAACCACTAAGTCCCATAATTTGGTACATCTAATCACATGTAGCAATAACAGATGTCAATTTGTCATTCTTTTAACAAAAATAAGGTAATAAATAGTAATGTTTGAAAAATAAAATATCCATGATAAATGATCACAGTATGGGTAATGGGGCCCACATGTCTGCAATGTATTGCCCCAGTTTCCCTGTTTTGCAGACGCCGGGGAATCAGGGAAATCCAATATGTTGGAAATCCCAGATTCTGACCAAAAAATGACTGGCGAGTCGAGGATTTTTAAGATGCTGAATTTCCCTGATGGATCGATGATCATTGATGATCACTAATCGGGGAATCGAGCTGCTGATGTATGGCCTCCATTAGCTTAAAAGTTTAAGGGTGGTATCCTATTAGGTGCGGTGATTCACCAAACGGCAATAAAGGGCCTTTTAGACCGATAATGCTATTGGACTATCCAATTTCAGCCCATTTTTACCATGCAGTAAATAACCAGTTATCGGCCGATAACGCATGGGATTCGTGATAACATCGCGGACCCATGTGTTCATGTCCAATAGCATGTCTCCTGGGGCTGCTTATCGGGGAATCCCCCATACGTGCCGGTTTACGGGGCTAATTGGATAGCCTCGGGGGAATCTTTTAGCTGTGGTAACTCACCGCAGCTAATAGGTTACCTCCCTAACTCTCAATGAAACAAGATTTCTGGGAAAAATTATTTTGGCCAAACAGGACCATAGAGTTGTTTGGACTAAATGCACAATGATATGTCTGCCAGAAAATAAACCGTGGGTCACCACTAACTTCAGACAGTCACGCAGAGTGATAAAAACAAGATGATTCACAGTTGTTTTGCAAGGATAGGACATGAATGCTTTGCAATCATGGAGTCTACCTACAGTAAATATAGTGAAGCTCTCTGACAAACAAACAAACAAACCTTGCAACAAGCAATGATCCTAATCAGTGTAGCAAATCTACAACCAAATGGCTGAAATTAATGAATATAATCAAAGTTTTGAAATGGCCAAATCACACTACCCATGGATATAATGTAAGTTCCGGCAGGAGGGGGGAGGGAGGGTCGCACATTACTGCCTGTAGCTATACTGTAAGCTCTAGTAGGAGAGGTGGGGCGGGCATTAATGCCTGCGGCAACACGGTAAGCTCCGGCAGGAAAGGGGAGCGAGTCAGACATTACTGCCCATGGCTGCAATGTAAGCAGGGGGGGGGGGGGGGGGGGGTGTCGGGCATCACTGTCCTATGTTGCAATGTAATCCCTGGCAGTAGCGGGGGGGAATCAGGGGGGCTCCAGCAAGTACCTCCCCACACACTTTCACACAGACACACAACACAGGGGTAAACCAAGCCACCAACCTCCACAGCTACTCCCGGGCACGCAACACAGCCCCCCAGCAATATCAGGCCACACCAAAGAGCTCAATGCAGCTGGAGTTGGGAAAGAGGCCAGGACAGACAGGAGACACTGTGCATAAAATTGGTGCTTCAATGATATAGGCACGCTCACGAGCTCGAGCTGCTTCCTACCTCCCTGTAGTATATCTGGTTGCCAGGAAGCAGAATCTGGTCACCATGGCAACCTGGGATGTGTCGCTCTATAGCATTACAGACTTGAGAGAGTCATTTTTCAATGTTAAGGGCCCACTCCATGTCTACCATACTAGCTTAATCCACAGGAATAGGTGACCTGGAAGCTATCAATAGCTGCCTGGAGCACCTCTGTTTGACTATTTACCCGATGGGCCAAATCTGCTAAGTCATGGTCTTCGCCCAGACAGACATCTCTTCTAAAGCCGGAAAACCCTCAAAAGTGTGCTATCTACATGTTGCGCAAAGGGCATCTGGATGTGTGCTTCACCTGGAATTTTGTTGGAAATTTAAGAGAAGAGAAAAACCCACTCTTGGCAAATTATTAAAATATTAACAGATTTAAGCAACCTCCTTCACCGAAGACAATCCCAGATATTTGCAAAACAACCTGCAGTTAGCCCACTCCTCACCTTTTGCTACAAACAGGCATGAGAAGCCTTTATATGTCTCTGTTGCCACAACCAAGATAGCGACCTTCATCCTTTTCCAATCGCAGTTCACAGAAGATACCCCTTTCACATCGCCTCCATTGCCACTCCGGTCCTCCAAATGAGCTTCCATTCACTTAGCTTAGAACTACCCAGTGGTAAGCTGCAGCAGAGATGTGGCGGCTCTGGCAAGATGGCACTGTCCACTACCAGAAGATGCCAAATAAGTAACAGCACCTGGAGGGGGATCAGATGGACCTCAGAGTCCTTCCTCTGCTGCCTGTCACTGAACTGTAACCCCAGAGTGACAGGTATTTGTGTCCTCTTAACATATCCAGATGCTACACTCAGGTAGGCCGTGACAGTATCAATTGAAGGCAACAGATTACCAGGATGGG